>NC_091456.1:128982101-129582101 GCF_027789765.1 Dendropsophus ebraccatus
TCTCCCAAACAGTCGTAAGCATAAATCGTCCAAAATGCCTGAAGCATTAAGATTTCCATTAGATGGATTTTCATGGGGCTTCCACAGGCCATAGCTGATAGACTGGTTGCTAACATGCAGCACCTGTGCCAACCCCTTTAAAGGGAACCTGTCACCAAGACAATGCTGTCTCATCTATAGACATCATGTTATAAGGCCGGAAGAACTGAACAGATTGATGTATATCTCTGTGAGAAAATATTCAGCATAACTTGTAACTTGTTGATTGAAATCCTTGCTCATTCTATGTTTTGGAGTCCAGTGGACAGTGTCACTCAATGGACTGGGTGGGAAGGGCCTGCCCATATGATTTTTAGATTGTCATTGTGTATTTAGAACATGCTGTGTTTAGAACGTTCATGTCGGCTGATCGTTGCCTTTCAACATGAGCTATTACACAAAATTATTATCGACCGGAGCGGCTGGTAATCAGCCAAGTTTGGTTGATAATCGTTTTGTGTAATAGGACCCTAAGGGGTTAGGATAAAGTCTGACACTCAACTTTATCCCCCCTCCATCCAAATTTACAGTTGGCTCAAAGGAGGCGGTCAGATACCATTTTCCTCCCAGATAGAGAAGTGGGATTTTTACACATTTATGAAATATAAAAAGAAAAGCATCATAATAAGCACAAAACAAGAATAAAATGTTTTTTAAATGACTGATCCAGATTTTGGCTGTTACAACTATATTGCTTTTGAGCAAGTGAGAACATTCATAAAATCTCTTGAATCTCCATAAAAAATAAATAACATTTTGAGATAGGAAAAAGTTTTTGTCTTTTTTGGGCAAGTGGAAATATTAAAACTGTGTGACAGAAGTGTAACTGGTAAAACAGACGAAAAGGAAAGAATCATATCACCGAACAACTAGAGGAAGCTATGCATACACTGTATTGCTTTACTTTGGGTATAAAACCATCTGCCTCGAAATGAATGATGTGCAAAAATCTGTTTAAAAAGTTGTATGAAGCTTTGTCTTATAAAAGGAATATGTTTGTTTCATTAGATACAGAACTTCCTTTTCTGTCTGGCAGTCTACCTTTCCTCTTAGGGATATTTCCTATTCTGGATTGTAGGGCTTCTATTCCAATCTGTTTTTCATCTACCGTTTATTGCTTTCCTCTGCATCTGTGTAAATGCTCCAATTCGCTGGATGTTCCTTTCTATATTCTCCATTGTGTTGCTATAAATGTTATCATAATGTCATATTGTACATTGCAATTTACAATGTGTAATTTGTTAATTCATTGGTGGCAGTACCATAAGCCTAAAATAGAATTTTAACTAGAACAGATTTTCCCATCTGATGCCACAAATGAAGATTGAGTGATTGCTCTGAGATTTCATTGCTAGGCTGAATTTATTGTCATGTTCCTAGAACCATTCTCTAGGCAATCTTAACATTGTGGCACAGAACAATATACTGCTAAAAATAATCTGTTCATTGTTGGATATTAGTTTAGTTCTATCTAGTGGTTCACTGTTTATCAGTCGGCTTATGACCTGACATGTTCAGGCCACCACTACCCATTTGCAGATAAACAGGCCTGGATTAAATGGAGGGCAAATGAGACAAGTGCCCTGGGGCCTCAATCAGCTTCCTCTAAATGGTTCACAGTATTTTCTATTAAAAGTCTTTGATAATTGGTGTGAAAACAAGGGAGCTAAGCGTTGTTATTTAGGCGGTGTATGCCAGTATTTTTATACACAGAGAGATTTTATCATATTATGTATTGTGTATTTGTATCTTTCAATCATATTTTCAATAGTCTTCAAACCCAATTGCTCGTCATTTGACTTCTAGTGACTGGGAAAGTTGGATGTTGCCCTGGGGAGTCCTGGATTGCATGGATACAGCCATAAGCCCTAGGGCAATATCCAACTTCTCCAGCCGCCGGACACTACTCAGAATCCTGCCATATGAATGGGAGCTTAGTGTTGAACTACACACAGGTATTAGTAGTGCAACAGCTTCCATTTCTACCGTGTTTCCCCGAAAGTAAGACACCCTTCTAAAATAAGACACCTCAACTACCCTCTAGCCTAGAGTAAGGCGTCCCCCTGAAAATAAAGCACCCCTACCCTAAACTAGGGCATCCCCCAAAAGTAAGTCACCCCCCCCTGAAAGAAAGGCCTCCTGTTGCCACCCGCTGCCACTTAGGACTCATGCTGCCGCTTGTCCCAACGCATGCCGCAACACGTCCTGCAGCACAACACCGCTTCCTGCCAGCACATCGCGCTGCATGCCACCACCTGTCCTGCAAGGAGAGGAGGGAGAGAAATAAGACATACCCCGGAAATTAGACAAAGTGCCTGTTTTGAGTAAAGATTTATATAACTCACTGTGTTATTTTTAGGGAAACATGGTATAGCCACATGATCTGCGTGATAGAGCCTCATACTAATTTTATCACACTATTTCTAACTCATTGATATGTTTGTACCATGAGAACATTAGCATGTATATGCATTCCCATAGACTCCAAAAGATCTATGGGTAGCCCTAGTCTAATGTGTAGGTTCATCAATCTTTTTTAAAAAAAGTTTAAAACTGGAATAACCCCTCTTTTCTACTGGGAGCTTTCTATTAAGCAGGGAAGTTGTCACAATTACAAATTGCTTATGGCTTCCTTACAGCCCATTAGCGGCACAGGCTATTTTATGCTTGAACTTTTGTAAATATATTCAGTGAATATGTGTGAATGGTGTGCACTTACTACAGACTGAAAATATTTTGCTTATATGTTGCTGATTGTTGACTTGCACTACACAGACATTCCAGAAGGTGGCACTTGAACTATTCTATCAACAGGACAGAATATTGTAATGTTTTTGGTAACACTTGTCTGTATATTAGAAGTATAAAAATATGCTTAGTCAAAACAGTTTTCAATGTTAAATGTTATGATATGGTAGTTGTCAGTCAGACATATTAGCAGTACTGTTCAATCAAAGATTCATCTACAAAAAAATTATCTATCTATCTATCTCCTATCTATCTATCTATCTATCTATCTATCTATCTATCTATCTCCTATCTATCTATCTATCTATCTATCTATCTATCTATCTATCTATCTCCTATCTATCTATCTATCTATCTATCTATCTATCTATCTATCTATCTATATCTTTGTGCTGTGCATAACATTTGTAAAAACAGCATCAAAATTCCATTCAACATGCTTAGATTTAGTTTAGGAGCAGCAGCTTGCATAGAGTTAATGGTTTGACTTTCTAAGTTAGAACCCAGTGAAGGACAATGATTAGTCAGGTAAGGATCTTAGATTCCTAATTGCAGACTAGAAATAATACCACATTGATGTGGTCAGGAGAAATATGCCCTTATTATTAGTAATATAAGATTTCCTCATTTAATGAGAAGAAAAGAATAATCCTTTTCAACTGAGGAAGCAGGATATATGACCTTCGTCTGCCGATTAGCATATGAAGGACTTGAAATTATCACAGTGAAAGGGCACATTTTAAAGACAATTTAAAGCTGTGTACAGCAACAACCATTTCAAAAGAGAATGAAAAAAAAACCTTCTGCCTATATCATCTTTCCTGCTTTACTGACATTTATTAAAAGGTTTCTTACAAAGGACTGAATATTGCAGCACATAAAAAAGAAGAGTAGATTCATCAGGGAACTAGGAGAATATCATAAGAATAAAAATGAAAGTATGACATTAAAATAAATTATTATCATCATCATCATTGAGGTTTGCATAAGGTTTTTTTTGTTATTAACCCTTTAATCACCAAAAGTGTTTGCTTTATGTTTTTGTTTTTTTCCTTCATGGCTTTTAAGAGCCATAACTCTTATTTTTTTTTATTGATGGATCCATATAGGGATTTATAGGGACATGGTAGTTCAATTATAATCATATGCAGTTTGTAAAGTCTTTCTTATGCTTTAATATTTTTTATATATATAACTTATGATCTGTAGTGTTTTGTTGTTTTTATCAGTGCCACTTATGCATAAATACTTATTATTCTATTTTTTTTTCTAGGATATGATGTCACAAAAATCATGGTATTTCGCATTTTTTCCTTTTGTAATCAGGGGTTCTATAAAAAGGTATTTTTTATTGACTACATTCCTATATTCTTATATACAGTACCTGGGAAGCAAGACCTGGGAAGCAAGGCTGTCTGATACGATCACTGTGTGTGATCTAGTGAGAGCTTGCAGTGCCAGCAGCAGATCGGGAAGTGATAGCAATCACTGCTCATTGTAAAGAGACTGCTTCCCCCCTGAATTATATGGAAAAATATACAGTACACAGGGGGCATGGAACCCTGCTCCGCATATCGCGGTGTGCCAGCACTTGAGCAGAGCAGGTAATCAGGAACTGCAGGGCTTGGACAAGGGCTTGGACAGCTCTGCAGTTCCCGACATAAACAGTCGCAATAGAAGGGCCCATGTCACCCCTTATTACTGTCACTCAAGGGAAGTGCATGTGTAAATAAAAAACTATACATAAAAAACTATAATTTAATTTTATTAAAGCAATGTATTAGCAAAAAAGAAAATTTGTCTTAAATAGCTTGGACATATATGGTAATTTCTTGTGTTTACATTTCTTTATTTGAAAACCATTGAGGGGATGATGTAAATTTTTGTTACTGAGGAATATTTTTAAAAGCATCAATATGCTTAGATTGAACTATTAAATTGTCACTTTGCTGGTACAGGCTGCCATAGGCAGACTATATCATTTCAGCAGAGAAGTAACAGCAGGCACCAAGGCCTAGTACAGCCCCGGGACTGCCATAACAGGTGGCACAAGGTGATTACATCACAGGGATGCCAGTCAGGACAGTTGGCAGCAGGGATGTGGTGCAGGTCTGTTTAAATTTATTGGTTGGATTGGAGTGAACTCTAATGTTGGTTATTACCAACAGATGTCAGTTGCAAAGAGCCAGAACCTGATGGGTGTGGAGTGGACTCGGCTGCTGAGCTCATTCCATACTCACCTGATGCCCAGATGCTGAACATGTTTGGCAGTGGGGCATTAGATTAAAGGAGTTATTCGGAGAGTAGAAGAGGTCCAACCCTTTTCTGCTTTTCAGCAATCTACATCCTTCCTCTGACTGTCTCAGGTGATAACTTCCGCAGACAAAAGGGGGGCAGGTGCATGTTGCAGGCAAGGATCAATAGCTGTTCGATGTTAGCAATGTCTTGGTAACATTGGGCAGCAATTTGGACAGCTGTTGAACAATGTGCCCAACATGCTGCTTCTCCTCTCTCATCTTGGAAGTAATCACCAGAAGGAGGAATTAGAGCTCCGCAAAGAAGAACAGGTGGGACCTTTTCTGCATTTAAAATGTGAATATGTTTTGTAAATATCTTTAAATGTCTATTTCTGTCAACATATGCATGGGCCCAAAGAGGTAATGTTTCTCCCTGAGAAGAGTGTTATGGGCCATTCATGTTCTAATGGGAGTTCTGAATATGAAGGGTATGCTTGTGGAAAACAACTCTTTGAGCTATGAGCTACTCATTTATTCACTAAATAACACACATTACAAAGTTATACAACTGTGTAATGTGTGTTATTTAAGTGAATGGCCCCCTTCCCCTTGTTTCCCCCACCCCCAGAAGTATGGTGCATTATACTTACTGCATTACTGTCGACCCTGGCCGCCATCTTGGGCCATTGACGTAATCTTCAGGAGGCCGGCCGGACCGCTCCAGCCATCCCTCATGCCGGCCCCCCTCTGACGCATCATCAGCTGCTCAGCCGCGATTGGCTGAGCAGAACTACTAGGAAGATTGGAATATTTTTAAAAACATTTTTACTTTTTCCTCCCACATTTTAAGTTCCCTTGGGGGACTTTTACATGCAATCAATAGACTGCATACACTGTACAATGCTATGCCATAGAAACTGCCTGTGGCAGACTCAATGAGCAGAGCGCTGATCGGACTGCACGGAGGAGAGACCTCTGGCGAGTCCAGCACAGCGATCGGGACCCCCACATTCACACTACGGGGGTCCCGATTGGTAGGTGAGAGGAGTGATCGCGGCATTTGAGGGGTTAATTACAGGCTGCGGCTCTATCGGTGCAGCCTGTCATTAGTGGTGAGGGCCCGGCTGCTGATTGCAGCAGGCCCACCTGCTATGAAGCGTGCTCAGCTATGGAGCGCACTTTAAAGCAGATTGGACACCCAGGGCGTACAAGTACGCCCAGGGTTGCCTAAAGGTTAGTAAATGTACCTCTCTGTGTACATGTTAAGGCCATGTTCACATGGTGTAAGACACCGGTCGTTCTGTGATACGGCCAGGTCATGGAATATAAGTTTTCCAGACTGTGCTGTGCATTTCCACTAAACCATTTCTTGTTAAGCATAGCATGCAGTGCATTTAGCCCAGTAAGAAAAGGGTTAGGTGGGGATGCACAGCATCCCCACTTAATCCCCTTGGAGCACATGTCGAAAAATTACAGGTTTTTTTGCTGCTCTTTGGGGAGATACCTCCTGCTTGTGTCTTCATCTGTACTGAAGCCTCTCACAGTCATGCAAAGTACCCCTCTTAACCCCTGCCTGGCAAACTAAGCAGGGGCAAACAATGTATGCCTCTGGCTTAGCTGCGGTACTGACACTGGCTCACTCAAGAATAAAAGCTTTCTGCTTTTCAGTAGCAATACCCTGTTTAAAGTCTAATGATTATGACTAGGATCTCAGCTTCTGTAAATAGTGGTGCCCGTATTTCTTGAAAACCTGTCGGCTGAACAATAGCTAAGCCTGGGTTTGTTCAAGCAATGTTCTGTTTGATACTGAATATTGTTTGAGTACCGAACAAAACTTTGGGAGAAAAGTTTGTTTGAATACCAGATTGTTGCTAGCCCAAGAATAAGATAATAAAAAAAAAATTATATGGACAATAGGGGAATAAATGATCAAGTACTGATATGTATACTAGTTTTCCATTTTTCTTAAAATCTTAAAAGCTTTTCAGTGATAAATATTACTAACTATTTGATACCACTAAACAAGCTAACTAGATGGTGAATAAACATTCAATCTTCTGTTCTTTCTCTGTTTTAATGAGCGCTGTACATAATGCTGCAGAACAATAATGTCTATCATATGATAGGATTTATTTTATCTTTCTTATTTATTTTTAGGCAGGGAACATCTTCTTGCCTGGAAAAACAACAGTACAAAAGTTGTTTATACCTGTAGCAAAAGAATGTCTGTCAAAAGGATTGTTACTTGTCATTTTGATATTATATACTCTTTATACATTGTAGTATAGTTGTTTCCATAAATAAAAGTTGCATAAAAAAGTCAGTCACAATTCTAAACAAACACATTGGGGGAAATGTATAAAAAGGCGAAAATGCCTTTTTTTTGCGCAGATGGGACAGATTGGCTTCAAAATATTTGCAAAGGGTATTTTTGAGAATATTTTGTTCGCATCTGCCCCATCTGCGCCACCTTCGCCAGTGGGCGGAGAGGGGGGTGCGGAAGCACGCAGAGGAGGCACTGCCTCTGTGTCCGCCGCATTTATCATTTTTCCGGTGGAAAAATGACACTGAAACCTACACCAGCTCTGAGCTGGCGTAGGTTTCAAAATCCTCACACGGACAGGATCTGTGCGATCGGGATTCATGTAGAGGCAATGCAGGGCCGTTTTAATACATTGGTGGGCCCAGTGCACAGCCCTCAAGAGTGGGCCCCCAACCAAGCCTTATCAGAATCGGAGCTCCACACACAGTATAATGTCCCCTGGGGGTGTAACTAGAAATGGCTGGGCCCCATAGCAAACTTTTGATTGGGGCCCCCACCCCCTCAATCGACCACTATGCCATCAACACACTCAGCTCTACACAGGTTCTGTACACCATATAAATTACAGTACAGTTATATAAAGTGACTCACAGGGGACGTCTTCTCTGATCGGAGTTGTTTCCTTCATTTTCTTCTTCATCCTTCCTGGGCCATTAGAACTTCTCCGAGCCACGAATCCACAGAATCTGGCAGAGAAACATATTAGGCTCCTCACTATGGCACCATCCTCATCTCTATACAAACTGCACATCTGTATTGGCCCCTTTACCCCCTTGTTTAGTGGATAGCCCTGACACTATGTGATCCCCTTATAGTATATGCCCCTCTGTGTATTCCCCCTTACCGATGCCACCCTTGTTGGCCCCTTATAAATTACCCCCCGTGTTGTCCATCCCCCTTAAAGATGGTCCCCCATGTTGTCCCCCTATAGATGAACTCTCATTTGGTCCCCTTATAAATGCCCCCTCATGGTGTCGCCCTATAGATGGCCCCCTGTATTATCCCCCTATGTATACCTCCCTGTATAATCCACCATAGATTGGCACCCCTGTATTATCCCCCATAGATGGCCCCCTGTATATCCCCCATAGATGGCCCCCTGTATATCCCCCATAGATGGCCCCCTGTATATCCCCCATAGATGCCCCCCCTGTATATCCCCCATAGATGGCCCCCTGTATATTCCTAATAGATGTCCCCCCTGTATTATCCACCATAGATGGCCCCCCTGTATATCCCCCATAGATGTCCCCCCTGTATATCCCCCATAGATGGCCCCCTGTATTATCCCCCTATATATACCCCCCTGTATATCCCCCATAGATGGCCCCCTGTATATCCCCCATAGATTTCCCCCTGTATATCCCCCATAGATTTCCCCCCTGTATATCCCCCATAGATGTCCCCCCTGTATATCCCCCCTGTATATCCCCCATAGATGGCCCCCTGTATATCCCCCATAGATGTCCCCCCTGTATATCCCCCATAGATGGCCCCCCTGTATATCCCCCATAGATGGCCCCCCTGTATATTCCCCATAGATGGCCCCCTGTATATCCCCCATAGATGGCCCCCTGTATATCCCCCATAGATGTCCCCCCTGTATATCCCCCATAGATGGGCCCCCTGTATATCCCCCATAGATGGCCCCCCTGTATATCCCCCATAGATGGCCCCCCTGTATATCCCTCATAGATGGCCCCCTGTATATACCCCATAGATGGCCCCACCCTGTATTATCCCCCTTTGCAAAGCAGATAGAAAATAAAAAAAAAACACAACTCACCTAACTCCCCCGTCGGCTGTCTTCTCCTCTTCTCCCGGGGGGGCGTCCTGGGGATTCCCAGGCAGCACAGGTGTCGGGCTCAGAGTGGCTCAGTGTCCGCCGGGGCAAGTACTTCCGGCGCAGGGTGCATCTCTAACAAGTGCTCCTGTGCCGGAGGTACAGGCTGGGGGCGGACGCTGAGCTCACCGGTACCTGTGCTGCCGGGACAGCAATAAGTGGCAAGGGGGGTGCAGCATCCCCGGAAGCACCGGTACCAGTGAGCTCAGAGTCCGCCCCTAGCCTGTACACAGGAACGCTTGTTAGTGCTTGAAGTCCCTGCGCCAGAAGTACTTACCCTGGCCCCCGGCGGACGCCAAGCCACTCCGAGCCTGTCACCTGTGCTGCCTGGGAATCCCCGGGACACCCCTGGACCCAGGGGCGTAGCTAATGTCTCCTGGGCCCTGGTGCGAGAGGCCAACTTGGCCCCCCCTCCTTTCACGACCAAGTGATGCTATTGGTGTGTGTGTGTATAAATATTATATATATATATATCTATACACCAAGACAGATATTACCAATAACACCAGCATATTGGAAGAGAAAATATTATCACCGTACATATTACTGCCATACTGTTACCGACCAAATCCTGTATACTGAGACCAATATTACCAGTAATACCAGTATATAGGAAGGAAACATTACTGCCACACCACAACCACTACCATCACCATCATATTGTTACTGACCCAATCCAGTACTGACCTCATCCAGTCATATAGAGGTGGCCCCAGCTCTACACAGGTTCTATACACCATATACATTACAGTGCAGTTATATCAGGTGACTCACATGGGAAATCTTTTCTGATCGGAGTTCTTTCCTTTTCATCTTCTCCATCCGTCCTGGGCCATTATGAGAACTTCTCTGAGCCACGAATCCACAGAATCTGCCAGACAGACATATTAGTCTCCTCACTCTGGCACCATCTCCATCTCTCTACACACTGCACCTCTGTACTGTCCCCTTTACACCCTCATTTAGTGGGTAGCCCTGACTCTATGTGACCCCCTAATAATATATGCCCCCCTCTGTGTATTCCCTCTCTCCCTATGTTGCCCCCCCCAAATAGATGGCCCCTCTCCCCCCATGTTGCCCTCCTTATAGATGGCCCCTCTCCCCCCACCCTCCCTTATAGATGGCCTCCTCTCCCCCCCACCCTCATAGATGCCCCCTCTTCCCCCCCACCCTCATAGATGCCCACTCTTCCCCCCCCCACCCTCATAGATGCCCCCTCTTCCCCCCCCCACCCTCATAGATGCCCCCTCTTCCCCCCCACCCTCATAGATGCTTCCTCTTCCCCCCCATCCTCATAGATGCACCCTCTTCCCCCCACCCTCATAGATGCCCCCTCTTCCCCCCCACCCTCATAGATGCCCCCTCTTCCCCCCACCCTCATAGATGCCCCCTCTTCCCCCCCACCCTCATAGATGCCCCCTGTTCCCCCCACCCTCATAGATGCCCCTGTTCCCCCCACCCTCATAGATGCCCCTGTTCCCCCCACCCTCATAGATGCCCCCTCTCCCCCCCCCTCCATATAGATGCCCCCTCTTCCCCCCCACCCTCATAGATGGTCCCCTTTCCCCCCACCCTTTCCCCCCTCCTGGTCTGTCCCCGGCTGCTGCGCGGCTGCTGGGGGTGTCGCATCTTATCCCCGGCAGCGCGCATCCCAGAGCTCCCTGCGCGCCGGAACCGTAAGTCAGGGCCCAAGGCGCGCAGGGAGTTCTGGGATGCGCGCGCTGCCGGGGATAAGATGCGACACCCCCGGCAGCCGCGCAGCAGCCGGGGGAGCAGGACTCTTGTGACCGCAAGCAAAACAATGCTTGCGGTCACAAGAGTAATTGATCGGGAGGGCCCCGCGGGCCCCCCTTCGTGGCCACTGCCTGGACCCCAAACAGCTGTAGCACCCGGGAGGCCTGCTCGGCCGCCGGGTGCTACAGGCTATGTGAGCTCCGGGGGCCCGCGCTGGGGGCCGCTACGGCTGCTACGGCAGTAGTTCTGCCACTGATGTCCCCACACTGTATTAAGAGCCCCAATACATACGGTAGTTACCTTATAACCTTGTAAAGATATCACCAATGATATCATTACATAATACTGCCACACCATGACCACTATCACTACAGACCTTATAACAGTTACATCCATTTACTCACAGTGGGCGTCTTTTCTGATCAGAGTCTTTCACCTTTTCTTTCACTCCATCTAGCGTGGGCCACCTTTAAGCCTTCCCCCAGCTGTGAACCCTCACTCCAGAATCTGCCAGAGAAACATTTTAGGCTCCAACACATATAGTAGTTAGGTTCCCTGTACCCCTATATAGTAGTCACACCCCTCTGTACTCCTATATAGTAGTTACCCCCCTCTGTACCCCTATATAGTATTTACACCCCTCTGTGCTCCTATTTAGTAGTTACACCCCTCTTTGCTCCCACTTAACAATTAGGTATGCTCTGTGCCCCAATATAGTAGTAAGGTCCCTATATAATATAGGCACCTCTGTGCAGCCTCAATGTTAGTATAGACCCCCTGTTTGCTGCCCCCAGTAGTATATAGACCCCTGGGTGCTGCCCCAGTAGTATAGAAAGCTGTGTGCTGCCCCCAGTAGTATAGACAGCTGTGTGCTGCCCCAGTAGTATATAGACACCTTTGTGCTGCCCCTAGTACTATAGACCACTATGTGCTGCCCCCAGTAGTATATAGACCCCCTGTGTGCAGCCCCCAGTATTATATAGACCACTAGGTGCTGCCCCCAGTAGTATATAGACCCTTTGTGCTCCCCTAGTTATATATACCCCCCTGTGCATCCCCAGTAGTATTTATACACCCCTGTGTACCCCCCAGTAGTATATATATATTCCCTGTGCTCCCCCCAGTAGTATATAGTCCCCCTGTGCACCCCCCAGTAGCATATATATCCCCTGTGTGCCCCAGTACGCTTTCCCAGTTATATATACCCCCTGTGCACCCCCCAGTTACATATATATATCCCCTGTGCACCCCTAAGTAGTATATAGCCCCCATGTGCGCTCCCCATTATATATACCAGTTATATATACCCCCCTGTGCGCCCCCAGTTATATATACCCCCCGTGCAACCCCCAGTTGTATATATATCCCCTCTGCGCCCGAGTAGTATATAGCCCCCCTCTGTGCTCCCCCAGTTATATATACCCCCTGTACACCCCCGAGTTATATATACCCTCCTGTGCGCTCCCTAGTTATATATATACCCCCTGTGCACCCACCAATAGTATATAGCCCCCCTCTGCGCTCCCCCAGTTATATATACCCCACTGTGCACCCCCCAGTTATAAATACCCCTCTTTGCACCCCCAGTAGTATATAGCCCCTCTCTGCGCTCCCCCAGTTATATATACCCCCTGTGCACCCCCCGTTATATATACCCCCCGTGCGCTCCCCCAGTTATATATATATACCCCCTGTGTGCCCCCCCAGTTATATATACCCCCCGTGCATCCCCCAGTAGTATATAGCCCCCCTGTGTGCTCCCCGAGTTATATATACCCCCCTGTGCACCTCCCCAGTAGTATATTGCCCCCAGTGCACCCCCCAGTTATATATTCCCCCCCAGTAGTATATAGCTCCCTGTGCGCTCCCCAAGTTATATATACCCCCTGTGCACCCCCCCGTTATATATAATGCCCTGTGCGCTCCCCAGTTATATATATACCCCTCTTTGTGCTCCCCCTCCCATATAGCAAATAACAAAAAAACAAACAGTTTATACTCACCTGTGTCCGCGCGTTCCTCTTCACTTCACCTCACCTCACTCGTGGCCACAGGCAGTGCTTTTCCTGCGGTCACAAGAGGCCGCTCTCCCCCCTTGCGGTGTCGGTGCTGAGTGACGTCACTCGAGCGCAGACATCACTACGGGAGAGTGGCCTCTTGTGACCGCAGGTAAAGCACTGCCTGCGGCCACAAGGATGACTGACAGGGAGGGAGCCAATGGCTCCTGACGTGTAAGTGCTGCTGCTGCTGCCTGTACCTATGAGCACTCGTTCCGAGCGCTTATAGCTACAGTGCAAAGCGGAGCAGCCAGGGGGGGAGGGTTGCCCTGCAGGGGGCGCCATGGATGGGTAACTTACCCATCCCCATGGTGCCCCCCTGGCAGGCTGGTGGCCGGAGCCCTGTCGACTGCACTGGTCGGACAGAGCAAAGGCCGGCCCTGCTCAGGGTGGGCCCCTTTAACCAGTGGGCTCGATGCACGTGCACCATGTGCCCTCTCCTTAAAGTGGCCCTGGTACCATGCCTTGATGTAAACAACTTTTAGAAGACTTAAGAAGATGTGCTATAGACATGCATCACGCTGTGTTAACACCCCAACTCTCTATTAACTACTCCCTATGGTTATTCATGGAAACAACTTAGAGAGCAGAACACAGAGATAGAGAGAGCACATGTATTGACAGGTCTACAGTTGTACTTGGATGTTCTGATCATAAGAAATAATTGCTAACTTATTAGATCCAATGAGTCTTACAAATTGTCATTAACAGCATTGTTTTTCACTATTTAATGCTTTGGCATCATTCTCTAATATCTTTATGGTAGTCACTTCATGTTTCTGTAGAGTGACCTGTAAAAGCTGACATTGTACTGTTAGCATTCCAGCTCTATGTTTTGCCACCATAACTTTTTGAGCTTGTGACCATGTCATCCTGCCTTTAATTTGCATTGGTTAACTCCTTTTGAGCTGTGTTCTGTTGCCTTTCTGTGGAAAGGGTATCCAGGTTGCTATGTAAGCCAGGCAGGATACTCATTTGGTCCCTAAGTGCCTACAGAATCCCTATCTCTATTGCCTTAACCTTTTTATGATTTGCTTAATTTTTTATTTCTATAACTATATCCTGGCTTTTGTCTGTTCCTGACTACTCCAGTGCCTTGTCCTTCTAAAGGCCCTATTTCATGGGTCGTTTAGAGGAGCGCTCGTTTGCTCCTCGTTCCCCGCTCGCTGCCGCCGCTATTCAACGCGGCGGCAGCGAGCAGGTGAGTGCTGGAGGGGGCGGCGGGGAGGGGGGCAGCCCATAGGATACAGCAGCGTCTGCTGCCGATGCTCCTATTCAACGGAGCGACGGCAGCAGATCATTGCTGTATCAGTCGCTTGTTTTTCAACATGTTGAAAAACAAGCGACTGCAACGATCAGCCGACATGAACGATGTCGGCTGATTGTTGCACTCTATTCCACGGGACGATTATTGTCCGTAGCGGCCGATATCGGCCTAATACGGACGATAATCGTTCAGTGGAATAGGGCCTTAATGCTACGCCAACCATTTGTAGTTCTTCTTCTGTTCATGACTGCTGGCTCTTCAGACTAACTAAAAACCCAACTAAAAACGATATAATGTATCTCAACTTGGGAATACCCTAAAACAAAGTTTCATATCCCTGCAAGAATTAATGGTAAAAAAAACAGGCTTCCTTAGTCTTCACATCCCTGTTTAGCCATTGAAGAGCAGGCTACAACCTTATTTTCTACTATTCTAGCCAAATGTTCTTTCTGACTAGTCATATATCTCTCATTGTTATGGAACAATTGGTGACATTGCATCTAAAGATACATAAACACAAAAACATACAACACATGTATCACATAATAAAAGTTCACATAACAAACATTGCTAATAATTTTCTTTTTAATTTTGCATGTCAGCAAGTTATTCCTATTGCAGTGTCCATGGAACTAATGAATTACATTGACCTATCAAGTTGCCTCTTTTCTTAAATGTAAATCTTTAAAAATCTCTGCATCTCATGAATGTTAACAACCTCTTTCAATGAAAATGTCATCCGTGCATGATCTATATACGTAGCACATGCTTTTATAAGTTATGAACACGTCAGTTTTGAAAAATGGCAATGAGTTCATGCAAACATCCTATTTGAATATATGTTAATTTGATGCAACTTCATTACAATGTCATTGCCTTTTCACCTGTGGAGGGGAAGTAAAAATTCATAGACTCTATCAGTACAATAGTGACATTGAAACATAGCAAAAGAGCAGCAAAGAAGAAAAGAATAACTTTAAATTGTGGACTTAAAATTGATCCAAGTAGAGAAAACATTGTATCATTAAAACTTTAAAGTGGAAAATGTGATTCAGTGTGAACTCTGGCATTGTAAATATAAGAGATTTCCCATCTGTTGTAGTTTGTCAGTGCCTGAGCTTATACTGACTTGCATTGGACTTAAACTTTGTCCAAACCGACCATACAAGCTTCCCTGGAGCTCTCAGCTTTTGTGTTTAGGAAAACCAACTGAATGTAAAGTACTAGTAGAAAACCAATTCTAGTTAGTATTATAGAACATTCATTAAATTTGTGTCTCTGAAGGCACAGCAAAGCCATTATCTGACTGAACTGTGATTCTGTAATATGCTTACCTGACTGGGATTCTGCACTCT
The DNA here is from genome assembly GCF_027789765.1 of Dendropsophus ebraccatus. Taxonomy (NCBI): domain Eukaryota; kingdom Metazoa; phylum Chordata; class Amphibia; order Anura; family Hylidae; genus Dendropsophus; species Dendropsophus ebraccatus. The sequence continues at coordinate 128,997,705 of NC_091456.1, forward strand.
CCAGAGTGCTGCCCCAGACTCTTAGGGGTCCGTCCCAGCAGCATCACGCTACAAGAGTGTGACCCATCTTCTGGCTCTGGCACCAGTGATGTCACAGATTCCCAATGGTCACTGGCGAGAGTTTCAAAGTCCTGCAGTTGTGCTGTGTTTCTTTGGGGTTGACTGGCAGGTGTTCCTGTTAGTCAGCCCCAAGCTCATGTAGTGCAGGTTAGGATCAAGTGGGCCAGTCCAATCATCTTGTAGACCAGACCCCTGAACTACTAAATAGTGTACACACAAAAACACAATAAATGTAACAGGTCACTGCTAATGCAAGACATACAGTGGTTTATGTCTTGCCATTAGTGCTGAGCTGTTGCATTTTTTGTGTGTCTGCAATTTCAGCCATAGCAACGTGCCCCTGCCTAGTTTGAATGGTGATGTAGGAGAGCTGACCAAATCTGTCCTTTTCTCTTTTTCCTTCTACAATTCAGCGTGTCTGTGATCAGATGACACTGGCTATTAGACTAGGTTCTCTAGTGTGCTGTTATTCCTTACATTCATCTCCTGTGTATTCCTTTAGCTTATCTGACCCTTACTTCCCCGATTTTCTGCCTGCTTTAACGCTTTGTGACCGGATTATTCTCTGGATTATATTTTTATTTTACCTTTGTTACCTTCTTGTTACCACCTCAGCTTTGCTGACTACTCTTTTATCTGTCTTGTCCTTGTTTAGTGTTGTAACTTACGCTAAGTCAGGGACTGTCACTGAGCTGCCCGCAACTGCCTAGAGCTGTAAGAGGCAAGTCGGCAGGACAAGTGGGGACAAATGCAGGGTCCGTGTAATGTTACCCCATTTCCTTTCTGAGTGGTCTTTTGCAACTGATTCATAACAGATTCACAGTATAGAGCAGTCTGACCATTGCCGACAAGATGAAAATCTCGGCTGTTTGAGAGCAATATCATCCTCTACTTCCCTCACACTGCTCTCTAACTTCTCCTCCTTCCATCTTTACTCCATGGGGTTAGCTGAAATTTCTGTGCCATGGATTTAAGAGCATCAGGTACCAACAGGGATGTTAAACATCAGGAGCATGATGGAAAATTGAGATAGTTCTCATGATCAGAGAGCAAAACCAGCCACAGGCAAAGTGGGCAAAAAGGAGAATAAATGTGTTGGACAAGGTGAGTCCATTAACCCCTTAAGGACAGAGCCTGAAATGGCCTTAAGGACAGAGACAAATTTTATGAATATGACCAACTTTGAAACTTTTCTGCTTATACAGAAAATGGTTATGCCACATAAATTATATATTAAATAGCATAAGCAACATGTCTACTTTATGATGGCGGTATTTATTAAACTATTTTTCCTTTTTTTTAGACAATAGAAAGCTTAAAACATTAGCAGCAATTTTCCAAATTTGCCGTAAAATTTCAAAATCAGATATTTTTAGGGACTTGTTCAGGTTGGCTCAGGCTGGGTTTACACTACGTATTTTTCAGTCAGTATTGTGGTCCTCATATTGTACCAAAACCAGGAGTAGATTAAAAACACAGAAAGGATCTGTTCACACAATGTTGAAATTGAGTGGATGGCCGCCATATAACAGTAAATAACTGCCATTATTTCAATACAACAGCGTTGTTTTAAAATAACAGCAAATATTTGCCATTAAATGGCGGCCATCCACTCAATTTCAACATTATGTGAACAGATCCTTTCTGTGTTTTTAATCAACTCCTGGTTTTGGTTGCAATATGAGGACCACAATACTGACTGAAATATACGTAGTGTGAACCCAGCCTTAAAGTGTATTTGAGGGGACTGCATGTTAGAAAGCCCCACAAAGCACCCCATTTCAGAAACTGCACCCCTCAAACTCTGCAAAAGCACATCCAAAAAGTTTTTTTAATCCTTTAGGGGAGTCACAGAAATAAAAGCTAAGTGTGCAAGAAATTTGAAAATTTTAATTTTCTGTGCAGAGATTTTATTTTAATCCAATATTTTTCATAATTATAAACCTACTACCAGAGAAATGCACCCCAATATTGATTTCCCCGTTTCTGCAGTTTATAGAAATACCCCATATGTGGCCCTATTGCATTGTTTGACGCAACCACAACCACAGATATAAAGGAGCACCTAGTGAATTTCAACGCCTCGGTTTTATTTGGTCATTTTTGACTGTACCACTTCAGGTTGGCAGAGGCTCTGGGGTGCCAAAACCTAAAAAACACCCCTAAAGGGACACCATTTAGAAAACTACACCCCTCAAGGAATGTACCAAGGGTTGCGGTGAGCATTTGGACCCCACAGGTGCTTCACAGATTTTCAGAACAATGTGGCGTGCAAAAAGAAAAATGTATTTTTTACACTATAACATTGTTCTAGCCATCAATTTTTCATTTTCACAATGGAATAAAAGGAAAAAAAACACAAAGCGTGTAGCGCAGTTTCTCCCGAGTACGGAAATACCCCACATGTGGATATAAAGTGCCAAGCGGGCGCAGGACGAGCCTCCAAAGGGAAGGAGCGCCAATTGGCCTTTGGAAGCTGGATTTCACTGAAATGGATTTCAAGGGCCATGTCGCATTTACAGAGCCCTAGTTCTGCCAAGACACTTGAAACCCCCAACAAGTGACCCCATTCTGGAAACTACACCCCTTAAGGAATCTAACAAGGGGTTCAGTGAGCATATGGACCCCACTGGTGACGGGCACAAATGTGGAACAATGTTACGTGAAAGGGAAATTTTTCATTTTTTCATTTTCACGGCACAAATTTGCCCGTCATTAAGGGGTCCATATCCTCACTGCACCCCTTGTTAGATTCCATGAGGGGTGTAGTTTACAGAATGGGGCCACTTGTGGGGGGTTTCCAGTGTTTTGGCAGCACAAGGGCTCTGTAAATGCGACATGGCGTTCATCATCCTTTCTGGTCGAATCCAGCCTCCAAAATCCAAATGACGCTCCTTCTCTTCGGAGGCTTGCCCTGCGCCCACATGGTGCTTTATGTCCACATGTGGGGTATTTACGGACTCGGGGGAAATTGGTCTACACATTTTGTGTGTTTTTTTCTCTTTTAACCCCTTGTGAAAATGAAAAATTTAAGGCTAAACCAACATTATAGTGTAAAAAATGTAATATTTCATTTTCACGCCACATTGTTCCACATTTCTACCAGTCATTAGTGAGGTCCATATGCTCACTACACCCCTTGTTACATTCCCTAAGGGGTGTAGTTTCCATAATGGGGTCACTTGTGGGGGGTTTCAAATGTCTTGGCAACACAGGGGCCTTTTAAATGCAACATGGCCCTCAAAATCCATTCAATTCCAAATCCAGCCTCCAAAAACCAAATGGTGCTCCTTCCCTTTGGAGGCTTACCCTGCACCCGCATGGCGCTTTATGTCCACATGTGGGGTATTTTCGTGAACACACAGCGATAGGGGAAACATCTGGCGTAAATTTATGTCCATTTGCACTAATTACCAGGGTGCGGGGGCGTAAATTTACGCCCGATGTCGTTAAGGGGTTAAACAAACACTAATTTATGTTTTAGTATAAAAAAAATCTCCTTGAGCTTTATTTATACCAAGTAATGAATCTTTTTACTTAAATCATTCCATAAGCTCCCATCTAGAGAGTAATTCTAGATTTCTTTACTAGTTACATGCTCTGATATACAGTTACATACTTAAATATGGTCTTGAGATTCCTATTGAATGTGCAGTGATATCATATTGAAACTAAAAAACAAGGGATTTAAAACAATTTCAAGCACAAAAGTGTTTATCCTTATTGCCTTTCACATAGTCGTCTTAGACTCTCTTGAGCACTGAACACATTAAGTTGTTTGGCATACTCGTCATAGACTTGACTTAGTGCACCACCCTTACAGCTTTATTGACTTCTGTTTAGACTAGTTTTGTGTCACCAGAGTAAAACAATTCAAAAAGAACAATTACAATGCCCCCAATGCGTTCTCAACCATATGCTGTATGTTCACGTAATAGCAGAATAAAGACAAGGAGCTGAAATTTGAAGCTTAATAAGCTCTTTTTAATGGGTTGACACTGCAGAAATTTCAAATGGCTCAAGAAAAAAAGGAAAGACTAATTGAGTGAGTGATTTACTTTAACTTTTAAGCTCTTCCCCGTGTGCTGCTCTTTCTTTTTGTTAACACGGATCGTTACAGTTTATTTTTTTCTGTTCTCCAATTTAAATCTGCTTTAAGTCTTTGAGGCAGGTCTGCTGTTAATACATCTCAAGAAAATAGCATTTTGCTGACTTCCATCTCTAAATAAATTGAAATAGATACTTTATAGTCTAAGTTTTCAAATTGATCATCCACTCATACAGTTATTATACCTTCATCACTCAACCAGAAAAGAAAAGGCATAGATCTATGATTAAATAAAAAAATACTTTGGTTAAGAAGATGAGCAATTTTACTAATTTAATACTGATACCTGATACGTATTCTTTTCTACTTTTCTGTTGTCAATTTTTAAATATATATTCTGCAGCCATCTTGCTCAGCACCATTTATAGATATGCTTTAAAGCAGCTCCATGTACCATAGGTAACTCTAGTCTGGATCTGTCTCAATGACTTTTATGGGAATCACCTGTTGTGAATGAGGACTTCTTTGTGAAAGGGGTATTCCAATGCTTTTGGTAAAAATATAATTTGCTGCAGGGGTGTAGGAAAATATAGACAAATAGTATCCTTACCTAGCCTTGGTCCCCTGCTGCTCCTGGTCTTCTCCTCTTGGTCCTCCAATGCTTCTTCCTGCTTCCTAGAAGAGTACTCTTTATTGGTATATTGGTCCTGCAAAAAAAAAAAAAACTCTTTTAAGGCTCTTTAGATTGAAAAGTAAAAGAGTTATAGCTTTTAAAACTTGATAAGCAGGAAACAAAAATGCAAAAAGCTAAATTGACCCGTGCTAATGAGGTTAAAAATAAAGAGATTAAAATAATAGTGATGTGGGAAAGTAAAAAAAACAAACAAAAATAATTTAGTTTCTTATTTCCTCTTTGTGAAATCATACATATAAATACAGGAACCTTGGTTTGTGCATTTGTAGAGAGTAAACCGAATCCTAGGTTGCAAACATTGTAAACAGTTCAGGTCAGCACCCAACTAAACTTTGTAAAACACACTAAAACAGCTAGACCTCTGTAAATTGTTTAGCTGCTTTAGGGCAGTTCATTTAAGGTTTGGTTCAGACGAACCCAAACTTTTCTTTAACGTTTGATGAACCTAACGGTCCGAAGTTCACTCAAGTGCATTTGCACTTGGGCCTACAAAGATGAGCTCTTACGCTATAGGCAGTGGCAGTATAGCAACTAGATGTACCAGATATACAGTATTACCCCAAAGCCTATTACTGTAAAAGTCAATTAAGTTAGTGTACCTATTTAAACAACTACTATCAATTTCAAATAATAAATTGAAAAATACTAGTATTTTTTAATTTTTTGGGGGGAAATCAAAGATTCTTCAGATACTGTAAAGTGCTTTGGAATCTGTTGGTGCTATGCAAATAAATATTATTATTATTGACACTTTTGTTCATCCATGTATTGTAAATTTAGAAACTGCAGAAACTATAATGCAGCTTCAGAAATGCTACAACTACAGCTGTCCTGTCATATGTCTTTGTCCATCTGATATACTGTACATGCTAAACCATTTCAACATTTTTGATGAATATAGATAACAGAAATTTACAGAAATAATATGGAGATTCCCTTTTAAAAGATAAACAGCCATGATTAAAGGGGTTGTACAGGACTGGAAAAATAATAAATATTGTTTATGTTGTTTATATAGCACTGATATATTCTACTGCACTGTGGAATAACTTCCTTATTTAAGACACACACTAGATTTAAAGAGGCAATCAATTCATCTTTAGGCTATGTTTACACAACGTATTGAAAGTAGAAATCCCGGCAACTCACCACTTAATCATCATGCAGTTTATTCGGTTCCATAAACCATAGTAGTGTGAACAATATAATAGCAGAACACGTTTTGTTGATGTGTCTTTGTCAACTGCCTAATACATTGTGAAAACTATCTAACTTAAATAACAAAAGTCCAGGTATGCTTGCGGCTGAGGTGTGTCCTGGTGACGTCATTCTAAACACCAGGATCAGGTTTCTTAACCATTTCATTGTTAGTCCAATCTCAAAGCCGCAGTAACACCATCCATAAATGTGAATAAACCACTATAATGGATATAAATATATACAATTATATACAATTAAAAACAATATACCATCTAACCATATACACCACCTAGCCATATAGATAAATATAGAGATAAATAAATACACACACACACACACACACACACACACACACACACACACATATATATATATATATATATATATATATACATACATACTACAAAGTTGTTACAAAATTACAAAATCAGTATAAAAATACAAAAATTATTCTATATAAATATGCATATAAAGACTCCTAGTTATACATACATGTGACTACAAGGTACATAAAGATGCCTACCGTAACCTTCTTATTAGGAGAGAGAGAGGGTAAGGCTGAAATTCATGGGTTATCGAGGCTGGGAAGACTAGAAAGCACGGGATAAGATTAGAAACAATGAAAAAATAACGAAAAAATTATAAGGAATGGAAAAGAACTTATCCAGGATAAATTATAAAAAGCTACTTAATTCATAATCACGGTTGAGACCTTTCGGATGTAAAGTTTGAAGGGTGTGGATCTAAAAAGCCTCACGTTTTTGTAATAGTTTTTTTTATATCACCACCTCTCTCCGGCATCTTAATTTGCTCTAACACCTGAAATTTCAACTGAGAAATAGAATGATTTTTTTTGTGCAAAGTGATATGGGATCGCTAAAAGTAAATTTATGCAACGGATCATGGACTTATGTTTACTTATTCTATCTCTCACTGCCCACATGGGCACTTTAAACAATAGACCACATTCTTCGTACCACAGGTTTAATAACCTTTTATATTGTATGGCCTCCTCGTCTGTGGATGAAGTACCTGGTGTCCCTTGGATACATTATTACATTGAGAACACTGTAGGCAAGGAAAGGTTCCTTTCCTAGGAGTGCTCAATGTCTGTTGGCGTGTAACACACACATCACTTTTACATACTGCTTTTACCAATGAATTATATAAATAAGGGTGTCTCTTATTACAGATTAAAGGGTGATTTCTAAATTCCACGATATTCGGGTAAGCTCTCTTCAGGATATACCAATATTTCCTAATAGTCTTGTCAATTTTATACGTCAATGGATGATACTGTCTCACGAAAGCTATCCTTCTATTTTCTCCATCCCCTTCACTCCTAGCTTGCTGGCCCTGTTGTCTTACTTCTTCCTTGGCCTTAGTCAAGATTTTTTCCGGGTACCCCCGTTCTCTAAATCTATCCACCATCTCGTCCAGTCTTTTCTCTTATACCTGGGGGTCACTTACTATGCGATCAACCCGTTTTAATTGTGATTTCGGTATTGCCTTTTTAGTACTGAGTGGATGTGCACTTGTGAAGTGCAATAGACTGTTTCTGTCAGTTTTTTCCCCAAAATAAATCGGTTGAAAGAGACCCATCCAGATGTGGTCTATTGTATAAAGTGCCCATGTGGTATGTTATATATAGGTGAGACCACCCAGGAAGTGAGAGATAGAATAAATAAACATAAGTCCATGATCCGTTGCAAAAATGTACTTTTAGCTATCCCATATCACTTTGCACAAAAAAATCATTCTATTTCTCAGTTGAAATTTCAGGTGTTAGAGCAAACTAAGATGCTGGAGAGAGGTGGTGATATAAAAAAACTTTTACAAAAACGTGTGGCTTTTTGGATCCACACCCTTCAAACTTTACATTCAAAAGGTCTCAACCGTGATTATGAATTGGGTAGCTTTTTATAATTTATCCTGGATAAGTTCTTTTCCATTCCTTATTATTTTTTTGTTGTTTCTAATTTTATCCCATGCTTTCTAGTCTTCCCAGCCTCGATAACCCATGAATTTCAGCCTGACCCTCTCTCTCTCCTAATAAGAAGGTTACTGTAGGCATCTTTATGTACCTTGTAGTCACGTGTATGTATAACTAGGAGTCTTTATATGCATATTTATATAGAATAATTTTTGTATTTTTATACTGGTTTTGTAATTTTGTAACAACTTTGTAGTATGTATATATATATATATATATATATATATATATATATATATGTGTATTTATTTATCTCTATATTTATCTATATGGCTAGGTGGTGTATATGGTTAGATGATATATTGTTTTTAATTGTATATAATTGTATATATTTATATCCATTATAGTGGTTTATTCACATTTATGGATGGTGTTACTGCGGCTTTGAGATTGGACTAACAATGAAATGGTTAAGAAACCTGATCCTGGTGTTTAGAATGACGTCACCAGGACACACCTCAGCCGCAAGCATACCTGGACTTTTGTTATTTAAGTTAGATAGTTTTCACAATGTATTAGGCAGTTGACAAAGGCACATCACCGAAACGTGTTCTGCTATTATATTGTTCACACTACTATGGTTTATGGAACCGAATAAACTGCATGATGATTAAGTGGTGAGTTGCCAGGATTTCTACTTTGATTTTGCTGGGACTACGCTTTTTTCCTCGTGCACCACCTATATACTACGGAGTGCCGCTCTGATCTTTTGCACACACAGCGTATTGGACCGGCCGTTCCGTGACCCGGCCGGTATCTAAAAAGTTCATCTGGTCCGGTACTGCAGTACAGGCCGGTTGATCTTTCACGCCGCAAAGTTCTGATGCGGGCGCATCTGTGCGCGCCCGCATCAGAACTCCCCACAGCACACTATGAAGCTTGCGGTAGGAGCCGCTCGCTTTATAGTGTGCACTGACATGGTTTTCTACGGCCGCTATTCACTAAATAGCAGCCGCAGAAAACTGACATGTCAGTTCTTTGCAGCGCTGTGAGGGATCCCGGCCGGAGTGTATACTATGGGGGAGATTTATCATTCCTCACAGACTCTTTGGAAAATGAAAGGTGGAATATGATTGGTTGCTAGGGGCAACTGAGACAGTTTCACTTTACACTATGTTTGATAAATCTCCCCCTATGTGTATACGCTTCGTTCAGGATCCCATAGATGGCTATGTAACATATATTTCTGTAATAATCAGTAATGGTTTTACGAAAATATATATATATATTGTGTGAACATAGTCTTAAGTGTATTTTAGGAGTATTGAAGGAAACCACAGTATTCAGGGGAAAATAAGGGCAAAAACAAAAAACACACACCTCTTTCTTCACTTATCAGGTCCCTTTCCTCCCTTCTAAACTCTTGATTTACACTGCAGAAACTGCTCTTATCTATGAGATCAAGGAGTTACTTCATAGGGTGTGCTTAAAGGTAAACTATGAACAGGTTAGACAAATTTAACCTGCGGATATGCCTCTTTTGTGCACAGGGTGTTGAGGATGAGGGTAAATTTCTTACCTTTATTCTTGGCGCTGTTTCCATGTAGTCTGTATAGTTATGTGTAGTTTTGGATTACTGCCCCCAGTGCACCAATCTGGCCTGCTCTGTTGGTATTAATTAGGAGGGGTGGGCTTGCCGGGGAGGATTGATGCTCTGGGGTGGTAATCTCACCCCAGTGCTCCAAACCACAGCATTAGCCTGTGGACATTACAACAAACTACATGGAAACTGCACAGATTAAAGGAATAAAAACTTACCTTCATCCTTAGCGCCCTGTGCACAACTAATCTGCTGATAGTTTCCCTGTAAGAGATAAAGGGGAGCAGGATATTCTCTTTCTGTGGAGTGTATGAGAGGCATCATAGCAGTTAATCCCTAATCTTGAGGTCAGGGACAACAACAAAAAAATTTGAGATGGAGCCTGCAGAGCTCAAAATGAGTAAAACTGACATAAGTTGCATAATGGCCAGAAATAGTGCTACTTCTGAGGTACACACACTCGACAGCTTATCATGAAAAGTTGTTGAAAGGTTAGTGACAATTTAAAAAAGCTGAAACAAATTAAACAGTAATTTCTTATTTAGCACAAAAGACGGATAATAAAAGCTGATGCACTTGGTCTATCATGATTAAACTTTAGAAATGAATTCTTGCAAAGATCTTCTAGTCCTGTTTCCTCTGCTCTACTTAATAAACCAATGTTAATTGTGTTAGTCTTCATGTTTCACCTTGCCCTAATTTCTGGCAGTCACATGGGGACTCGAGGCCACCCAGTGTCCTGCCATTCCTTATATTAATCATCACCACATAAAGTCTCTTGTTTTACAAAACAGCCACTGTGTCCTTCCTTCCTTCCTTCTGCCTTTAGGCACTTTCTAGAATTTCTTGTTTTGCACATACATATTAATTTCAAAGTGATCCTCGTAGTTATTTTATCAAAGAAATGTAAAATTAAACCAATTTTTTGGCAAACAAGCTTGAAATGTGCCTTCTTTTTAGTATAGCAGTGATATGAAATACACTTTCAAAGGAACAGAAGCAGAGACATACAGCACATCATGTTCAAAGGCTTTGTGTATTTATGGTAAGCAACGGGATTAATGAAAAAGTTACAGCATTCATTTTGACTGCTCTCATAGAAAGCATATGTTATGTCTGCATGAACATAAAGTTCAATAAAAGGGGCTCATTTTATGAGATACAATGTCAGTTACCTGAACTGTGATAATTAAATAGGAGACCCACAGAAGGTAAAGCAACAGATGTTGACTGGTACATTCTAGTCTAAGATCCTCGTGTCAGCTTTCCTGTGTGATATCCACTGGTGTTCATGCTCATTCTAATTGACCATATGCATCTTCTCCTTCTACTGCTCTTTGAATAAATGATACTTAAGAAATATTAACCATGAAAGATGTATTTAAAGGGACTAATATTTGTATACTCTTTATGATACACCTATTAAAAAAGCTTTATCACTTCAGATATTTATATCACATACCTCCCAACATTTGCTGAGAGAAAAAAGGGACATTCAAGGCAACGTGCCATGCCACCACAACTGCGCCTATAGCCACACCCACATAGCCTGCCAAAACACTTTTCCCACTGCTATTTACACAGTCATAGGGTACCACCATATATTGCAGAAGACAGAAGTAGATTCACACCATTCTGTCACACTGTTAATGACCAAATCAAGTAAACCAACACCAATACCAGTACATAAGAAACTAATATTGTCACTTTTCCTTCCCCGCATGACTGATACCACTATACCATTACTAAAATCCAGTATACTAAGGCCAATAACACTATCGGTATATAAAAAACACATTATCACCACAGCATGACCACCCCTATTACCACCACATAATGACTAATACCACCATACCAATCAAAAATAACAATACAATACACAATACACAATACAAAGACCAGAATCCCCCCATACACTGGCTCATACAGCTCTGCACAATATGTAAGTGATTACAATACAGTTAAATACAGTGACTCCCAAGGGGGAGTCTTTTCTGATTGGAGTAGCTCACTTTTCCTTTCTTCTCTATCTGGCTCGGCCATTATGGATACATCTTAGCCATAACTTGTCCCCGTAGAATTTGCCACACAAAACATTTTAGTCTCTTTGCTCCAGCACCATGCTTACCTCTATACAAATTGCCTATCTGTATTGCTCCACACTGTAATAGCACCCACTGTGTGCCCCCATATAGCAGTGAGGCCCCCTGTCTGCATCTGTATAGAAGTTAGGCCTCCCTGTGCAGGTAGCCCCCAAAGTAGGAAGTGTCCCCAATGTACCTAATCCCCCTGTAGGCAGTCTCCACAGCAGGTATGGTCCTCCCCAATAGTAAGCGCACCATTATGTAGTATTCCCTATGTAGTTAGCCGCCACCCCCTTAGGCAATAAGCCGTACATTCTATAAGTAATCTCCCTGGTAGTTAAACACCCCCCAGTATATAGTAATCCCCAATGTAGGAGTCATCCTACTTAGAAGTAGCCCCCCACATGTTGGCATTCACACTGTGAGTTAGCCCCCCTGTAAGCATCATCGCTAGTAGTTAATCCGAACTCATGTAGGCACCCCGCACCCTGTTATTTTATTATTTAAACCCCCTCCAACCTCTCATGTTGCTATATCCCCTGTTATTTAGATTCCCCCTCTGTAGGCATCTACCATGGTAGTAACCCCCCACATATAATGTAATACTATAATACTATATGGAGACTGGCCAGAGGGGCCTGCTACTATATTGGGCCTGCACAGAGGGGCCTTATACTATATGAGGACTGAACAGAGGGGCCTATACTATGTTAGAACTAGACAAATGGGTCTATATTTTATAGGGACCTTAGTAATATATTGGGGCACAGAGCATACCTAATTATTATGTGGGGGCACATGGGACCTTACTATTGTATGTGCTGGAGCCTAAAATGTTTCTCTGGCAGATTCTAGAGGATTTACAGCCAGGGGAAGACTTCAAGGTGGCCTGGGCTAGATTGAGAGAGAGAAAAAAAAAGTGAAAGATCTGATGCTCCTGTGAGTCACTGGATGTAATGGCACTCCATTATAGGGTCTGTAGTGGTATTGATAGTGGTTATGGTGTGGCACTATTATTAAGGTGTTATGTAATGGTATCATTCGTAATATCAGGCTATGTTCACACAACGTATATTTTCTTAAAATAAAACGGATGTGATTATTATGAGAATATACGTTGCATTGCTGTCTATGGGATCCCGGCTGGAGCGTATACACATAGTGGTGCCAAAAACAACTGTGGTTCAGTGCACACTATGGAGCGAGCGGATCCGGCCAGGATGCTCTTTTTAGAAACCGGTCGTTCCGTGATCCGACCCGGTCAAGGATCAGCCGGTCTCTTACGCTATGTGATCATAGCCTCATTCTGTTTTGTTTAGAGCAGTTTGGAGGCAATATGTAATCACCGTATGGTGGTAGAGTATTAAAAGATAACTAACGTATGTATTGGGGCTCTTGATACTATGTGTGGGCACTTTAAAGGCATTATATTGTATGTGATTGTATGGTTATGAAAATAGGGGGAACCCTACTCATTTTTTTTTTTTAATAAATAAATAATTAAAGAAAACCGCGTAGGGTTCCCCCTATTTTCATAACCAGCCGGGTTAAAAACCAAGCAACAGCAGCCTGGTAACACCAGGGTGGGAAGAGCCATTGGTTTAGGCCCTCCCCAGCCTAAATATTACCAGCCTGCTGCCGCCCCAGTCCAGGAGCACCAATTTTGACACTCCGGGACCACTGGCACACGGCTCTTCCCAGTACCCCTGGTGGCATTGGGTACTGGGGTAATAATGGGGAGGTTAGTGTTAGCCATTTTATACCGGCTAACACTAGGCCCAGACTTAGTAATGGATTTAGTCTATTAGACGGCTTCCACTACTAAGTCTATAAAGTAAAGAAATAAAGACAAGACACAAGTGAATTTTTTGTTTATTAAAAAAAAAAAACGCCACAACCCTCTTTGACCATTTAATTTAAAAAATAAAATCCAAACAACCGCTGGTCATCGTCGCAGTCCATCGAATCCGACGTAATCCACAGGATACCGATATCTGAAAAACAAAAAGGGAGAAACACACAAAAAACACACTAACAGGAGCACAACACCCATCATTGTGAGTGAGGGTGTTGTGCACCTTACAGTATGCAGCATCTTTACAGATCGCTGCTTACAGTCTGGCCCCCAAGGGGTTAAGGGAGGATGCATTGCATCCCCCTTAACCCCTTGGGGGCCAGACTGATGTCAGACTGCACCCATACCAGCAAGGAAGGGGTTAAGTGACCCCTTTTCCTTGCTGGGATGGGTGCAGTGCTGGGGAGGGGGTGGGGAGAACTCTATACTCACCCTGATGTGTCCTCTTCGCTGGTCCGCAGCACAATGAAGTCACTGTGCTGCGGACCCGCTAATTATATGTGCACTCAGCCGATCAGCTGATCAGCTGAGCGCACATATGCTTCAAAATCTTTCTTCTAATAATGCTATTGTGATAGCATAATTAGAAGAAACATTTGATTTTTTAATTAAATAAATTAATAAGTATTAATTATTACAGTGAGCTCTTTTACCGGGAATATGAATTAACGGCTTTAAAAGAGCTTCCTGTAATAATTAATATTTAATTAATAAAACACATTTTCGTTGTAATAAAATTAGTTTCGTTGTTCAATAATTTAATTTAAACGAATCCATACTTGTGCACTTAAATATACTGTAAAATAATAAATATATATATATGAATATACATATATAAATATATATATATATATTCATTTTAAGGCTGGGTTCACACTATGTATATTTGAGGCTGTATTTGGTCCTCATGTCAGGTCCTCATAGCAACCAAAACCAGGAGTGGATTGAAAACACAGAAAGGCTCTGTTCACATAATGTTGTAATTGAGTGGATGGCCGCCATATAACAGTAAATAACTTCCATTATTTCAATACAACAGCCGTTGTTTTAAAATAACAGCAAATATTTGCCATTAAATGGCGGCCATCCACTCAATTACAACATTATGTGAACAGAGCCTTTCTGTGTTTTCAATCCACTCCTGGTTTTGGTTGCTATAATGCCTCAAATATACAGCCTCAAATATACGTAGTGTGAACATAGCCTTACAGTATATTTAATTGCACAATGATGGATTCGTTTTAATTAAATTATTGAACAACGAAAGTGACTTTATTACAACAAAAATGTGTTCTATTAATTAAATATATTAACCATTAGAGGAGTTGGCATTATTGCAGAGGATCGCTAACCCCGTAATGCCGATTCCTCTAATACTGTTTTTCTTCTTTCCCAGATGCATTCCAGAGGTGTTTGCATCACTTTCTAAAGATGTCTTGGATGTCTTTGATTTTATTTGTTATTGTTATTTTAACCAGATTCGTTACGAACTTTCTCAAATTAAACGAATCTGGTTCGTTACGGTTCGGTTCGCTCATCCCTAGTCAACCTGGGTGCTGTAACATGTATGCCGCTACACAACCCCATACACAACACACTAGGATGCACAATGAACAGTTGTATGCATAGATTGTTTTCCATAACAAAGGAACAAGATACTAAAAGGTTGAAGAATTATGTAGGCTGTGGTCGATTTTGATACTGAGAGGGGATTTCTTAAAACTAGCATATCTGTGCTTTAGCTTTTTCAACTTTCAATTGTCTCCTGGTTCCATCGTAATTCCCTCAGCGACATCACAGAATATACACAAGCCAAGTCTATTTTAATTTGAAACATCTGCTACCTTCTATCCTAACACCTGCAAATCAGTGATCTGCAAAGCCCATCTCCTATCTGGATAGATTAATATTATCCCTCAAAATGGATAATAGCTTGGTTGCTATGCTTGTGCTACACATGGTTTGACCTGCTTTTCTATGCACTTAGACCAATGCTCTGTGTTAAGTGAATATTAAAAGAAAACAACATAAGCCATCATCAGACTAATGTGCGTTGCTTGACTTACTTCTGTATAGCTGAAAGTCTATTTTTACTCACTGCCATGTATTGTTCTTAATCAGCTTGTATTTAGATGTTTGAGCAAAAAAGGAAAAACAGATTATCCAAGACAAAAACAATGTAAAATTCCTATTAAGGGTGCGTACACAGATACAGGATCTGCAGCAGATCCGCAGCAGATTTGATGGCCCAGATTTTGATGGCAAATCTGCAACTTTAAATCTGTTGCAGATCCTGTACGTGTGAACGCCACCTTAAGGGAATGTGTCACCTAAATTTTATTTTACTGATTAGAATTACATATTAAAACTAGTTCTTTTATTCCAATCTGTTTCTATTTTCTGGCTTTAATTTTTTTTTTTTCACTATTTGTACATTGTTATTGGGGCTGCCATGTTGCCTGGGCTGTTCTTAACAGCATTTAGTGACATGCTTTACAGCAAGACTCTATATGTCAATAGACTCTGTCCCCTTGAGATGAATGTGAAACATTATTGGACATGCTCTGTGACCTTTGAAAAGGTCATTCCACAGGAAACTGCCACCTACTGGTGCCACGTGATGCTGTAATGCTGTACAGATCACTTTACAGCAGACTCCTCTTATCACTATAGACAGAACAGGAACTCTCAGCTTAATTTTAGCCCCAGTGGTGAAAATGAAAACTGCAAGATTTCAGGATTATTTTATAATATATAGTATAGAGAAAAATGAAAAATGTAAAAATATGTCACAAAAAATTCTTAAAAAATATGTTTAAAATGAAATCATCATTTAAACATTAAGTCATTTTCTGATGGAACATTCCCTTTAAATGACAATTCGGTAGAACACAGCTTATGTACTGTCTTAACATTTGTATTATTTTCTCCAGGGCTGAATTACTATTACTGAAGACAAATGTAAACTCTTTGTTGGTTAATTGTAATAGGCTCCTGCCTCTTGGATATCCAGGCATAGAAAAGCTGACTTCCTTTGAAAGTATGTGGCATAAAGTCAAAATCTTCAATTTACTGTATTTAAATCTTTTTGATAATTTTCCACATAATGATTCATCACTTATTGGCCCAAAATGTATTAGTTATAGTTTGTTGCCAACGGTCACGACCTGTAGTTCAAATTTTGCTTGCTGATAGGACATGATCAGTCACAGCATCATAAATTATAGGAGGGTATGCTATTATATTATGCAACAGTAGTGGATGGGATCTAGGAACTAATGTTTTAGGCTAAGTGCGGTATGCCACGCGGGGAGGAAGCAGGCCCCAAGTTGCCACTATGCCAGATGGTATGGTCACGGTTATGGCACGAGGGTATGTGGCTAATCAACTGGAACCTGACTACACGGGCCACCAATTCTTTGTTGCCCCTAGTCAAGGCACCAATGCTGAGACCAATGCCAGGGTTCGGAAACAACGGTAGTTGTATGTTTATTGGAACAGCAACACTAGTAGCAACAGTCTCTGGATGCAACCAGGAATAATCAACTCGGCTGTATATATATAAATGTCCCTTTAGTTAGAACAAATCTTTGTTGAGGATGGGAGTAGTAGATCCCTTGAGATAATGATGCTGGGTGTAGTAATGATGAGGATAATACCTGCAGTTAGCGATGATGAGAGGATATGGAGACTTACAAGATGAACCCAGATCTTAGAATATACAGGAATTTTGAAGAATACGCCAGGTCTTGACTGGACCGGAATGAGTTTTTGAGATATCTGACAGAGGAGTGGTAGCAAAGCCTCCTTCTCTCTTGAGGACTAAAGAGGAACTAACTAAACCCCAGCCAAAAGCTCGACGGCTATTGGAGTTGCTATGGCAGCCGGGGAAGTCACCTGATACTAGGCCTCTTGCATCACCACACCACATGACCAAGAAATTTGCAAATCAATATACATAACAGCATTACAATAATATAAGATGTAATACTAGACTTAAACATTGGGGGGCAACATAAAATAAGGTTTTGCAGTGGCCATTAAACATTTCCAGTACTACACCAAGCAGGATATCTGTATAAAGAGAGAGAACCTCTGTGCTGGGACACTGCATAAGCAGTGAAGGTATACAATAATAATGCTGTGCATAAGAGACCAGAGACTCACTTGTCAGGAGCAAGAAAAATACTGTGAGTAAACAATCTCAATGTGATGGCAGCAATGCATGCTGGGACTGTCATCCGCTATAATCACATGCTGCTGCTGAAGCCCTGACCAGACTTTTTGCATTGAGAAGGAGCACAAAGAAAGAAACTTGTATGATGACCCCATAGCCTTCTTTTTTCACTAACTAGAGCACTTCTTAAGAAAACTGACTACTGGCATGTACCAAGGTTAGCACCATCTGTGTGAGAGTGCTGCATCATACAGGTGTGCTTCTGAGTGTTTGTAATGTTTGGGAGCCCGATTCGCAACTGTTTCTTGTGTTTTGCCTGTTTACCCATCTACACTATATCAACGTTCACAACAACACTATTCTATGCTCTATATGGGAGATTTATCAAACTGGTGTAAAGTAGAATTGTCTTAGTTGCCAACCAGATTCCAACCTTCATTTTTCAAAAAATCTGTGAGGAATAAAAATTGGAATCTTATTGGTTGCCAGGGGCAACTAAAACAGTTCTACTTTACACCAGTTTGATAAAACTCCCTCTATGTATCTAACCTCATTGCTGTCCATCTATCCATCTCCCACTAACATCACCTATTTATCAGCACTGCCGTACTGCCACTTTTAAGCGCTATCTGCTTCAGATTGAGACGGTCTGACTGTAGAACAGCATCTGGTGTTGCTGGACTGGGTTGGATAGAAGGAAGGGGAGACGACGGGACGTGGTGGCTATCCTACTTCATGCCACATGTAGCCAGTGAGCCACAGAAGATATTTAGGGGGAGATTTATCAAACATGGTGTAAAGTGAAACTGGCTCAGTTGCCCCTAGCAACCATTCAGATTCCACCTGTCACTCTTCACAGACTCTTTGGAAAAGGAAAGGTGGAATATGATTGGTTGCTAGGGGCAACTGAGCCAGTTTGACTTTGTTTGATACCATTTTTTATAAATCCCCCCTTAGTTTCCATAGAAAGGACAAAGCTTTTTTGTGCAAAGAAATTCAGTTGCAAGAGATAGGGAGGGCAAGGTATTAAAGGAGTTATCCATTCTATTACCTCTTTCTTCCAGAATCAGCACCTGTCTTGTACTCAGGACTGGCCGAATGAAGTTTATTTCTTTAAATTTGGAATGTGGGCACGTTTGGCAAATTAACCATAGCAGCACTGGCCACACTTTACATTGTTTGTTCTGTCAGTCTTGAATGAATAGCGGCTACACAACACTGACATGCCCGTTTTTCAGTGCGGCCGCTTGGAATACTGGCTGGAGTGTATACTGTGTGTTTACACTCTATCCGGGATTCCATATTAACCCCTTCGTGCTGCAGCTAGTTTGGGCCTTAATGACCAGGCTAATTTTTCTAAATCTGACCTGTCTCACTTTATGCTCTTATAGCTCAGTGATGCTTTAACGTATGCTAGCGATTCTGAGATTGTTTTTTCGTCACATATGGCACTTTATGTTAGTGGCAAAATTTGGTCACTACTTTGTGTGTTTCTTGTGAAAAACATCAAAATATCATGAAAAATTAAAAAAATTTGCATTTTATGAACTTTGAAATTCTCTGCTTCTAAAAAAAGAACGTCGTAGCACATAAATTAGTTACTAAGTCACATTACCAATATGTCTTCTTTATTCTGGCATAATTTGGTAAACATATTTTACTTTTTTAGGGTGTTATGGGGCTTAGAAATTTATCAGCAAATTATCACATTTTCGTGAAAGTTTCCAAAACTGATTTTTTTAGGGACCAGTTCTTTTTTTAAATGGATTTAGAAGTCTGGTATCATGAAAACCCCGATAAGTGACCCCATTTTGGAAACTACACACCTTAAAGAATTAATCTAAGGGTATAATGAGCATTTTAACCCTACAGGGGCTGGAGGAAAGTATTCACAATTAGGCAGTAAAAAAATGGAAAATTAAAATTTTCCAATAATATATACGTTTAGATTAAAGTTTCTCATTTTCAAAAGGAATATGAGAGAAAAAGCACCCCAAAATTTGTAATGCAGGTTCTCTTGAGTACAACGGTACCCCATATGTGGGCGTAAACCACTGCATGGGCACACAGCGGGGCTCAGAAGGGAAGGAGCGCCAATTAGCTTTTCCAATGCAAATTTTGCTGAAGAAGTTTCTGAGCGCCAGGTGCGTTTGCAGTGCCCCTGTAGTGTCAGCAGAGAGAAATCCCCCCATAAGTCACCCCATTTTGGAAAGTGCACCCCTCAAAGAATTCATCTTGGTGTGTGGTGACCATTTTGACCCCACAGGTATTACAGGAAAGTATTCAAAAGAAGACAGTAAAAATGAAAAACTGGAATTCTTCCAATAATATGTTTGTTTAGTTTGAAATTTCTCATTTTTATGAGGAACAAGAGGAAAAAAGTACCCCAAAATTTGCAACGCAGGTTCTCCTGAGTACAAAGGTACCCCATATGTGGGCGTAAACCACTGTGTGGGCACACAGGAGGGCTCAGAAGGGAAGGAGCGCCAATTAGCTTTTTCAATGCAGATTTTGCTGCAGAAGTTTCCGAGCGACAGGTGCGTTTGCAGTGCCCCTGTAGTGCCATCAGAGTAAAATCTTGCCATAAGTCACCCCATTTTGGAAAGTGCACCCCTCAAAGTATTCATCTTGGTGTGTGGTGACCATTTTGACCCCACAGGTATTAGAGGAAAGTATTCAAAAGTAGACAGTAAAAATGAAAAACTCAAATTTTTCCAATATTATGTTCTTTTAGTTTGAAATTTCTCAATTTTATGAGGAACAAGAGAAAAAAAGTACCCCAAAATTTGTAACTCAGGTTCTCCTAAGTGAAAGGTACCTTATATGTGGGCATAAACCACTGCATGGGCACACAGGAGGGCTCAGAAGGAAAGGAGCGCCAATTAGCTTTTTCAATGCAGATTTTGCTGAAGAAGTTTCCGAGCGCCACGTGCATTGGAAGTGCCCCTGTAGTGTCCGCAGAGTAAAATCTCCCAATAAGTCACTCCATTTTGGAAAGTGCACCCCTCATAGAATTCATTTTGGGGTGTGGTGAGCATTTTGACCCCACAGGTATTAGAGGAAAGTATTCAAAAGTAGACAGTAAAAATGAAAAACTCGAATTTTTCCAATAATATGTTCCTTTAGTTTGAAATTTCTCAATTTCACGAGGAACAGGAGAGAAATGTCACCCCAATATATGTAAAGCAGGTTCTCCTGAGTAGAACGTTACCCCATATGTGGGCATAAACCACTGCATGGGCACACAGCCGGGCTCAGAAGGGAAGGAGCGCCAATTAGCATTTTCAGTGCAGATTTTTCTGAAGACGTTTCTGAGCGCCAGGTACGTTTGCAGAGACCCTGCAGTGTCAGCAGAATAGATTCCCCCCAACAGTCACCCCATTTTGGAAAGTCCACCCCTCAATGAATTCATCTTGGGGTGTGGTGACCATTTTTACCCTACAGGTATTAGAGGAAAGTATTCAAAATTGGCCAGTAAAAATGAAAAACTCAAAATTTTTCCAATAATATGTTGGTTTAGTTTGAAATTTCTCAATTTGACGAGGAACAGGAGAGAAAATGTACCCAAAAATCTGTAACGCAGGTTCTCCTGAGTACAACGGTACCCCATATGTGGGCATAAACCACTGTATGGGCACATAGCAGGGCTAAGAAGGGAAGGAGCGCCAATTTACAGGAGCAAAACCGCAGCTAGTAATGGTTATTAGAATAGCGCAGTTACTAAAATAAAATAAAAAAATGAGATTACAGGTAATGTGGGGTGGTTACGGACAGCCAGGGGTGGTTATGGGCAACCTGAGGTGGTTACAGGTAATCTGGGGTGGTTACGGACAACATGGGGTGGTCACGGCAAACCTGCTGTGGTTACGGCAACCTGGGGTGGTTACAGGCAACGTGGGGTGGTTATGGGCAACGTGTGGTGGTTATGGGCAACGTGTGGTGGTCACGGGCAACCTGCTGTGGTTACGGCAACGTGGGGTGGTTACAGGCAACGTGGGCTGGTTACAGGCAACGTGGGCTGGTTACGGGCAACGTGGGCTGGTTACGGGCAACCTGCTGTGCTTACAGACAATCTGGGATGGTTACGGGAAACGTGGGGTGGTTACGGGCAACCTGCAGTGCTTACAGACAATCTGGGGTAGATACGGGCAACGTGGGGTGGTTATGGGCAACCTGCAGTGCTTACAGACAATCTGGGGTGGTTACGGGCAACGTGGGGTGGTTACGGGCAACCTGCAGTGCTTACAGACAATCTGGGGTGGATACGGGCAACATGGGGTGGTTACGGGCAACCTGCAGTGCTTACAGACAATCTGGGGTGGTTACGGGCAACGTGGGGTGGTTACGGGCAATGTGGGGTGGTTACGGATAAACTGAAGTTCTTATAGGCAATCTGGGGTGAATACCTGTAATCTGACATGGGCACCGCAATCTGGAGACGGTCATTGGCAATTTGGGGTGGTCAGAGGCGCCGTGGCGTGGTCAGAGGCGACGTGTGGTGGTCAAAGGCGACGTGTGGTGGTCAGAGGCGATGTGTGGTGGTCAGAGGCGACGTGCGGTGGTCAGAGGCGTTGTGGCGTGGTCAGAGGCGACGTGTGGTGGTCAGAGGCAACGTGCGGTGGTCAGAGGCATCGTGGCGTGGTCAGAGGCAACGTGCGGTGGTTACGTGCAATCTGGGGGGGGTTACATGTAATCTGGCATGATTACGGGGAACCTGGGGGGGTTATGTGCAACCTGGAAGAGTTACAGACAATCTGGGATTGTTACTGATAAACTGAAGTGCTTATAGGTAATCTGGGGTGGGAACATGTAATTTGAGGTGGTTACGGGCAATCTGGACGGGGTCACTGGCAATTTGGGGTGGTTACGGGCAATGTGCCGTGGTTACGGGCAACGTGCGGTGGTTACGGGCAACGTGCGGTGGTTACGGGGAACGTGCGGTGGTTACGGGTAATCTGGGGAGGGGTTAGGGGTAATTTGGGAGTAAACTGCAATTATTACTATAATAAAAAGTGTGTGTTTTATTTTTTTGTATGTTTGTCACTTTTTGTACTTTACACATTCATTTTCACTGTATTACTATGATTACTGTGATATTTTCTATCACAGTAATCATAGTTCAGTGACAGAGACCAAATTGCGCACTTCATAACCAGCCAGGATGCCGAAGAGGAAGGAGCTCCAGGATCAGGTAACGTATAAGGGGTAGGGGAGGTGACTGGGGGACGGGGGTGACAGGGGGGGTGGGGGGGGGGGCGACTTTGGGGGTGGGGGGACATCACTTTTTATCCCCTGTCACCAATCATTCATGGTGACATGGGATAAAAAGTGCCGGGAGCACATATAGTGGCATATAGTATATATCAGCGGCATATAGTATATACCGCTGATCGCTTGTACCGGGACCCCACAGGGGGGTCCCCGATCACTGCCCCATGCTCTCTGCTACCTCCGGTGGCGGAGAGCATGGGGCTTTCATTCATTTTAACTTTTCCATCGCTGTGAACAGACATTAGTCGGAGGGGGGAGGGGGGTTAGTGATCGCCCTACTAGGGGGGCTGATCTAAGGTCTGGGGGACACTTATTTCATCTCCCCCCACCGTAGATTCACGGCGGGGGGAGATGAAAGGTGGCGGTGGCACCGGTAAACCCCATTACCGACGACCGCCGCTATAACTTGAATAGTGCCGATCGTCGGTTAGGGGGGGCGGGACGGACCCCACACACTGCCCCAACCCCTCAGCTACCTCCGGTAGCTGGGGGGATGGGGTGGGGGCCGTCCCGGCCCCGCAGCCTTATTCTCTGCCATCGCCGTAAAAAGCTGATGGCAGCAGAATAAGGACCCTTAGTGACCGCCGTAAAAAGCCGTATTGGCGGTCACTAAGGGGTTAAAAGACAAGTGCCATGAAAAACTTTTTCCCAGTAATTGAAGCACATTACAAAGTTATATAACTCTGTAATATGCTTAAATCACCTATCTGCCTCCCTTCCCTGTCTTTTCCTCCCTCCACCCCCCACCAGGAAGTGTCCTAACTCACACTGACCTAATTACTGTCGTCACCGTCACCAAGCTCTTCTCTCAGCTCCTTCTCCTGTTACAGCAGCCCCCCCCGCCTTGTCAGGTGACTCAGCTTGCTCAGCTCCCATTGGCTGAACAACTGCAAGCCATCACTTGGACTGGGGAGGGCTGCTGTAACAGGACCTAGACCAGCCCTCCTGCTGATGACTCACAAGAAGGAGCTGCCTGGTGACGGTGACGGCAGTAATTAGGTCTGTGTGAGTTAGGACACTTCCTGGTGGGGGGTGGAGGGGGAAAAAGACAGAGAAGGGAGGCAGATAGGTGATTGAAGCATATTACAGAGTTATATAACTTTGTAATGTGCTTCAATTACTGGGAAAAAGTTTTTCATGGCACTTGTCCTTTAATTAATTCGGCCACTTCATTAAATAACGCCCGTGGTTGCAAAACTGCAACTACGGCCGTTGTTTAAAAGGGTTGTTCAGCGAAAAACTTTTTCTTTCAAATCAACTGGTATCAGAAAGGTATATAGATTTGTAATTTACTTCTAAAAAAAATCTTAAGTGTTCCCATACTTATCAGCTGTTGTATGTCATGCAGAAAATGTTGTTTTATTTTCATCCTGACACAGTGCTCTCTGCTGACATCTCTGGCCGAGACAGGAGAGGTTTTCTATGGAGATCTATGTTTGTGGTATATTTTGGTTGATACACTTAGTAGTTTTTTTTGTAAAAAACACGTGTGAAAAAATTTGAAAAATTTACAATCCTTTATATTCAAAACTTTCTTTTCCTAAGAAAGATAGTCATGCCACATGAAGTAATTATTAATGCAACATCTACAACATGTCTGCTTTATGGTGACGTCATATGGCGAACGTCCTTTTACTTGTTAGGATGTTAGAGGGCTTTGAAATTTTTCAGCAATTTTTCAAATTTTCATGAAAATTTCAGTTCTGATTTAATAAGGGACCAGTTCAGTTCTGAAGTGGATTTGTGGGGCCCTTATGTTAGTTACTTCCATAAATGCCTCCAATGTAAAAACTGCACCCCCAAAGTATTCAAAGTAACATTTCATAAGTTTATTAACCCTTTAGGTGTTTCGCAGAAATTTAAAGTGTCACTGTCGTGAAATTTTTTTTGCATTAATCAATAGTACAGGTGATTTTAAGAAACTTTGTAATTGTGTTTATTAGCCAAAAAAATGCATTTTTATCATGAAAAAGCAGTTTGAAGCTCTCCCCCCTGTCTTCATTGTTCTCCTATGGAGAGAGTGAAATAAAACACCAAAACAAGACAGCAAAGAGTTAATCTACAAATACCTCACCCTTTATCTCCTCTGATAGTCAGCACTGACTGCAAAAATAAATAAATAAAAAAAATTACAGTAACTCTTTAAGCAAGTTGGAGGGGAAATTTAACATTCATTTTTTTGTCAGATATTCTATTTTACTTAATTTTTTCCTCTTACACAGGAAATTCTAACTGAGAAAGGGAACTCAACATTTATTCCCCTTATTCAAGTATTTCTAGAAATCCCCCATATGTGGCCGCAGTGCATCACCTGACTCAACCACAGGCTGCAGACATGACAGAGACCTGGTGAATTTTGGGGCCTTTTTTTATTTCAGGTTTTTTTTAGCCAGTATACGATGTCACAGAGGCCTTTGGGTGCCAAAATATTTGTGTAAGACGGGTTGACATTTCCATCTGTACCCTTCTGGGGGATATGTGACTCCCTAATCTTTTTTTATTAAATTTTTTATGAGGTGGTATGAATAAAAACACAGCCTCCTCCCGCTGCCCGATCGTTGTTAGGGACAGCAGGGGGAGGCAGGGAGAGAATGACATCCCGGGAACGTCATTTTGCATTAACTACCTGCAACACATGATGTTCCCGAAACGTCATTTTGCTGCAAGGGGTTAATGATTTTTTTTGTAAACAGCCTGAATGTGGTTTTGCGGTTCAGTTCCATTGAAGTGAATTGAGCTAAATTGTTATACTGCACACCACCTGGGGACAGGTGGGGTACTGTTTTTGCAAGAAAGTTGCTGTGCTTTTTCTAGTCTTAGATAACCACTTTAAAGTTAGATATTGAGCAAAGTTAGAATGATTCAAAATGAGCAGGAGAAAAACACTTCACTCCCCTAAGAAAAGATTTGCAAACAATACATCCAAGAAACCTCTTTTCTTTTAAAACCTTAAAATCTATTGGATGTATATTCCGGGACAAAAATCAAAGGCCATAACACCACAGAAATTCATTTATTTATTGTGAGACAAATGAAAATGGTATGACAGCCCCTGATTCATAAAACCTTTTTTTAATATTACACCTATGACCATAAAAACAATTGTGTAGCGGTTGGATTGTCCGTCCTAAATAGTGTAATGAACAGCTGCACTGCACTATATATGTCACATGCTGGGATTTGTCTAACCTGCTGATAGTTCCCCTTTAAAAAATGTATATTATTAAAACAAAGTGGGGGAATTATGAAGGGTACGCCATAGGCGTATGCCAGGGAGAAGGTGTAGATTCGCCCCTTCTCTCTGGCATACGTCTCCCGGGGGGGGGGGGGCCCGCTCGCCCTATGTGCAGGCTGGTGGAGCTTGGGGGGCGTGATGAGACGGGGAGGAGGCGTGGCCTCCTCCTGCACCTCATTTATCATGATTTACGCCTGTGGTGAAAGTCCAACTGTATATCTCACAGTTATGTGAATGGGGATAGATTGTGCATGCTACAATCCCCTAGTGCCCCTGCTCTGTCCTGCAACTCACAATGTGGTCTTTTATCTACAGTTTGCTTTGACTCATGACCATATATAGTTCCTTGTGTTATCCTCATTTCATCTATAAGTTAGTAAGGGTGTATAAGTTAGGGTGTATAATTTAACATTGTTTTGCTGAATGTCATTCATGTCTTCTTATTTGACTTCAAAGTCTCCTTCACATCTTTGTGTCTGTAAATGTTCTCCGTAATTCCTTTTGGCCATAGGAACATTAATAAATACAACAATATGTGCATTATGTACCATAGCAGATAAGTATTTCTGGCTTCAGGTTAGCACATATGCATCCTATAGCTAGTGTCATGTATAACATATGTCTTTCTTAATCCAGGAGTCCCTTGTGCATGAACAACCCATGAAAGCCAAAGGCACAGCATCCCATGCAATTATAGTACCACAATGTGACCAGATGGTCCTTTCTAAGAAAAATAGGGCTGTCACGAAATGGGTCATCTAGATGTTCTACATAACCTTATACAAGGGGAAAAAAAAGCTGTATTTTATAATAGTGTTCTGACTTGTATGATAGAAGTTTATTTCTATCTTATGAACAATTAACCCCTTTCAGCATCAGAACGTAACTGTATGTGGGAACGTCCTGATCTGGATGGAGGGCTTGAAAGAGGTAGTGATCCCGCTCTGATCCGCCACGATTCCAGCTGCTATCTGTAGCCCGGGACCACACCTAATTATACATTTAAATGCAGCTGTCAAAACAGACAGATGCATTTAAATGTATTGAGTGCCCCTTTCCCTGGTGTCTAGTGGGGGGATCTCCCCCTGCAATGTGATCGCGGAGGGGAGATCCCTTCTCTGTACCGGGCCGGGGCTTAGCATTGAACTGACGCTGATCCCAGCTTGGCAATCGATAAATCTGGTCTGCTGCAGACCAGAGTAATACAGCAATGATCTGATCGATTATTGCTGTATTTAAGTGTACTGCAGTGATCTATATGGGAGATCACTGTAGTAATACTAAAAGTCCCCCAGGGGGAATAAAACTTGAAGTATACAGTAAAAAAAACAAGTGTTTTTATTAATAAAAAATCCCCTCCCCTAATAAAAGTTTGAATCACCCCCCTTTTCCCATTTTATAAATAAAAATAAATAAATAAATACACAAACAAATATATTCGCTATTACCGCTTGTACAGTCACCCGAACTATTAAATTATCACATTCCTGATCTTGCACAGTAAACGGTGTAAGCTCAAAAAACCATCAAAGTGCAAAATTGTGGATTTCTTGTCTCTTCAAATACAAAAAAATTGTAATAAATAGTGAAAAAAAGTCACATTTATGCAAGCAAGGTACCAATAGAAAGAACCTCACACAGCCTCATAGACCATAGAATAAAAGCGTTATAGGGATGGGAATGGAGCAATTTTAAACATATTTTAATTTTTTATAAGCAGTCAGGAAAATAAAAGTTATATAAATTACAAATCGTTGTAATCATACCGACCTGAGGAACATATATATGATGTCAGTTTTGATATAGAAGGAATGGTGAAAACACGAAACCCCTTTTTCCTTATTTTTGTTTCAATTTCACTGCACAAATAATTTTTTTCTGGTTTCACAGCATATTTTATAGAAAAATTAACTCTGCCATAGCCAAGTACAATTAGTGGCGCAAATAAGGGCTCATTTGAGTGTGTAGGTGAAATATTGCAAGCGCTATGGCCTTTTAAACAAGATGAGGAAAAAACGAAAATTAGCCCGGTCCTGAAAGGGTTAATAGATTAGCTTTTAACCCTTTAATTTTGCAGCCATTTCTGGTTTTAAGGACCAAGCCATATATATTTTTTTTAAATCTGACCAGTCTTGTTTTATGTGCTAATAACTCTAGGTTTGAAATTCTCTGCCTTTAACAGAGATTGTCACCAAACACCAAAAATGAGATAACAATTCACATTTACAATACGGCTACTCTATAATATCAGCATTATTTGGTAAAGGTCCTTGCACCTTTTAGGATTTTATAGGGCTTAGAAGTTTAGCAGCACATTTTTCATATTTCACATACAGTAACAGTGGCGGCAATCAGGTCCCATCACAGGAAAACCAACAGGTGTTTGTGTCAAGACAAATGGGCTTTATACATATATTAGCAGGAATAACATTGAGCTACTGAAAAGTGGAGGGAATAACATTGATTATCTTATGACAACTAGAGACAGGCGAACCTCAAGCATTCTCAGGTTCACCCAAACCAAAAACCTCTGCATTTGATTACCAGTGGCGAAGTTGAATGCAGTCCTAAGGGATCCTGGAAAACATGGATACAGCCATAGGCCTTAGGGCTGCTTCCAACTTACATAGTTACATAGTTACATAGTTAATACGGTTGAAAAAAGACACATGTCCATCAAGTTCAACCAAGGAGGGGATGGATACAGGAAAGGGGGAGGGGTGATAGGTTCTATACATATGCATTTATATTATTTTGCTCTAAGAACTTGTCTAGGCTGGTTTTGAAGCCCTCTACTGTTTTTGCTGTGACCAGATCCTGTGGTAGACTGTTCCACAGATTCACAGTTCTCATGGTAAAGAAGGCTTGTCGCCTCCGGAGATTGAACCTTTTTTTCTCCAGGCGGAGGCAGTGCCCTCTTGTCCTTTGAGGGGGTTTTACCTGGAACATCTTTTCCCCATATTTCTTGTAGGGGCCATTTATATATTTAAATAAGTTAATCATATCTCCCCTTAAACGTCTCTTCTCCAGACTAAACAAATGTAATTCTTTTAATCTCTCCTCATAACTAAGATGCTCCATTCCCCTTATTAGTTTAGTTGCCCGTCTTTGTACCCTCTCCAGCTCTAGAACATCCTTTTTATGAATCGGGTTCCAAAACTGGACGGCATACTCCAGATGAGGCCGCACCAAAGCTTTATAAAGCGGTAATATTATATCCCTGTCCCGAGAGTCCATGCCTGTTTTAATGCATGACAATATCCTGCTGGCCTTAGAAGCAGCTGACTGACATTGTGTACTGTTCTGTAGTCTATTATCTACAAGTACACCCAGATCCTTCTCTATCAGTGACTCTCCCAGAGTAACTCCCCCCAGGACATATGATGCATGTGGGTTATTAGTACCCAGGTGCATAACTTTACATTTATCCACATTGAACCTCATTTGCCAAGTGGACGCCCAAACACTCAGTGTGTCTAAGTCATCCTGTAACATCTGCACATCCTCCATAGACTGTACTGTACTACAAAGCTTGGTGTCATCTGCAAAGATAGAAACATTGCTGTTAATTCCATTCTCAATATCATTAATAAACAAGTTAAACAGAAGAGGGCCCAGTACTGACCCTTGGGGTACACCACCTATTACCGGGGACCATTCGGAGTAGGAATCATTGACCACCACTCTCTGGGTACGATTATTAAGCCAGTTTTCAATCCAGTTACACATTAAATTTTCCAAACCAATAGACTTTAACTTACCCATCAGACGTCCATGAGGAACTGTGTCAAACGCTTTTGCAAAATCCAGGTACACTATATCCACAGCCGCGCCGCCATCCAGGCTTCTACTTACCTCTTCATAGAAACATATTAGGTTGGTTTGACAGCTTCTGTCCTTAGTAAAACCATGCTGGTTATCACTTATAATACTATTAGCCACTACATATTCCTGGATGTAGTCCCTTATAAGCCCCTCAAATAGTTTCCCCACAATGGACGTTAAGCTTACGGGTCTATAGTTACCTGGGGAAGTTCGAGAGCCCTTTTTGAAGATCGGCACTACATTTGCCTTACGCCAGTCCCTCGGCACAATACCAGTAAGCAAAGAATCACGGAATATTTCATACAAGGGTAGTGAAATTACAGAACTGAGTTCCCTAAGAACTCTGGGGTGCAATCCATCAGGCCCTGGAGCTTTGGTTACATTGAGTTTGTTTAATTTATCTTGGACCATATCTATAGTAAACCAGTTCAGTACATTACATGTGTTAGCAGCACTGGCCCCACCCACCTCAGTACTGGCCCCACCCACCACAGCTCCATCCTCTTTTGTATATACAGAACTGAAGAACCCATTAAGTAACTCAGCTTTCTCCTGATCCCCAGTTATTAATTCCCCGTCGCCATTATTTAGGGGTCCTACATGCTCTGACCTTGGTTTTTTTGCATTAATATATTTGAAGAATTTTTGGGGGTTTCTTTTGCTTTCTATAGCTACCTGCCTTTCATTGTGAATTTTTGCTGCTTTTATTACATTTTTACAGGTTTTGTTGACTTCTTTGTAATGTTTAAATGCTACAGCTGACCCCTCTGATTTATATTTTTTGAATGCCCCTTTTTTCTCATTTATAGCCCTTCTAACCTCGGTTGTAAGCCATGTGGGATTGGATTTTAACCGTTTATATTTGTTACCCATAGGAATACATTTGGCAGTACAGTTATTTAATGTGGATTTGAAGATTTCCCATTTATTAGCTGTATCCGTATGTGACAGCAGCCGCTCCCAGTCTATGCCCTGAAGTTCTGCCCTTAACCCAGGAAAATTGGCCCTTTTAAAATTAAGAGTTTTTGCCCTCCCAACATGCTTTTCTTTTCTACACTTTAAGCTAAAAGCCACTATATTGTGGTCACTATTACCCAGGTGTTTATGGACAGTGACATCCCCAACCAGCTCAGCGTTGTTAGAAATAACCAGATCCAACAAGGCATCACTTCTAGTTGGCTCCTCCACAAACTGGCCCAGAAAATTATCCTGCAGGAGGTTAAGAAATTCCCTCCCCTTTGTGGTTTTAGCTGAACCGTGACCCCAATCTATATCTGGGTAGTTGAGGTCCCCCATTATCACTACTGTTCCCTCCCGGGCAGCCCGCTCTATTTGTCTATTCAACTGGCCATCTACCTCCTCAGTAATGTTGGGGGGGTCTATAGATTACACCAAGAATAATTTTTTCACTCTTTACCTCCTTCTGTAGTTCTACCCATAATGCTTCCACATCATCACAGTCATCTCCCACTATTGCATCTTTTACACTCACTTTAATATCATTTCTGACATACAGACATACTCCTCCTCCCCTTCTGCCCACCCGGTCCCTTCTGAACAACGTAAATCCCTGAATATTGACAGCCCAGTCATGTGAGGAGTCCAGCCATGTCTCAGTCACACCAACCACATCAATGGACTCCTCCAGAACCAAGGCCTCCAGCTCCCCCATCTTGCTGGCTAGACTTCTGGCATTAGTAACCATACACTTTATATTACCATCGAGTTTAACCGCTTCATTATAAGAAATGGTATTTATTACTGTGCTGTGGCTACAATCATCCTCACTGTTCATCCGCAACATATGGATCTCCCTATGCACTGCTCTTATCCTCCCCCCACAGGACCCTTCTCCTCCCTCCTCATTGTTCTGTCCCCTCTCTAACCTATCTGCCACTACATTACATACTTCATTGTCCTCCCTCCACATCCCTAGTTTAAAAACCCCTCCACCCCTTCTAGGATTCTCTCCCCCAGCACAGCGGACCCCCTTCCATTAAGGTGCAAATTATCTGCGGAAAACAGATTGTACCCCAATGAAAAGTCAGCCCAGTGCTCTAAAAACCCAAACCCTTCTCCTCTACACCATGACTTGAGCCATGTATTTAACTCCCTAAGCTCCCGCTGTCTTTCCTGCGATGCGCATGGCACAGGCAGTATTCCAGAGAATACCACCTTGGAGGTCCTTCCCTTCAACTTAGCACCTAGTTCTCTAAAATTATTTTTAATAGACCTCCACCTACCTTGTATCCTGTCATTGGTTCCCACATGGACCACGACAGCTGGGTCATCCCCAGCCCCCCCAAGTAATTTATCCACCCTTTCCACCACATGCCGAACCCTGGCACCAGGGAGACAGCAAACCATTCGGTTGAGGCGGTCTTGGCGACAAATTATTCTATCCGTCTTCCTGATTATAGAATCCCCTACAACCACTAGCTGTCTAGGCCTACCTACAATACCATCCCGCCCACTACTAGTTGGACTGTTCCCCCGGCTGTTAGGGAGAACAGGTTCCACTAGAGCTGCCATTTCTGACACGGATGCCCTTGCATCATCACCTAACTTGGCAATTTTGCTTGGGCATATAGTAGGAGAAGTGGCCTTCCTTTTCTTGGATCCCTTACTGGTCCCTCTAACTACATTAACCCAGCTACTTACTTGGGCCTCCTGATCTATATCACCACCCTCCATCTCTAACCCACTAACTTCCTGCTCAGTGAGCCGAAGTTCCCTCTCAAGGTGGCCAAGTTCCCTCAGTGTTGCAATATGCTTCTCCAGATCTCTAACTCGAGCTTCTAGATGGGCAACATGCTCACATCTGTCACAGCGGTACTCACCCTGGAACACCTGCTCCAGTTGTGCGTACATGCGGCAGACTGCGCACTGAATGAATCCTTCCATCCTGCTAGCCATCATCCTCAGTGCAACAAAAACAGTGAAAAAGAAAGAGATTAGCACTTACCAGAACTTGTAACTCCTTTTTTAAACTCCACTTATTTTCAACCACTTGTCAGCAAGCACAGTGAGCAAGCACACACAGTGAGTGCTGAGCCTTGATTTAAGCACCTGAGATCAATTAACCCCACCCCCAGGTGCAGAGCAGACCAGAGAAAAAAAAAAAAAAAACAGTTTGGACCTGTTTAACTAAGCAACTATGGTACTAGCTATCTATGCACTGCAGCAATGCACACCACACAATTGCACAAAAACAACAATATATCAGTCACTCCAAACCCACAGAATCACCAACAACTCCTTTTTTAAACTCCACTTATTTTCAACCACTTGTCAGCAAGCACAGTGAGCAAGCACCTAACTTCTTCAGCCACCGGTAAATAAATCAAGAGCGTTCGGGGTTCGGACAAGCCTGAGTGTGCTTAAGGTTCACTCATCTCTTCTCACTTGCATAGGGGAACAGTGAGCCCTATTTGAACCAAGCCCACTGTCCCTGTTTACTTGGACGTACTGCCATAGGTGAAAGACCCCCACTGGGCGATGATCCCTATGCTGCTTAGTGCAGGGCCAGTCAAGAAGTATAGTCAGCAGTCCATATCAAACCAGCTGGGTACGTATAAGCCAGAAATCAGAACAAGAATCACAGTCACAAAACAAGACAGAGGTCAAAACCAAGATAACAGTGTAGAACAAAATCAGAACCAAAAGGTATACCAAATGCAGAGGTCAAGGACACAGGGAGTCATAACACAGAACAAGTGATACAAGGCAAGCCAGAACTATCACGGGCAAAGCTAACAGATACCAGGAGGTTTAAATGGAATTTATCCTAAGTCCAAGGAAAAGCTTCAACGTCAGGATTATGTAAAGCCATAGTATTATTGGAACAAAATTTAAAATTGGTACATCACATTAAAGCTCATAAAATATATGTTGTGTTCCCGCCAGATCAGGAGGTAAATGTGTTCTGTCTGGCATCGCTGGCATGCATTATACTACAGATCTGGCACAGTGTTGTAGCTCCAATTAGAACGGTAGCCTAAGCTTGCTGGAAGTTTAACTCTAAATCCTATCTATGCATACATATCTTATTATAAAACATTGCTAATGTGCTAAGTTACAGGTCAGTATGAAATAAAGGTTAAATCTTAATGAAGATACTAATTACTATTTATGATTTTAAATTGAAATACCATCAAATTACATTTAATAGGAATGATGAAACAACATATTAATGAGCGGTAGTAGTGAATATTATCTACGTGCAAACTAGATGTAATGATGCATCCTAAAGGCTGAGAGGGATTTAATCAGTACAAGAAAATAAAATGAAATAGTTATTTAAACACTGTAAAGTGAATGGTATAGTAATTAGATGGTAGTGTGTGTTTCATAGAACATATTAGTTAATCTTTTTAAGATTAGACTGCGTGCGTGCACATGTGGTATTTAACCTCTTTATTGTATACCCCAGTGCTGGAAGTGATTTTACGTAAGTGAAAATTAAATGCTGTATAGATGTGATAATGTAAGCATTTGGGAATGCTAGATGTGCTCATCCAGTGTGACTGAGAATGCAAGTACATACATCATTTGGAATTATCCTCTTAACTAAAAACGTGTCTGTATAACGTGTAGCATCATAGCTCCATTTTCTCTGCTTTAAAAATCAATACTTGCTTAAAGGGTCCCTTGACAATAAATGTATCATAAAGCGTCCCCTTGTTGGGAGCCCAGTGATCAGCTGGGGAAATCTGGCAATGAGGCCTCATTCACACATCAGTGGTCAAAACCGGATCTGTTTTCAGGATGGATGTGTGGATGACCACATTGAAATCGATAGGCCCTTTTTCTGTCTGATACATGAATAAGGCCTAAGTATTGAATTTTCCTTGCAGCGCTACCACAGAAGATTACATAGCACCCATTCATAGCAATCCAGAATGCGGGAACTTTTTCTATGAACTCCTCTCTATTCCTCAATACAGTATATGAAAGCGAGTTTTATAGACTGGACAACCATCAAGTAAACGGTTTACAAATACATAATATCAAAGCAAACTTTCTTTATTGTAGCAAGTTGCCAGTATAAATGACCAGTCATTTCCACAATACTTCCTGACTTAGCACATTCTCCATACTAAGCTGGGGCACTAATTTATTTAAATACGTTTAAAGAGGATGTACCACCAGGTACAACCTCTTTAATCTGAACCAACGGATCAAACGGCGCCGTCACAGGGAAGCCGTGCACGACGCCGTTCTATGCACCGGAGCCGCCCGATGCTAAAGCACTGGAGGTTGGCCGGCCCACCCCCAGTGGGAGGGAATTCCCTCCTTTGTATGAAGTGGCTCCATTAGAATGAATGGAGCCAGGTCATAAAGGGGAGGGAATTCCCCCCCACTGGAGGCGGCTCGGCCGGCCTCCAGTGCTTGATCACCGGCTGGTTCCGATGCATAGAACGGTGCCGTGCACGGGAACCGGGCCGTGGTCTGAAAAACGGACCGCGGCACCTGCTTCCCCGTGACTGCGCCGTTCGATCCTTCGGTTCAGATTAAAGAGGATGTACCTGGTGGTACATCCTCTTTAAATAAAAATAATTTTATATTTTATTTTTATTTTATCACACATTTTAGGGTTTATTCCTTGACTATTTATATAGGACTCACCTGGCGAGTCTGACATGAGGTCTGAATAGATGTCAGTTCCTTGGGTCCTGACTCTGAGAAGTGGAGTCTAAGGATGTGTTTAAACACACAGATTTATCTGACAGATTTTTGAAGCCAAAGCCAAAAACAGCCAATACCAGGAACCAAAGTCAGGAACAGGTCATAAAGAAAAGACTGAGATTTCTCCTCTTTTCAAAATCCATTCCTGGCTTTGGCTTCAAAAATCTGTCAGATAAATCTGTCTGTGTAAACCCACCATGAGGGATTCACAGGTTTTCAGTTTTTTAGCCTTTTCCTAAAGTACACAACTATTTACAATCATTGATTTAGAAAAAATGTCGTGCGACCCAAGTGTGGGTCATTGTGGCTTTTCTACATAAAAAGGATAATTTATTTTAATGCGGTTCAGGGAAGAAACAGAGTGCTGCACCTCACACCTATGGCTGATACTAGTGCCCCTAGGCTAAATAAAAAACACATCAGAATTTTGTGTATGAATTGATCAAGCCATACTGCCCCATGTACCTCGTGCCGGTATCTGATACACATGGGTCCCTACACTAAGTCCACACCGTGCCAGTCAGTGGCCACCAACCCCGCAGGCGTGCACAGCCAGGGAACAGGGGCCATGGGACGGCCCTGCGACCCCCATGCCACAGGACCAGACCCACAAACACCACACCAGAACCCGGCCAGCACCGCCGGCGGAGAAGGTCGCCCCCAAACAGCACAAGTCTGGATGAGGTATTGCGCTCACCATAGCTGCAGCAGACAGAATGGAAAAAAACAGGAGGGATTAAAACCATGTGCACTCTGGTGTGGTGTTTGTGGGTCTGGTCCTGTGGCATGGGGGTCGCAGGGCCGTCCCATGGCCCCCGTTCCCTGACTGTGCATGCCTGCGGGGTTGGTGGCCACTGACTGGCACGGTGTGGACTTAGTGTAGGGACCCATGTGTATCAGATACCGGCACGAGGTACATGGGGCAGTATGGCTTGATCAATTCATACACAAAATTCTGATGTGTTTTTTATTTAGCCTAGGGGCACTAGTATCAGCCATAGGTGTGAGGTGCAGCACTCTGTTTCTTCCCTGAACCATAATTTATTTTAATGCTGCAAATCGGTTTGTGAGCAGCGCATATTCAAGAAACGATTGTGTATGACTGCTTTCTATACGTAGAAGAACAATTCTGAGGTTTGTAAACATAAATTGCAAAAGAAGATGAAAATGCCACAAAATAACCCTCAGCTAGCTATAGAGAATCTGCAGTTGTCACATACGTTCGGTATGTGTTTACAGCATACCAAAAGCATTCTTGCTCTCATTTTAAAATAATTTAGCGACAGTTGAATGCAACATATATGTACATTTATGTATATGAAATGTAAAGAATTTAACCTAAAAACTCATGTTACCTTCCCTACAATGACAATGACTCCCCCACCCCGTTCTAACTTGCCATAATGCCTGTACATTCTGTATACCTGCTATTTAATAATACCTGGCCATTTTTCACTGTTTTAAATTTCCAGGGTTGAAGCTCTGTTATTTAACCCCTTAAACGCAGAGCCAATTTGGATTTTTGCACTTCCGTTTTTTTTCCTCCTTGTGTTTAAAAGGCCATAGCAAATGCATTTTTTCACCTAGAAACCCACATGAGCCCTTATTTTTTGCGCCACTGATTTTACTTTGTAATGATGGGCTGAATTTTTTCATAAAGTACACTGCAAAACCAGAAAAAAAAAATGTGTGGTGAAATTGAAAACAAAAAAACAAAAAACCTGCATTCTGTTTACTTGGGGGGTATTTGTTTTTACGCCGTTTGCCCTGAGATAAAACTGACTTGTTACATATGTTCCTCAAGTCGTTACGATTACAACGATATGTAACATGTATAACTTTTCTTTTATGTGATGGCTTGTCAAAAATTCAAACCATTGTTAACAAATATATGTTCCTTAACCCTTAGACGACCCAGGGCGTATAGTTACGCCATAGAAGTCTGTCCCCAGACGACCTAGGGCGTAACTATACGTCCTGGGTGTTTCTCCGGCTATGAAGCATAGCAATGATCAGTGTAAAAATCCAAGTACTGTATGTACAAGTCCCCCAAAGGGACTTCAAATGTGTAAAAAAAAAAAAAGTTAAAAAACACTAACACACTACCCCAAAACCCCTCCCCCAATAAAAGTCTAAATCACCCCCCTTTCCCATTGTATAAATAAAACATATAAAAATAAATAAACAAATAAACATATAATATACCGTAGCGTGCGTAATTGTCCAATCTATTAAAATATAACAAGCGTCATTGCGAACGGTAAATGGCATAGCCGAAAAGAGGGAAAAAAGTGAGCAGATTACCGATTTAATGTTACATTATATATAAAAAAAAATAAATAAAAAGTGATCAAAACGTCCGAAACGTCCAAAAAATAAAACTGTTATAAGCGTCACAATAGGGCTATTTTATTTATAATTAATTGCCAAAAAAAAGGATTTCATTTAAAAAAAATATATAACATTAGAGAATCTGTGTAAATCTGCATATGGTTGTGTTCGGACTGACCTATAGAATAGTGGTATCATGTTGCTTTTACCATATAGTGCATTACGTAGACACAGGAACCCCCCAAACGTTACCATATTGCATTCTATTTTACGATTTCACCTATTTATATCTTCATAAATAATATATTTGGGATTCCGTCATACATGTTATGGTAAAATGAAAGACGCCATTACACAGTACAACTATTCCTGTAAAAAACAAGCACTTACATGGCTTGTAGATAGAAAACTGAAAGTGCTAGAGCTCTTAGAAGGGGAGGAGGGAAAAACGAAAACACTAAGATCAAAATTTGCGCGGTCCACTGGGTCATTTTGGGCCTGGTCCTCAAAGGGTTAAAATCTCTCCATTCCCAGGCTTATAGAGCTTTTATCCTTTGGTCTATGGGGCTGGTCATTTTTTGTGCCATGATGTGTTCTTTCTATCGATACCTTGATTGCGCATATGTGACTTTTTGATCGCTTTTAATTACAATTTTTCTGGATTTGATGCGACCAAAAATGCGCATTTTTGCACTTTGGGATTTTTTTGCGCTTACACCGTTTACCGTACAAGATTAGGAATGTGATTAATTAATAGTTCAGGCGATTAAACACGCGGCGATAGCAAACATGTTTATTTATTTATTATTATTTATAACATGGGAAAAGGGGGGTGAGTCAAACTTTTATTAGGGGAGGCTTTTTTTAATCAATAATAACACATTATTTATTTATTTTACATTTATACTAGAAGCCCCCCTGGGGGACTACTAGTATAAGCACACTGATCTCTCATTGAGATCTATGCTGTATAGTTATACAGCATAGATCAAAGAGATAGGCACTCGATTGCTTCCGGCTGCTGCAGCTGGAAGCAATCGAGTGCCAAGCACCATTACGGCGCAGACCCCGGCCAGAGCAGGATGTGTGGATCGCTCCTCTGGGACAACATCCCAGGGGGCGATCCACCCCACTTGACACCAGGGATGAGGCTGCATAAGGGATTCAGATGCAGCTGTCAACTTTGACAGCTGCATCTGAATCCTTGATTAGTGGGCACGGCGAACGGACCGTGCCCACTAATTGCCACAGTCCCCAGTTACATGTGGCACCCGGGACCGCGGCGGTTCAGAGCGAGGTCGCCGCACGGCCCTGCTCTTAACTCCCCGAGGCGGCTTCAGGGCTAAAATATACGCCCTCGGTCGTTAAGGGGTTAAGCAGATCAAGTAAATCTCTCTGTAGTATAGGGTTTGAGACTTTATTTAAGCTAATATTAAGGCCATGTTCAAGAAGTGAAGCAGTACCGGCCAGGTTTACATCACTTCTTTTTGATTGGAATACAGGCACATTCGGTTGTGTCCGCAAGCCACAGCAGATAATGTAAAGTATGGCTGGGGCCGCCCTTTCATTGTCTGCACGGTCTATTTTGTGTGGCTGCTGTTCAATGAATTTCGGACGCACAAAACAGACGTGAGTTTTCTGTGTGGCCGCATGAAATCCCATAGGGGTTTATGCTGTCGGCCTCTGTGATTAAACAATGGCCATTGTTTAATCAAAAAATACACTGTGTGAACGTGGCCTTAAGGAGTATTCTCAACTGTTGTATTCTGCTTGTAATCACTGCTTCTCACTCTCATTTCCTTGTGTGTGTGTGTGTGTGTGTATGTGTGTGTATGTGGAGGGGGGGAGGGGGTGGTGGTGTTGCAGCAATGTTGAACTGATTCATCTCTTCATTTTTGCACCTGCCGCTGAGATCACAGATACTACCAAGGACAATCCGCAAGCCCTGAAGCCATTAGTGAGTGGGAGACATGGAAGCTCGCTGGGAATATTCACAATACTGCCCCTGATCTGGCCACGGAGTGACACCATAGCCTGGCCACAGCTCACAGAGTGGAGAGCATTGGGTGATAACCTAGATAATGAGCTTTAGGGATGTAGCACAGAGCTCAAATGTAAAAGTAAACAGTTATAAAAACTTAACTAGGTGAGAATGAGTTTTGCAGCAAAATCCACTGCAATACTCAGTACTGTTATGGCCTATGGCTCAGCAGTCTCGCAGCGATTTTCATTCTGCTGCGAGAATGTAGCCACTGCCTACTTAAATGAGAAGTCCCACCAACTTTGAAATCTGCAGGCAGGCGGGGGTGGATGTGAAAATAACACAGGTTAACTCACCCTTCCCCTCTGCCTTGTAGCGCCGCCGCCAGGGTCCCATTTGTTGGATGTCATGTTATGCAGGAAACCGGGTACATTACAAATCCAGCTTCTGCAGCTGCAATGTCACGGTGTGGCTGAGCGATTGCCCGCTCAGCCAGTCAGTGACTGAATCACTGATTAGTTGAGAGGGCAATCACTCAGCTGGGGGTCGTGGCATTTCAGCCAGAAGAGCTTCAAGACCCCGGCTGCGGTGAATGGGACCCAGTGGCGGTGCTATGAGGCACGGGGGGTGGGTAAGTAAACTTTTTATTATTTTCACACTCGTATTATTGCAAGATCTTCAACAGTGCAGCATAAGAGTTAAGTTGGAGGAGACCAAGAAAAATCTGATTTAGGCACTTTAAGGAGGAAGTGAAGCAAATTGTCTTTTTTTTGTAGAGAACCTGGAGAAGGGTGGGTGGCTGATCATTGTTACCTTAATAGGTGGCACCAGAGAGCTCTCTCCTTTTTGGAGTAAGACTACTTTGTACTTATTTTCCAAAAGTTTCTTGCGATTTCCTAGGTGTTATGAGCAAAATTTATGTAAGCAGAGTTATAACATTAAACAATGTTTTCTAGATTCAGACTCCTATTCTGCACACTTTAAACTGGTTTCATGGCTAGTCTGTCTCTATTTATAAACCTGATATATATACATGCCCCAACTACCCATACTATGGGTGATATTATAAAAACCAGAATTTCAACAGTTTTGGATACTTTTTTTTACATCATTTTCTGAGTTATACAGAAAGTAATTGTGTATGACAATATATACCGCACAATACCAGATCTAGCCCGGAGTTCAGTAAGAATTTGGGAACTGACCTGCCTTATTAAATGAATAATAAATGTTAAAAAAAATCTGTAAATTATGTGAATTTTTTGATAAAAAGATATTGAAAATCCTTTATTACCTATGATATTTTATAGATCTTTTATTTACAAAATTTTATAATAAAATTTTCTTTTTATGGGTTCCACATAGAAATACAACCTAAATAATACAGACATATACATAGCTCAATAAATCCGATTAACTGCATTTTGAGTATAATACTGAAACATAATGAGCAGGTTTATAAGCCCTATCATTGCCTTTTGTGCAATTAAGAATATCACTTCTCTGCAGTATATTTAGGTAAGTCATAGGGATAAATGGTTACCTAGAGTGTCGGTTACCAATTGTAATCTCTTACTCTGATAGCTATATATGTATTATCTACTACAATTTCATGTTCACTTACATTACTTAAAGCAATCAATTCCTGTCAATACTAGCAAAATCGGAGTATAATGTGTAATGAGTGCTGTAAGTAACGCTTCATAACATCATTTGATATGTTCTGTAATTCTATAGAACAAACCTCTTCTACTTTATAAAATATAGATCGGAAATTTACAATGAAAGTTACCTGTATACATGTTTCTAGAGCAAATTAGAATAGAGCACAATTCAGCCCTCGTGGGTCAGTACATAGCAAGAGGTAGAATTCATTATTCCAGTATACTCAGGGGACAACTGTTGTGTTGTAGAGATAGATTAGTGAAAGATGGATGCACACATATAAAATCCAATTCATTCGGAATAAACTTTATGAATCCAAAGCCACCAAAATGTGTTTCCTTGTCAATTGCCTGTCACTGCAATAACCTCAGGCGTCTGGTAGTGTACTCACGTAAACATGTTGGAAATAAGCACTCAAAGGCTACCTCAACCTTCTGTTAATAGCAATGCAAATCCACTGGCAGGACAGCTATCAATATGCTGGATAGAAAAGACTTTAGGACTTTTCCAAAAGAATAGGTGTTTTTGAATTGTCAAAGATGTTTACAATTGGGAAATGACTGACAAAATTATATTAATTTATACTGAAATTGAAAACATGACCACGCTTCTAAATCCTTAGTAGTCACAAATTTAGCCTTACTTTCCTAAGCTACTTGCTGTAAACTATCATGGGGCTGAACATGGTCTGTCAGCTAAGGCCCCATTCACACGTCCGTGTCAGTTTTTACTGTCAGGAAATCCTGATCAGGAGACCTCAAATGTCATCAGGATAGTATCAGGATTTCCTGACAGTAATCCGTTTTTACCATCAGGAAACCATCAGGAAAAACCTTCAGGATTTCCTGATGAGAAAAAAAAAATAGTTCTTAATATGGTCTAGTATGCCAACATAAGGGATGATGGGAGTTGTACTTCTGCAACCTGGATGGCCACAGGCAGCAGAAGTAAAACTCCCATCATGGCCTGTCAGCAGAGGCATGATGGGAGTTGTACTTCTGCTACTTGGATGGCCACAGGCAGAAGAAGTACAACTCCCATCATGGCCTGTCAGCAGATGCATGATGAGAGTTGTACTTCTGCAACCTGGATGGCCACAGGCTGCAGAAGTACAACTCCCATCATGGCCTGTCAGCAGATGCATGATGAGAGTTGTACTTCTGCAACCTGGATGGCCACAGGCTGCAGAAGTACAACTCCCATCATGGCCTGCATGATGGGAGTTTTAGTTCAGGGGGGATGTTGTATCTCACCTGTCGGCGGCGGCTGGTGGTGAGTCCCGTGCGGGCCGGCGGAGGTGCAGAGAAGAGTGGTGAGCTGGATGATCGGGAGGCAGCTGTCCGGTCCGGGGGTGCAGCGACGAAGAGTGGTGAGTTACGGGGGGGGGGGGGGGGAAGTGCACTGGCGTTGTACTTACGCGGCCGGGTCATCCGGCGGCTGCGGTCTGGGGGGGGCCTGTTGGGTGGATGCTGTCCGGGGAAGGGGGGAAGGGGGGGCGGGAGGGGGTTAAGTGCATGCTGTCCGGTCCGGGGGGGTGCGGGGGTTGGAAGCTGGGAGGGGGCGGAGTTGGTGGAAGCTGTCCGGGGCGGGGGTCGTGGCGCCGGGAGGGAGGCCTGTGCTGCCGCTGCCTGTGCGGTGGGGAGGTAGGGGTGCCAGTGGTTGCGGGGGCCGGCCGGCCGGCTCTCACTTATCCGGAATCACGGGCACTTTCCTGATGTACTTCAGGAAAGTGCCCGTGATTCCGGCGCTCCTATAGACTTCTATGGGAGCGTCCGGGCCGGAATTCCGGATAAAAATAGGACATGTCCTATTTTTTCCGGATATATTTTCCGGAACGGACACCCTTCCGGAAAAATCCGGAAGGGTGTCCGTGACTAATTAAAGTGTATGGGTCCGGAAATCCGTCCGGATTTCCTGATAGGAAATCCGGATGGTTTTTCCGGACGTGTGAAGGGGGTCTAAAAGTCTCTGCCTGTCATATGTAAGAGAGAGGAGCATAAGGCATGTCCTCCATGTTGCTCACACTAAGGCAATCAGATCCAGCCACCTTGAAGACAGGCACACACGTAGAGCATTTTGCACTTTTCATAGTACAAGAGCCACTAGTTAAAGGGGTACTTCAGCGACATTTTCCTTTATTTCAAATCAACTGGTGTCAGAAAGTTTCATAGATTTATTATTTACTTCTATTTAAAAATCCCAAGCTTCTTATAGGAAGTCGTGTATTCTTTCTAGTCTGACATGGTGCTCTCTGCTGCCACCCCTGACTGCGACTGGAACTGTCCAGAGCAGGAGAGGTTTTCTAGGGGGATTTGCTACTGCTCTGGACAGTTCCTGTCGCAGACAGAGGTTGCGGAAGAGAGCACTGTGTCAGCCAGGAAAGAATACACCACTTCCTGTAGGAATACACCACTTTAAATAAAAGTAAATTACAGATCTATATATCTCTCTGACACCACTTGATTTAATAATAATAATAATAATAATAATAATAATAATAATAATAATAATAATAATAATAATGCTTTTATTTGTATAGCGCACACAGATTCTGCAGCACTTTCCATAGTTCCGCCAATTATTGCTCCCTGTCCCCAATAGGGCTCACAATCTAAATCCACCGATCTGTATGTTTTGGGTGTGGGAGGAAACCAGTGAACCCAGAGGAAACCCACGCAAACACGGAGAGAACATACAAACTCTTTGCCCTTGGTGGGATTTGAACCCAGGACCCCAGCGCTGCAAGGCTACAGTGCTAACCACTGAGCCACTGTGCTGCCCTACTTGATTTAAAAGAAAACATTTTTCGCTGGAGTACCCCTTTAACCTGTAAATAATTATTTGGTATAGTTAATCATATTTACATAAATAATTATTGTATGATGCTCATTGATACTTTGATAC
Organism: Dendropsophus ebraccatus; assembly: GCF_027789765.1. Classification (NCBI taxonomy): domain Eukaryota; kingdom Metazoa; phylum Chordata; class Amphibia; order Anura; family Hylidae; genus Dendropsophus; species Dendropsophus ebraccatus. The sequence continues at coordinate 129,042,256 of NC_091456.1, forward strand.
ATTTTCTTTAGTCATGACTTAAATGTAGATTCACACATGGCAGATTTGTTGGAGAAATTTCAGCAACTGAAAAGTATATCTATACAAATGATTGGAACTGGGCTGAAAACTGGGTCTAGTACAGTCATAACTCTGTCTCATATGCTTCACTAGCCAATAAACATTTCTGCCCCCCCCAAACCTTAAAGGGGTACTCCAGCGAAATATTTTTTCCAGTGATTGAAACACATTACAAAGTTATATAACTTTGTAATATGCTTCAATCACCTATCTGCAATCACCTTGCCTATCTTTTCCCCCCTCAACTCCCACCAGGAAGTGAAGTAATTCATTCTTACCTAATGACTGTTGACCCCAGGAAGCTATTTTTTGACAATTACATCATCAAGAGGGAGGCGGGTCTAAGCGCTGTTAAACCAGCCTCCCTTTGTCAGATGACTCAGGTTGCTCAGCTCTGATTGGCTGAGCAAGATGTAAGCCATCTAACAATTCTACAGAGTCAGTTAGACATCACAGGAGACGAAGTGCATCATGGGAAAGCTCAAACCAGGAAGCGAAGAAAAAAAATGAAGACACCAACTGGAGCTTCAGGGACCTGCAAACAGCAGGAAATTAAAATTGAGACGGACTCAGGAGGGATGGTAAGTGTCAAACCTATGTTTATGATTAATTGATTGATTGATTTTTTTTTTTTTTACCAGCGCCAGAGTACCCCTTTAAACCAAGGTTTTGGGGGTGTCAGATAATTTTTATTGGCTAGGGAAACGTAGGAGGAAGAGTTTATTGTGTGCTTATCTACAGGGTTGGATGGGGGGAGAGGGGGTAATTTATTGATAAAAAATTAAATAAAAATTCCAGATGTGTCCATCGTCCCTATTAGTTGTCCTTTTATTTTGTTTCTCTTATGTGAAAGTTACTTACTTATTTAGGGCGCCTTCACACATAGCGGATCACAATGGATTTCACTCTGTGAGTTCCACAGCAAAATCTCCGAACCTGTGTCCTGTCATTTTCTGGGGGTCTACATACTTGCAGCATATTTTTTCATTCCGCTGCGAGTATGTTAAACCCCCTTTTGCAGCGGGACCAGCAGCAGTGACTCTTTTTTTGTCCAGGGGCTGCCTACTTTTGATGTTGGTTCTTTGAACCTACACTATATCCTGGCACAAGAGACAGACCACTGTTAATATCTCTGTTATGTTACCCTCAGCAAGGGCAGCATAACAACTGAGAGTTCCCATTAAAGTATTTTTGTTATTTAATAAATATTTTGACTTATCACAAAGAGATATAAAAACAGAAAAGTGCAACAGCACTTTTCAGATTTACTCACACTATACTCTGGCCTCTCTTTGGCTAATAAGTATACACATTGGGCATGCAGGATCCAGTTTATTGCTGCTTAGATCACTCTTGGGGTGTGATGGGTGGCATGCACAAGACAAATGGAGGAAACTGTTGCACTTTCTAGTGTCTGTACTTTAGCCATGGCAGTGTGCACCTGCATAGTGTGAATAGTGGTATTGGATGTGCTGACCATTTTGTTGTTTGTGTTACATGTGCACAAAGTGGCTGCCTTAGTTTGTCTTGAGTACTCCACTTATCCTACCCCAAGGATAATTTAAACCGAAATCAGCTGGATCTTGCATGCCCAGTGTATAGGCTTATCAGTCCAAGAGAGTGGAGTAAAGTGTCAGTCCATCCCTCTTAGGTTAACCTTAACATGGTTGCTTGGTACATACTAATTGATAAAATGGTATCCCTATTTTTTCTATAATAGTTTTGAAAATCTAAATATCTGTATAAAACATATGTCTTGGCATTTGCAGCTTGCTGTTGTACTTTTCTGTTCTTTTATCTGTATTTCAGCAGTGGCAGAATGCACCTGTATAGTGTGAATAGCACTACTGAATGTGCTGATCATTTCTTTTCTGTCACAAAGAGATGTCAAATGTTTTATGTCAAATGGGACTATGTATTCATACCCTATTGATTAATATCTGTCTATGGACTCTTAAAGCATATTAGAGCAGATACTCTATGGAGTATTAAAGCAAGGCAGAAATGGCAGCGAGCTAGGGAGAAAAGCACATAGCCATGTGCTTCTCACAGTTTTATCCAACAGTAAGGTTTGGGGACAGAAACCTTACAGGAACACTTTGGGGGAGATTTATCAAAGGGTGTCAAATTTAGACTGGCGCAAACTGGTTGCTGTGGGTAGTTTGCACCAGTCTAAATTTTACACCCTTTGATAAATCTCCCCCTTTAAGTTGACATTTGTTAAGATATATAGTCAACTGAACAAAAATAAATAAAGGGAAAAATAACCACATAAAAAGAGAATGTACATGTCCATAGACTACGCTTTCCCAAACTGAAACACAAGCTTAATTGCCAATAAGTGTGCTAAGTAATTGTATAATCCTGGAGTCTAAAAATATGGCCAATGATAATGCTAAAAGTAATAAAAAGAAATAAAGCCATTTAGTATTTAGACGTAAGCTGCAAAGATAAAGATGCTCATAAAAGAACATATGGACTATACCCTGAGGTTATTAGTAATCATTAAAAGGGAAAATACATTAGAAAAGTTTACAATTCAGTATAAGAATCCATTACAAAAGTACCAAAACAGCAGTTCCAAGCCACTATAAAGAACCTTTTAGATTCTGCTTTGATCTTATACTGGTGCCCTTCATTTTAGGGGAAACTAATCTCATAGAGTAAAATATAACTGAGAAATTTAATGGGAGGAGAATTTTAGTGAAGATGTTGCAATAAGCTTGCTTAGTTAGATAATGGAAGTAGGAAGAACAAATAAAGGGGTTGTTAGGATCAGTCGCACAAAACACACACAGAAGGACTGAGACAGTGTATCCTAGGCTGAGCCCCACCCACTTTCCCTGCCACGGACTGCCTTAGGCGGCAGCGGGTATCTGGGCGACAATACCTAGCCTGGGCAAGTGTAACACAAAATGCAGACAGACAAACAAACACAATAATGGTCCATGGTCACAACAAACAGTCAGTGAAGTACAAAAACAAAATCTAAATTAGTAGTCAAAGTCCAAGAAAGAGATCAGGGCAGTCGGATAACAAGGGAAGTCATAATACAGAGCAATAGGGTCAGTAATAGCAGGGTAACAGAAACAAATGCACTTAGCTGAAAGTATAGTCAGCAGGTCTCTGAGTTACTAAGACAACTAAAAGAGACCCAGGAGCCCAGCCCAACAGCCCATTGGACCGGCCTCCTGATCCCTTGATGAAGCACAGTCAAATACAAGGGAATGGACTGGCAGGGACATCAGTCAGTCACAGAAATAACAAAAAACAAGACCAGTTTAACCGTGAGATGACCAGAGGAAACATACAGTGCAGATGGGTATGGTGAGGAAAACCATTACTGAGGCAGATGGAGTAGGAGAGTGTTCAGACAGCTACAAAATAATCCCAACACCCTGACTGTCAGTGCAGTCTCGGTCGTACACCACAAGTCAAGGGATGTGTTGAGCTTAAGACAGTTACAAACATGACAGACATTAATATTTTTATTTATTACTAGGATCTCAGTCGCCAGATATCCCTTCAGGAAGGGCCCAGGCTGTGGATGGATACCCAGCCTTGGTTTTTCCCTTACATTGACTTATAGGGCCACTTAACATGGTGGTTTTGGTGGTTTCCCTACAGAAGCCACCCCTTGGCTGGGACCTTCCCAGAGGGATATCTAGCTAGTCCTATGTTTGGAGATCAGTGTTCTGTTTCCCTTATTGTATGTGTGAAACTTTCTGACTTTCCTCTGGTCACTGTTATTTTTGAGACAAACTTGTCTCGGCACAGGCAACTCCCTATGCCAGTGACTGACTGATGCGGGGCACGACTGCAGTTGGTAAGTTGCTTATTGGGATGTTACTGCCAAGACGCGTCTGTCTTAAAGGTAACAAGCAGAGTGAGATGCAAAGAACCAGAACATGTAAAAGGGGAACTGCAAAGGACCTGGGTAGTTTTTTATATCCAGATTAAGGCTATGTTCACACTACGTAAAACTAAGGCCGTAGTTCTTGCCGCAGAACTACCTCCGTAGTCTTGAGGAGTTGAACATTATTTGCAATGGGATCTGGCCGGAGCGTACACACATCGTATACACTCAGTGAATTCCGGCCGCAGAAAGACCTGTTAGTTCACACAGTGAAGCGAGCGAGTGAAGCGAGCCTACATCAGAGCTCGGCGGCTGGAAAGATCACCCGGCCGGTACTTAAGTGTGAACATAGCCTAAGCCTTTATAACAATATTTCTGAGTAAATAATGTGTTTAAAATATTCATTCTGTGATTTATTGTTATTTTACCATTGAACTTGTTTTTTATATGACAATTTGAAGTAAATCAGTCTGATTCTTTTTATTTTCTTTATATTTCTCTAAATACCAGAGAACTGACTCCATAAAAATCCTGTGATAAATGATTCATTAAACATTAGAAATTGAAGGAGAGGGGTGTAAAAACAAGAGAGATGCTTACAGGAGGATAAAGATGCAAATGAATTTGAAAAGAATCTGATGAAATTTTAATCAGATCTCGTGCTTTACCTATCTAACTCATTCCTAAAGGAGCATCATTGATCAATAGAGACACAGAGCGCTACATAATATAGGTCATATTCAAATCAAGTGAAAAAAGGCTGTATTTGGCAGATTTACTGCAGAACTAGTTCAGTCTACAAGGTGCCCTTCCCGAGTCAACTCATAAAGATGTATTTAACAGTGATATCATTCATTTACTCATCATCTGCTTTATGGTTGTGTTTAGGATAACTTAGGTAATATACTGAGAGTTAAGGGAAAGGGGCACTTGATTTGTGATTCAGGACAAAACCACCATTAAAGAGCAGGGTTCTATTTTAGAAAGATTAAAACATTTATACCACATATGTATACCTCAGAACAATTGTTTGAATAAGTTAGAAACATTGTAAAGTCATGGTTATTAACCAGGGACAAGTCAACAAGTCTGCATCTTTTTCTCACCTGCGATTTTGCTAATAAAAGGCGCCTATAAATCTTCTGCTGTGCTAGTTCTCATTCTCACTGGTCCAAAAGATAACTGGTTCCCAGGAAAGAGCATGTGGACTACGTAGACTCGGGATGACAACCGGTAGTACTTCAAGTGAAATAAGATGGTTCCACAGCTCTAGTAATGTAAAGCTTCTACTTTTATTTAGGCATATTAACGTTCAGGGCATTAAAAAGGGAATGTAATTTATGATATTATTAAAAGGGGTTGTCCGGGATAATTTGATACTTGTAGATCCTGCTAGGGTTGCGGAGGACATGTCAGTAATGTGTAATGTATACTGACCTGTGTCGCTCCCCCACCACTGCCGGATCTTGGTCTGCCTGTCCTCTGCCGATGTCAATGTTTTGGACACATACAATGACGTCCCACTTCCTCCAGAAATAGTCGGTCAGCATAGATCCTATACTGTCTATGCTGACTGTCCATTTCTGGAGAGGGAGCATTACGAGGTGTTTCCATAACACTGACCAAGAGAACGGCGGCCCAAGATCCGGCAGCTGTGAGGGAATGTGACAGATAAATATATATCACTTACATTTCACTGTAGCTCTGTCTGGATCCATAAGTATTAAATTATCTCGGACAGCAAAGAGTTTTTTCTATTTTTTTATTTTTTTTATTGCACTGGCTGTTTTAATTTGCCTTACTAAAAGCTGGAGTTTTCCATTACTAGAGCTGTTGAACCATCTTCTCTCAAAAGGAGTGCCTTAGGTGGCAGGAAGGAAAGGAGGCTACAGCACTTTTGAAATAATTATTAGTTTCTGTTATATACATGCTGAATGATTAAATATCTGAAAGCAATTGTAGGAGAGATGGGCAGGGCCGTATTTACCACTAGGCACCCGTGGTCCGGTGCCTAGGGCAACACATTGCAGGGGGCAGCACCAGGGAGCAGGAGGGAAAAAAACCTTTTTTTAAATGTTTTTATTTTTTTTTAGTCTGCCACCTCCCAATCAGATTTGCCAGTAAATCCTGTGACTTTTTGAGGGGCGGTGCGGGAGGTATGTTCAGGTCTGGTATGGCAGTGTTAAATGTGACGCATGGAGCTATGAACTACCAATCCTGTTCCGGGAATTCTGTTAGACAATATGCAGACGGCTCTAATCAGTCATTCAATGTGGAAATTTATGTTTAAAGCAGTTAAAAACCATGAAAATGCGATTAAGACAATATTTCAACATGGAGAGAAATGCATGTGGCCGAAACCACTCTCCCCAAGATGGGGCGTCTTCAGGTTTACTGCCTAGGGCAGCAGCAGCTGTTAATACGGCCCTGGTGAAGGGGGATGTCAATGTTAGGGCATGGAGCACACTGACGATGTGAACAGCATACATGTTTTCAAATAAGGGTATTCTTAACTTCTAAAGATGGCTTCCTGGGCCTATTTTGTGGTTGCCAGAAGTGGTCAGGAAACCACTTCCTATGATTCCTATTGTCTTTAATGGGAGTTGCACAGATGATGTAGCCCATAAGCTGTGCTGTTTATGTCTGGAACATCTGGTTCATAGTCCTTCATGGACCAGATGTTGTTTTTTTCATGTCTTGATAGGATTCAAAGAAGGTATACTTTTTTCTTCTTCTCATGACTGCATTGAAAGGTTGTTATTTTGTCATGTTTTTGCTTAGCGGAGTAATCAAAGACAGAAGCATCTCTCCTGCTAATATGGGTCTCACCCAGACTTGGTATCACATGCAACAACAGACATAAACACAGCAATGCTGATCACACACTATTGGAGATATGACTGTATATAAATATCATGAGAATAAGGCAACACTCCCTGTCTGACTGCATGACATTTTACTATCTGAGAGCACGGTGTGGTGCCAATGTGCATGGGCTAGAGGCAGCAGCAGCCCTGTGTTCTGCATCAGTCATACCACCTGTGATGGAGATGATGGGTATAATGAAGAATTCTACAACTCTGTCCTCCAGCATAAACTTCCTCCTTAAAGGATAAGTCCAGCCATGTAAATGTTTTTAAAATGCATGGGCAGGGGAGGAAAATAAAAAAGATCAAAACCCATCTCTCCTTGTGCCTCTCCAGTGTTGGTACTCTGCTCCAGGACCCCTGCTGGGTTCCAGGATCTCCACCAGAGCCGACATCACAACCTGGTTGCTGAACTGGCCATTCAGGCAGTCAGTGATTGGGCGGGACATCACTGCAGTCACTGATTGGTTGGTTTGTCAGTCCATCAGCCGGGACGGGCATTTTACCCCAGAGACGTGACATCATCACAACTTGGGGGAAAATGCCATCCGGCGGGGATCTTGGAACCATTCACGTGGGGACAGGGAGAAGTAAGAAATGATTGGTTGTTATGTTCTTCCCTGCCCCTGCAGCCTCTCAGATTTTAGCCAGGGCCGGTCTTCTCCTTTAAGATTAAAGAAGATTTCTATTAAAAATGTAAATACGGCCATATTTTAGTATATCCAGTTGAAGCCATAGGTGTAACTATGGTATGTTGTGTTACGTACAGAGATATTGTGGCAATCAACTTAGCTGTGCTCTGTGATCTTTATGTTTTTGGCAGCAACACATTTTATTCCACATATTAAAAATCCCAAAACATTGCTTCTTATTTGGAGTGGTTTCATGAAATTATTAAGAAAAATTGCTAAAAGCAAGTTGGCTCCATTTTCCTGTCTAATAAGACAGAATTTGAAAAAAAAAAAGAAAAAAATCTGGCACCCATGGTTTGTTTGCACTGAAGGTCAGGATGTTAAATGCTAAATGCCAAAATGCCAGATGGACCACATTTTCTCTAGTCTAAACAACTTACCTTTTTTTTTTTTAACCATTAGAGACATTTTATTACCTTATTGTAATACTTCTGTCATCATTCCTCATCACACTTGTTTCCTTTTTTGAACAATTTTAAAATTTGAGCAGCATATATACCATATGTCTATGTCAAGTAGAACCTTCATAAAGTAGTAGAACCTCACAATATTATAAACCTTCTGAATGAAAAATAATAGAAAGTAATAGCAGAAAAGTTGTTTTTCTCCTATCTCCTGAAGATACGACTACATGATACAACATGTAATAATCATTAATGTTAAAATGCATAGGGTACCAATCACCCTTACACAACAAAAAACAGCTGTTATTTAGCTCTCAAATACAACGGCTGTTGTTTTGAGTATCAAATAAATGAAAATTGCATTGAAGTCTATGGACAACAGCCGGAAATAATTGACATGAACGTTTTTTCAACTGCCGTACCAAATAACGACCGTTTTTTTAATACATTGTGTTAAACAACGGCCTTTGTTTGACTTCAATGCACATCATTGCAGACTGCAAACAATTGCCACTGTTTTACAGCATCTGAACATAGGCTAACACTTAAAGGTTTGGTCAAGATCTGGAACAAGAGAATTCAAAATGTCCCAAATGCTTAAGAGATGAAGCTTTTCTAATGCATTTAATAGGGCTCTTTCCAAAGCTGTTAGGATTTTAGGACAGAATTTTGGCCATAGCTAATCATAGTTTCAATAGTTCTTGATATTTGATCCTATGATATGTACTGTTGGGTATATTGATTTAACAGTTGTGCCTGAGATACAAAAGACATCATTATACTTTGCTTACAAGGTAATTGTTCTGTATTGGATGGCTGACAAATATCCCACTGTAGATGACTGAGAAGCATTAAGGATTAGAAATGTGATGTGCGAGAAAATCCATTGTAATAAGCTAGGCAAACTCTTGTCTTTCTTTCCAGCAGATGACATAAAAAGCAAAGGTATATTAGATTAACTGAACTGTTTGTTTTTTCTGTCTTTGCCCTCTTCTCTAGTTTCTAGGCAATGAATGGATCTATCTATCTATCTATCTATCTATCTATCTATCTATCTATCTATCTATCATGAATATTTTGTAAAATGTGTTTAATATGTTAGATATCTATAATGCTCACGAATAAAGGTCATGGTTTAGGCTTCTAAACTTCTGTGCACAGACACATAGGTTTAAAGGGGTTATCCAGCACTACAAAAACATGGCCACTTTTTCCCCTCTCTTGTCTTCAGATTGGGTGGGGTTTGGAACTCAGTTCCATTGAAGTAAATGGAGCTTAATTGCAAACCACACCTGAACTGGAGACAAGAGAGGGGGAAAAGTAGCCATGTTTTTGTAGCGCTGGATAACCCCTTTAAGTTGACATGTAAATGTCCTAAGAGTCTGTGAGCTCCATGTGGTACCCCTATTCTTCTTATGTGGCTCAGCCACTTGGCTTTACTAAGCAGTAGGAGGATTACTTTTCATACCTGGCTCCACACCACACCCACTCCTGATCAGTCCAAACTGTTATAGAACTGAACTATGCAGGTCTCATTTCAGGCTACATGGCAGCCAAGACCCCACTTTTCATAAGTCACAAGGCCAGAATTTTATACCACCCCTCCTTGACCTAGTTATATCATCTCTGAAGGTTGAAGTCACTCACAATCTACACTACCTTTGCTCCAGTCAGATCTGACTCCTTCCAGAGCTGATGGTACTCTCATTCAACACCACTTTAGTGACAGCTTGTACAGCAGGTTTTTCTTTTCTCACACAAGGATTTCACTAGTCCTAAACTGTACCATTGTCAGACTCAGTAGACTGTATAATACTGGTAGACAATACTGTATGTCAGGTGTTTTTTTTCCCCCTCTGTGTCATACAAGGATTTCACTGCTGCTAAAAAGTACTGTTGGGGAATTGCAGATTACTGAGTATACACCAATTACACTAACTGTAGCACAGTATACAGAGGCATATACTCACTGGGCACCACTACACTGTACCACTATCAGACTGGTTCGAGTATATAATACTGGTATACTCAAGGCCCTTTCTGCCAAGAGGCAAAATCAGTGCATTGATCAGGCGGCAGATTTGTAGAGTCTCCAATGGGCGGCAAGTTTTATGGAGTGGCCATAAATTATATAGTCTGCTACATACCACTCAGAACCGGTGTGTGTGTGTGGGGGGGGTGTTTGTTGATGGAGTGGGCACTGGGTGGGGGGGGGGGCAACATTACAAGCTTCACCTCAGGCAGTAAAAAAATTTGAATTGGACCTGCGTATACTATACCGTATGGCTGATTTTTTTTTTTTTAAATTAATGTGTCACATAGGGATATCACTAGACCAAAAAAGGAGTGTTTGTTAGTTGTGCATTGATAAGCATACTTGTACTGCACATTTCAATTATGCTCACTGAGCAGCACTACACTGTACTACTAACAGACTGCTTACATTGTGTCACATCAGGTAACTTGGGTCTATATACACCCAGATCACCTGATCCGTACAGCCAATCATTGCTATGCCAGCTGCCAAAATAGCTGTAGGATAGCAGGGTGTGCCAGCCCCTTCCCCAGGTTTATTGGTTAAAGCCTCCAAACATACAGGAAAGGAGACTTTCTGTTTCATTTAAATACAATGTGGTCCTCATTCGAGTATAGAGTACTTTCGAGTATCCTAATACTTTAACGAATATACTCAAAAGCCAGCATGCTCGATCATCTCTAGTTTCCAGCCCACTACTCTAAAGGGACAACAGTGAAAGGCAGATGGAAAATGATTTAAATAATGTATGCCTTCTCTCTAAAGGTTGTTTTGCTGTGTTTATATTGTTTGAGTGTTGATTTTCTGTAAAAATGTTATTCATTTTGTCAAACACTGTAATTTACATAGCATTTAGGTTGTGTGTAATTGCCTATATTTTTGTGCATTAAACATTGGGGAACAGCAGAGAATTTTGACCTTATGCATCATGCTTCTGTGAATAAAGGATTCTCTGATGGGCCCCCGAGTATATTGCAGATACAGGGCTGTCCTTGAGCGCACACACTATTCAATTGTGCATGGGCCAAACGCTGACAGGCGGCTGGGACTTCCAATGCAGGCAGGTCTTTCACACCCTGCCTGTGCCAGAAGACAGGACAGGAGAGCCATATCAGGAGAGCAGCAGTGACAGGGGAACATGTGGGAGGGTAGTTTTTTTTCCATCTTTTATAATCATAATGGGGGCCATCAGGGCCGCCATCAGGAATTTCGGGGCCCCATACAACCAAAGTGTCTGGGCCCCCCACATTAATAAAAAAAAAAAAAAAAATAGTGTGTTCGCCCCACGCCTTGCTGGGAGGTATAATTTGGTTCCGATCAATTCTAGAGAACTGGCTCATATACCCCATTTTCCCCAGTGGCTTAAAATGTAACCTCTGTTATACAGTTATAAAATTGTAGAAATTAAATGTGAACAAGGTGCAATTCAAATAGACACTTACTTGTATAGCTGTCTCTTGTGCTCTGTATGCAGTGCATTATATTCACCCCTGCAACGTACAATTTATAGTGTGTCTACAAGCCCAGCGGGGCTCATTATGATGGAGACTAAAACTTATACAAGAGTGGGGTAGGGGTTCCCCTGTATTCAGAATGCTGTTGAGTACTAGGCAATGCCCCGTTTGGGGTTATTGAATTTCGAGGGTCTGGGGGGCTGTTTGATTTGTATATGTTCACCAATATCCCCCCCCCCCCCCCCCCCCCCCCCGGTATGCTCACTAACATAGAATATGTTGATAAGGCTAATATAATAAGGCTGTTCCATGTTAGTGAGCATATACAAATCATCCCCCCCCCAGGCAGACTAGTTTAGCTCACCCAAGCCAGTGATAGCGAATACATGGCGGTGAGAACGCTTTCTAGGAGATCCTGTTTGTGCAGCAGAGGTGTCTTTATCCTGCTCTGCATAGACCCTCGAAATTCAATAACCCCAAACGGGGCATTGCCGAGCACTCAACAGCATTCTGAATACAGGGGAACCCCTACCCCACTCTTGTATAAGTTTTAGTCTCCATCATAATGAGCCCCGCTGGGCTTGTAGACACGCTATAAATTGTACGTTGCAGGGGTGAATATAATGCACTGCATACAGAGCACAAGAGGCAGCTATACAAGTAAGTGTCTATTTGAATTGCACCTTGTTCACATTTAATTTCTACAATTTTATAACTGTATAACAGAGGTTACATTTTAAGCCACTGGGGAAAATGGGGTATATGAGCCAGTTCTCTAGAATTGATCTCACACACAGACACCAGCACATATGTATACAGACACCAGCACACATGTATACACACATACAGACACCAGCACACCAGGGCACGATGAAGTTTGAACTTCTGCAACCTGGAGAAATCACCTGATATCACCTGCAGTCCTATGTAACACCACATAACACAGTGGTATCTCTGAGTACAGATAATGTAGTAGATTTCACCTGCAGTCCTATGTAACAGCACAGATAACACAGTGATACCTCTGAGTATAGATCATGTAGTAGATGTCACCTGCAGTCCTATGTAACAGCACAGATAACACAGTGATATCCCTCTGAGTACAGATAATGTAGATGTCACCTGCAGTCCTATGTAACACCACAGATAACACAGTGATATCTCTGAGTACAGATAATGTAGTAGTCACTTGCAGTCCTATGTAACACCACAGATAACACAGTGATATCTCTTGAGTACAGATAATGTAGTAGCTGTCACCTGCAGTCCTATGTAACACTACAGATAACACAATGATATCTCTGAGTACAGATAATGTAGTAGTCACCTGCAGTCCTATGTAACACAACAGATAACACTGTGATATCTCTGAGTACAGATAATGTAGTAGCTGTCACCTCAGGGCACCCCTACTAAATGATGTTCTACAAAATAAGAAAAGTGTCATACAGGGACTCACAGGTGACGTCTTCTTTGATCTGAGGCGTCACTTTCCCTTTTCCTCTCCATCCGGCCCAGACCTCCATGATGATTCCTTCCAGATATGTTTCATCCCCTTAGAACCTGCGAGACAAACAATTTAGGCTCCACACATTTCTAGCAACTTCCTTTCCTTTCTCCCCCCTGTAGGCTCCCATAGTAACTGCGCTGTGTGGGATGCCCCCTGTATGTAGGATCCCCTGCTGTGCCCCCTGTATGTAGGATTCCCAGCTGTGTCCCCATGAGCTAATAATGCCCCTAGAGGTGGCCCCCATGAACTAATAATGCCCCCAGAGGTACCCCCATGCACTAATAATGCCCCCAGAGATGCCCCCATGAGTTAATAATGCCCCCAGAGGTGCCCCCATATACTAATAATGCCCCCAGAGGTGCCCCCATGAACTAATAATGCCCCCAGAGGTACCCCCCATATACTAATAATGCCCCCAGAGGTGCCCCCATGAACTAATAATGCCCCCAGAGGTGCCCCCATATACTAATAATGCCCCCAGAGGTGCCCCCATATACTAATAATGCCCCCAGAGGTGCCCCCATATACTAATAATGCCCCCAGAGGTGCCCCCATATACTAATAATGCCCCCAGAGGTGCCCCCATACACTAATAATGCCCCCAGAGGTGCCCCCATACACTAATAATGCCCCCAGAGGTGCCCCCATACACTAATAATGCCCCCAGAGGTGCCCCCATACACCAATAATGCCCCCAGAGGTGCCCCCATATACTAATAATGCCCCCAGAGGTGCCCCCATATACTAATAATGCCCCCAGAGGTGCCCCCATACACCAATAATGCCCCCAGAGGTGCCCCCATACACCAATAATGCCCCCAGAGGTGCCCCCGTAGACCAATAATGCCCCCAGAGGTGCCCCCATATACTAATAATGCCCCCAGAGGTGCCCCCATACACTAATAATGCCCCCAGAGGTGCCCCCATACACTGATAATGCCCCCAGAGGTGCCCCCATACACTGATAACGCCCCCAGAGGTGCCCCCATGAGCTAATAATGCCCCCAGAGGTGCCCCCATATACTAATAATGCCCCCAGAGGTGCCCCCATGAGCTAATAATGCCCCCAGAGGTGCCCCCATATACTAATAATGCCCCCAGAGGTGCCCCCATACACTAATAACGCCCCCAGAGGTGCCCCTAAAAAAAACAAACATCCTACTCACCTAATCCGCGCTGTGCAGGCAGCAACTCTTCCTCCTCCTCTTCGGGCTCCATCTTGCGAGCCGCAGGGACGGGACTTCCGGCAGACGTGATGACGTCACATCATCACGCCTGCCGGAGGGGCACATGATCACGGCCCGGCCTCCCATAGGCTGCTGGTATGAAGTGCCGGCAGCCTATGGGAGAGAATACAGGAGGAGGACGCTGACAGGTCCTTCTCCTGTATTCTGATCGCTTTAATGTTCCGCCCGCTGTGCGGGCGGAACATTAAAGCGATCAGTGCATCCCGAGAAGCTGCGTGGCCGCAGCTTTTCGGGATGCTCAAAAACAGTTGGCAAGGGGGGCCGTGCGGGCCCCCCTAGCGTAGCGGTCGGGGGGCGGCGGCCGGCGGGCCCGCCGGGCCCCCCCCCGTGTCTCTTAGGGTCCGGGCCCCATACGGCAGTACCACTTGTACTGCCCTATCGGCGGCCCTGGGGGCCATGTACTAAAGGGGGGACTACACAGGAGGGGGCCATGTACTAAAGGGTGGATACACTGTGGCTATCTACTAAAGGGGGGACTATACAGAAGGGGGTCATCTTTTAAAAGGAGTACTACATTGGGGTCCATCTACTAAAGGGGTACTACACAAGGGGGCCATCTATTATAGGGGGACTACACTAGGTGCCATCTACTAACAGGGGGTTACACTAGGTGCCATCTCTTAATAAGGGGACTACACTGGGTGCCATTTACTAAATGGTGGACTACACAGGGTGCCATCTACTATAACAGGACTATATAGGGGGGGGGCGTATACTAACGGGGGAATACACTGGGGGGGGGGCAACTACTATAGGCGACTTTACTGGGTGGCATTTACTAAAGTGGGGAATACAGAGGGCGCTATCTCCTAAAAGCAGAGACTAAAAAAACATCTTAACGGTGGCGCACCACTCGAGTAAGATGATTGCGGGTGCCAGCTGTATACCGGAGATCACTCAGTGTAAATATACAACAAACAATATTACTGCAGCACTCCAAATGTGGTGAAAAAGCACCCAAAGCCCAAAGCGTCCCATGTTAGACTTGTAGTACATAGCGTCAGCGCTAAGTGAACCAATAGGAAACCATGTAAAGTACACCTGTAATAATACAACAGAACTAACATAAGGGGTGTAAGCCCATAGATCAATGGGCTTAAATGGGGATCAAAGTATAAGTGAAAGATATAATGCATAACGGTGAGATAACACTCGCAAAGACATTTATACCAGGACAACAACCGCCAATCTCTGAATAAGTCCACTTGTCTTCAGTATACTGTAACTCACGAGAACATGTCCACATACGAGTCCAGTCACCGATTCCTATGGGGGCTATAGGGAGGTGTGTCCAGAATCATTCACACTTCACCGTTGTAAGGGGCATACAGTATATCGTCATCTTGTAAAAAACGCATGGATACAGCATACTCACATCTAAGGATGTACAAATAATAATAATTGATAAACAATCATGGTGATTTCCCATATTGGCTCAGAAGAACTTGCTTGAGTCATAACTAAAAAAGATAAATAAAAAGTTTTTTTTAGAATAGTTTATAAAGGTAAGTATGATGTATTCAATAACTCCGTAGAGAAGAACAACAATATCTAGGGTTAGCATCAGGGGTATCACCTAATTCAGACACGGCAATAGCGAGGTAAAATTTTTAATTCTACATTTAGGTCAGTCGGCTTTAAAGTTTTGAGTTTATATATCCACATAAATTCTCTTTTTTCAGCATAGTGTGTCTATCACCACCTTTGGAGAGTGCAGGGATCTGGTCAATGATCGTTACCTTAAGGTCATGTTCCCTATGTCCTGCTTCACAGAAATGCTTTAACACAGGTAAATCTACCCTCTGTTTCCGCATTGTGTGTCTGTGTTGAGTTAGTCTGGTTTTCAGGTCATAAGTTGTCTCCCCCACATAAAGTAAATTGCATGGACATTGGAGCACATAAACAATCCATGTAGCATTACACTTCAAATAGCGTGTAATTTTGTATCGGTCACCTGTGGAGGGGTGTATAAACCATTGACCCTTTTGAATATACCTGCAATTGATAGTTACCACACGGAAAACAACCAGTCATTTTAAGTCCTAAAAATGTAGAAGTAGGGATGGTCAAAGTATTGATCTCACTTCTTTCTAACCTATCCCTCAAACTACGAGCACGTCTATAGGACATTAGTGGTCTGTTTCTAAATTCCTATATTTCTGGATAACTGTGTTGAAGAATAGGCTAATGTCTATTTAGAACACTCGCTACATTTTTAGGCTATGTTCACACTACGTAAAACTACGGCTGTAGTTCTTGCCGCAGAACTACGGCCGTAGTTTTGAGGAGTTGAACATAGCCTTATGTGCAATGGCATTGTATACGCTCCGGCCGAGATCCCATGCAGCGACGGAAAAAACTGACATGTCAGTTTTCTATGGCCGTAATTCAGTAAATTCCGGCCGCAGAAAGCCCTGTCAGTGCACACAGTGAAGCGAGCATCTCCGGCCGCTTGCTTCACTGTGGTCTATGGGAAGCTCTGATGCAGGCGCGCGCTGATGCGCCCGCATTAGAGCTCTGCAGCCGGACGGATCATCCAGCCGGTACTTAGGTACCGGCCGCGATGATCTGGGCATAGACCGGCCGTTCCGTGACCCGGCCAGGGTCACAGAAAAGCCGGTCTGTTACGTAGTGTGAACATAGCCTTGCTCCGAGAGTTATAGGTTGAAATAAATGGAATTCTCCGATGTGTATGTCTATCTCGTCCTGTAGTAAGTAAAGTCTCTCTGCTCAGTTCAGCGACAGTCTCTATGTGCTTGTTAATAAGATGTTTAGGAACTTACTTTGTTGGAAGTTAGTGGCCAATTTATTGACAGCTCTATCTAGGGCCTTATCAATGCCTACTATCCTTTTCCCCCTTATGAATTGGCTCTTTGGAAGTCCATGAATCATGTTAGGTGGATGATTGCAGGTATAGTGTAACGGTATAAACCCACACACTGTATATGCCGTGTATTTACTACTGCAATACGCAGCAAATACGCAGCAAATACGCAGCAGATTAGATCTAAATAACTGTACACAGCATCAAATCTTCACCATCACATCTGCTGCGTATTTGCTGTGTATTTGCTGTGTATACGGTGTGTGGGTTTATACCCTAATAGGGTATTTTTGTCAGTTTCTTTAGTGTGTAGATCAGTCCTGAGTTTTGGACTGTCCTTATATACTTACGTTGACTTGTTTGTCAAACTGGGTTAAAGTAAATTGTATGCCAGCATCTATACAGTTTAAATATCTCCAAAATTCCAAGAGTTTCTCCTTAGTACCATTCCAGACGAGGAATATGTCATCTACTGTATATATTGCCACCAGCTAGCAAGTTTGCTGGCATGGTGGGATACATAGACGCACTCCTCCTTGAAAAAACAAATTGGCATAGGCCGGTGCCATGTTACTGCCCATTGCCGTACCCCGAAAATTGCAGAAAAAACTTCTTATATAAAGTAAAAAAATGACTGGTTAGAACCATCTGTAGAAGTTCTAGTATCAAAGATTGACTTGGCAAAGACAAATTGGTTTTCTTAAGAGTATGTGCAATTGCAACTATTCCCCTTTCATGTGAAATAGATGTCAAGCTAGCTACTGTACATCAAGTGACGCTAGAAGAGTGGTTTCTGTAACTGTGATCTTTCTGATCTTGTTAATAAAGTCGAAAGTGTCTCGAATGTATGACTTCATTTTCAGAACATTGGGTTTAAAGATTAATGTATCTTTGGGAGTATAAAGAGTTTAGCAACAGTTGGAAAATCCACCCGCATGAAGTCATATAGTGTCTTGTCAATGAGGCCATTTGTAAGTGCCATGTCCAGAATGGCCTTCAAACGTTTCTTTTTAAAAGATCTGTTGGGTCACTATCTAACCATCTATAAACCATTTCATCCTCCAGCTGTCTGTATACCTCTGTTTTGTACACAGCCGTTTCCATAACTACAATCCAACCCCCCCTTATAAGCCCGTTTAATTGTAATTTCACAAGACCAATAATTATGCCCGTGTGAGGTTAGGTCTCTTAATAAAGCCCTGGTAACTGTATCAATTGCATGTATATTCAAAAGGAATAATGGTTTATACACCCCTTTACAGGGGACCGATACAAAATTACACGCTATTTGAAGTGTAATGCTACATGGATTGTTTATGTGCTCCAATATCCATGCAATTTACTTTATGTGGGGGAGACAACTTATGAAAACAAGACTAACTCAACACAGATACACAATACGGAAACAGAGGGTAGATTTACCTGTGTCCTGTTTCTGTGAAACAGGACATAGGGAACATAACCTTACAGTAACGATCATTGACCAGATCCATGCACTATCCAAAGGTGGTGATAGACACACTATGCTGAAAAAAAAAGGAGGGAAAAAAAGCAAAAAAAAGCCAGAAAAGTGGGGAGCGTTCTCTTTTTCTTGATACAGACTCTAAAGCATGGAATATTGCATATAATTCTACTCACTTCTCGGAGGGGACATGGACCTACTCCCCCCCCACCCGTTGCCTGGAACACTGATATTACTCGTTGGTTTGGCTTCTCTGGGGAACAGTTCCCATACTCTGATACTCAAACCAGGGCTCTCTGCTGTTAGGTTGTTACACACCCAGTGCTCAATGGAAATCGACTCACGTGTCAATCTCACTGAAGCCGTCCGAAGCCGATTGTAAGACTGAAACGTTGCATACCCTGTACATGGATTGAATAAACCTCTGTTTACTTTTCACCACATTTGAAGTGCGGCAGTATTATTGTTTGTTCTATAGGGCCATCTACTAAAAAGTAAGGGGGGGCTACATTGGGGGTCATCTACTAAAGGGAGGGCTACACCAGGTGCATTAATTAAAATGGGGGCTACACAAGGCTATCTACCATAGGGGGACTACACAGGGGGACTACATTGGGGGCCATCTACTATAGGAGTACTACACAGGGGGCCATCTACTATAAGGGACTTCACAGGGGACAATTTACTGTAGGTGGACTACACAAGGGGCCATCTACTATAAAGAGGCCTAAAAAGGGGCCGTCTACTATAGGGGGACCTGCCTTCTACTATAGGTGGACCTACACAGGGGGCTGTCTACCATAGGGGAATGTGAGTGCTCTAGAATTCCATCTCTGTGCACTGGGGGGGAATGAACAGCAGCAAGACACAGCTACAGGCCACAAGACTAATGAACTGGAAAAAAGGTCGGCAAACTGAGTAGCTTAGATCAAGCCACAAAGTTATTTGTGGCCGACTGCTGATGTAAGGGTAAAGAAAAAAGTAAAGATTATACTTACCTGTCCAGGCTCCCCAAGTGTGCTACCTTGTTTCTGTGTTCTCCCTGCAGCTGCCTCTGGCACTTTCGAACCTGTCTCTGAATTGACAGGCTGCTGAACTAATCACTGGGCATGGCACTGTCACCTCTGGGGCAGTGATTGGCTGAGTGGTCTGTCACTTCAGAGATGGGATCAGAAGTCCCTGAGATGGCTGCAGTCAGGAGGGAGCACAGACACAAGGTTGGAGGAAACTGGGGAAGCCTGGGCAAGTAAGTATTCTATTTCTTATTTTTACACCAAAGCAAGGGCTTCATGGACATCTCTTACAGTGTAATGTTGTACCATGTAATACATGCAATTACAAGTAGAGTAGCCGTTATAAGTTTTTGGGTGACACATACTCAACTTGTCAGAACCCTTCATGGATACTGTATTCTAGCTCTCAACCAGCAAGATATAGACCTCTAGGGGATTAGGGGACCCCTTTCTTTAGATGCAGGGGCCAGGGGTAAAATATACTTAATGAAAAACAACACAGGATCACTAGGGTCATATCTTACTAGGTACAGTTTATCAGTATATTTACTGGTAACTGATTACTCATAAAACTCTGTCAAATTCTATAATGTTTTTTCATTGATATGTATTTAAATACTTCTCCTTTGGCCCTTTTCTTATAAGTTTATTCTTAAAATGCCTATTATTATATAGTAATATGTGTCTAATAATCAAGTCTATGATGCACCTAGAAGTGGGCCAACACCATTTTTGTATAGATAGTTCTCAGGCCCTACGAATCATTCACTGATTGTAATAGCCCAGTCTGGTTAATGAAAAAAAAAGTCAGTTGCCATATGTACTATGTCTGCTTTTCAGTGTCCGCAATATGCCTAGGACTTGCAGTCATACTATAGTTTAAGAAATGTGGCACCATTACACTTATTATTAGGCTTTTATCACACTTCACTCTCAGCCATTAGAAAGGGTTAAGAAGTAAGAATATCAAAAGGTATATGGAGTAAATAGATATACAATAAAAACCCTTATGTTATGCCTGTCAGGTCAATGTAGCCATGTGATTCCTACAGGGAAAGGAACTCTTTTCTAATGATATGATATCAAAAGCAGAAAAACAGCTCAGCTGTGCCCACATTGGGGCAAGTATTGCTCTGCAGTATCATTATGATTTTGCTGTGCAAGTAGTTAAAATTAGGAAATATGAGTAGGCTTGGCATACAATAACATACGCCAGAGCTCTATAGAGACCCCATTCAGGCATCAGGTAACTGTGCTTGATAGATAGAGGCAGTTGCAGTCTTGTTACAGATAAACCACAACAGATTTAGCTTGTTTGACGGATAACTTTGCTACACATGGATTCACTCCTTATGTGAATGCCTGCATTGCTCCACAGACACTAACAGTTCATTTGTAAATACTGGAAACGCGTTAGAATTCAGAGTTTTATCCGAACATTATTATTCTGAAGACGTTTTGCCAAGGTTATTTTTCAATTGTTTCTATGAGAATAAAACAAAGCAGGTATCTTGTTAGATGATGACAAAGTATTTTACATTGTGAAGGTTTTTTTTTCTTTCCTAATCTGTAATTAGTGGAGTGGAGCTGTTGTAACAAATTGTAACTCTGTGTAATTTCACATTTTCCTAAGGCTTGGTTCTTACTTAGCAGCTGTGATACAAGCTTGCATGTCTGTGCAGTTTTTAAACTGACCACAGGTGCAATCAGTCTGGTAATGACCACATAATAAACCACTATTCTCAAACTGTGCTGACATTAACAAATGCTTGCAGCTGAAGTTGATTTGAAAACATCTCTGGCTTGCATGGCACTGCATTATGGTTAGCACCATGGCTGCATCAGGGCCGCTCTAAAAATTTAGCCCGAGACTTCAGACATAGGGGGACATGATTGTGCCCTTGGCGTATGCCAGAGAGAAGGCGCAGATTCACCTCTTCTTCCTATTGTATGCCTGTCGTAGCCTCCACTTGTCAAGGTGGGGAGGAGGTGTGGCCTACTGCGGCACCAGATTTAACATGATTTACATTTGCTCTGAGGCGTAAATTATTACACAAATGTACACCTGCTGGAAGCAGGTGTAGATCTGACATGCAGAGCCTGTGCTGTTCATGCGCAACTTAGTAAATCTGGACGGGAAAAAGGGGGCAAGGCTTTGTTTATTTATAAAATATATGGACTCAAAAATACAATTACACTTTTTTCTATTAAAAGTACATTAAAAGTTTTATAGATGTATCAATATAATGTATTACCATACCTGTGCAGTTCTGTCACATTGGTAGTTGATTGACATCCAGGAAGTGAGGAAAACTGGACTCTGTGCACTTTGTCTCCTGCTCCCTCTGCTCTCGCCTCTCAGGAGACAGAGATTATATGCCTCTGTTTCACATTGAGTTTGTTTGCTGAGCACAGGCTGATGATGCAGACAAGGGAAGGGTGTGATGTCACAGAAGGCTTGGCTGGATCTTGTCACCCACTCCTCTAAGTGATTCACCATCTCTGACCAGCCCCTTCAGTCTTCATCTGAGCAGACAAGGAGTGACAGAAGTAGCTGCTGCAACTTCACTGATTGTACAAAACTCTGCAGTGAAATTAGGGCTATGTTCATACGTATTGGAGTTTCATTGCAGTACTGCAGCGTCTTCACAAAAATGATGCAGTAACACAATTAAAAGTTGCTAAATGGCACAGAGGATCAGAGCCGGCACTGCAAATCCCAATTGGACAAAAAAAATGAGGCATTAACAGTATTTCCAAAGTAAGATCATATTAGAAAAAGTCCTTATTTACAGGTAGAGAATACAGGGTGCTTTGTGGTGTTACAGGTAGACAATACAGCACTGTGTGGTGTTACAGGTAGAGAATACAGTACTGTGTGGTGTTACAGGTAGAGAACACAGCATGCTGTGTAGTGTTACAGGTAGAGAACACAGCGTGCTGTGTGGTGTTACAGGTAGACAATACAGTGTGCTGTGTGGTGCTACAGGTAGAGAATACAGTGTGCTGTGTGGTGTAACAGGTGGAGAATACAGTGTGCTGTGTGGTGTTACAGGTAGAGAATACAGCGTGCTGTGTGGTGTTACAGGTAGAGATTACAGCATGCTGTGTGGTGTTACAGGTAGAGAATACAGTGTGCTGTGGGGTGTTACAGGTAAAGAATACAGTGTGCTGTGTAGTGTTACAGGTAGAGAATACAGTGTACTGTGTGGTGTTACAGATAGGGAATACAGTGCGCTGTGTGGTGTTACAGGTAGAGAATACAGCGTACTGTGTGGTGTTACAGGTAGAGAATACAGCATGCTGTGTGGTGTTACAGGTAGAGAATACAGAGTGCTGTGTCGTGTTACAGATAGGGAATACAGCGTGCTGTGTGGTGTTACAGGTAGAGAATACAGTGTGCTGTGTGGTGTTACAGGTAGAGAATACAGTGCGCTGTGTTGTGTAACAGGCAGAGAATACAGTGCGCTGTTTGTTGTTACAGGTAGAGAATACAGTGCGCTGTGTTGTGTAACAGGCAGAGAATACAGTGCGCTGTTTGTTGTTACAGGTAGAGAATACAGTGCGCTATGTGGTGTTACAGGGTCTCCCTCAGAGGTCATGGGTCTTCCAGCAGGACAATGACCAAAAAAAAAAAGACATCAAAAAGCATCAGAAAATGGTTTGTGAGAAAGCACTGCAGACTTCTAAAGTGGCCAGCAATGAGTCCAGACCTGAATCCCATAGAAAACCTGTGGAGAGATCTCAAAATGGCAGTTTGGAGAAGGCACCCTTCAAATCTCAGGGACCTGGAGCAATTTGCCAAAGAAGAATGGTCTAAAAATCCAGCAGAGCATTGTAAGAAACTTATTGATGGTTACCGGAAGCGGTTGTTCGTAGTTATTTTGTCTAAAGGTTTTGCTACCAAGTATTAGGCTGAGGGTGCCAATACTTATGTCCGTCCCTTTTTTGGAGTTTTGTGTAAAATGATAAATGATTTGACTTTTTTTTTCATTCTCTTTTGTGTTTTTTCATTGCAAGCAAAATAAATAAGGATATTATTACCAAAGCATTTGTGATTACAATCATTTTCTGGAAGAAATTGAGTATTATCTGACAGAATTGCAGGGGTGCCAATACTTTTGACCAGCACTGTATATTGTAAATCTATGGAACTTCACATACTTAAGAGCATTAGTTCTAGGGAACCCAACTTTTTACCTGGATAGGTCTCTAAAGAGCTATGTTCACATGCTATATTTTATGTCCATTTTTTTCCATTCAAAATGAGTTATCATTGAGTACCAAATGAAGTTGGATGGACGTTGGTACATTATACTACTCTTTTTTGGTTTACACAGTGTAAACATAGCACTTTGGCCTACTTAATTCCCTCCCCTGCAGTGCTTTACTCAGAGTCCGGAAAAATTCATGTCAAATGTAAATAGAAAATATCTATAAGCCACTGTATTTCTCCTAAAATGACCTGCCATCAACAAGTGAAATGCAATTTTTTTTTTACTCCATTACCTCACTGGTTAACAAAACTTCCTGTCTTATATTTACTGTATCTACTGGTGATTGTTGTCACTTTAATAATACTTTTTTTTTTTATTAGACTTTATTTAGATTTTTTGTATATCTCCACACATAAATTAAAAAGAACAACATCTTATAGAAACATATAAGATATATTCCGAAAAAAATACATTATCTTAACCCCTCCTACCCTCCCCCACCCCTGTCCGCTGGAAGAAACACAAAAAAAAAAAACCCCAACAACCCGGAAACAAAAAATAAATAGAATTTAAATTTAAATGACCTCCCCCTCCCAATCTACCTATAATAGAATCTTTCATAAAGGGTCACACATCTCTCCCATTCCCCTACTTCAGGAGCCTCCCTTGCTATCCATTTTTTTACTAGCAACAGTTTGGCATAAAAAATTAATCTTAACATAGTTTTGACACAATCCTTCCCGACCTCAATTCCTGCCGTGTCTCCTAGCAGAACAAACTGCACCGTTCTAGGGATCACTGCCCCTACCTTACGCTCTATTTCTTGAAGAACATGAGACCAGAACGAAAAGATCTTTACACATGCCCATAACATATGAACAAATCCCGCCTCTTTTTCCCCACATCTGGGGCAGTCATTATTCGTTCTCCCACCTCTCCTATACAGAAACACCGGTGTATAGTATAGGCGGTGAACTATATTAAATTGCACAAGCTGGTGGTCTCCCGACCTTGACACCTTTTTAATATTCTTATAAATGGTTGGCCAG
This sequence comes from Dendropsophus ebraccatus, assembly GCF_027789765.1. Lineage (NCBI taxonomy): Eukaryota > Metazoa > Chordata > Amphibia > Anura > Hylidae > Dendropsophus > Dendropsophus ebraccatus. The sequence goes on from NC_091456.1 coordinate 129,066,946, forward strand.
TCACAACTGTCGTTTTTTTCCAACTCTTCCTGACATTTTTTCTGGCTTGAAAACCCCACACTACCGCTCAGCCCCAGATGGTTATATACATAGGAAATCTCTTTTTTCCTTATTTGTTGTCCTATGATCTTCCCAACTAACCAATCCTGTCCTGCCAATTGCAACGAGTTCTCTCTTATATCTCTCTTCAAAGCTGATCTCACCATCTCATACTGCAGCCAGGCTTTTTTGTTAATATTGAATCTAGCCCTTATTGACTCCCAACTAGCAACCTCCCTGCCCCCCCATATATCTCCGATTGTCTGGATCCCGGCTCTCCATAACACTTCTGAGACCTCTATCTTAGTCATTTCCGCTAACCGTTGATTTCCCCACAAGGGGGTAAAGTCGCAGACACTTCTGATATCTCTCCTTTTCTTCAAGTCCCTCCATACTTTCACTAAATTCTTAACCATACTTCAGTCTTTACAACTTCCCCTCTCTAGTACTCCAGCTTCAATAATACTTAATAATAATAATTGAACCTTTTATTACTGTAGGTGAATTAGCTTAGATTGGTTTTATTACAAAGACTGATGACTTCTCTTATGATTCAATGGCTGAAAAGAAGGAATATAAGGGACGCCTTCTAGGACTGCACCTCCACCACATGCACCACCGGTTGCACAACTCTATAGAGCTATAGAGCCTTATTCAAGCATATGCCATCACATTACATACATCTTTAAATAATACCCTGTTGATCCCTACAATTTAACTACTTCCATCTATTTTTGCTGTTATTTCTTGTTACTTACATACCACTTATTTCACTTTAGAAATTTTCATAATTAACATTGATTATACAATTTTCTAATGTATTTTGCGTATTAATTCCTTTTATTTTTTAAGATATTTGCTTGTAGTGATGGGAATTTTTTGTTTGTTTACTTTTAAGGGTAAAAAAAAAATATCTGCCCTTGTCATGTGATGTCGCAGGTGCACAATGAATAGTTGATGTAACTTAAATAATCGTTTAAAAACACTAGGACAATCTAAATACTGTTAAATTGTTGCCATAAAAGCCGTAGGGACACCAAGCATCAAAGTATAAAAGTCTGGTAATGTATTCACAGACCGCAAAGAAAAAAAGTGCTATTGAAATTAAGATTCGAAAATCAAAAGAAGGAATATTATTTTTAGAAAACACACAAATCTCCAAAGACACATTAATTTCTTACCACAAGATCAAGTATCACACACAGAATATTTTAACACACTTTCCCAACTACACATGGAATCTTGGATGTGATCATCCAGGAAACGCTACATAATGAAATGTATCTGTAAAAAGTCAAATAACTTACTCACATTTTCCCTAAAACTTTTTAATGGTTCAACTTTTCAAAATATTTTAGGAGTTTTTTCAACGAAGGTGATAACTTTTTTATTGCCAGCTGTTATGAAGAGGCAGTCCGGTAAATGTTCTACAACATTGAAGCCTCATGGAAATATCCATATTACAGCTGTGAATTGTATGAAGCAGTATTATGACACCTAAAGACCATAGGAAAACCACAATGCTATACTTCTGTTTGCCTTCTATTTCTAAGGTGCACAGTTTTCCTTCTGTCAAATATTTATGCATGCAATTAGAATATTAGAATTATTATATTCTATCATATTGCTTTTAAAGGGGTTGTCCAAGTTTAGAAAATATTGGCTACTTTCTTCCAGAAACACCCAAAGTGGGGGTGAGTTCATACTGAGCAATTCTCGCGGATAATATCCTCGCAATTCCGTCGCCTGTCCGCGCACACGGCCGTGCGCCTTTCCGCTGGCTCCATAGACACCACTATTCCGCCGGCCCATAGAATGGTGTCTATGGAGCCGGCGGAAAGGTGCGCGGCCATACTGCGGAATTCCACGGACATTATCTGCGAGAATTCCTCAGTATGAACCCACCCTTACTTTGGGTGTGGTTTTGTAGTTCAAGTTCTTTGTAACTTCTGTCGGATCACCTGTTGTAGATTCCGCAGCTCGCCCCCACTCATTGTCGCGCGCATATCCGCCAGGATTCCGTAGAGTGCACATGCCCTTAGGGTGCGTTTACATGGAAAGATTTATCTGACAGATTTTGGAAGCCATAGCCAGGAATGGATTTGAAAAGAGGATAGATCCCAGTCTTTCCTTTATGACCTGATCCCTGTTCATAGTCTGTTCCTGGTTTTGGCTTCAAAGATCTGTCACATAAATCTGTCTGTGTAAACGCACCATAAGGCTATGTTCGCACTACGTAAGTTTCCGGCCGTAGCGCATTCCGTGAATAAGCGTCCGGAGACTTACGTAGTTTGCGTACAATGGAAAGTATACGATGTACAGCTGCACAGTTCACACTACGTACGAACTTACGCCCGGATCGTACGCGGCGCCGTAAAAAATGAACCAGACCATTGTTTGAGGACGAAAATGCCGTAACTTACACCCGTAGCGTAACATGCGGTCCCGTACATAGTGGCGATTTCTTCATTTTTGCAGCTTTTTGTGCCGATCCAAAAGGTTCTGTGGGGTGTCCCGGGCTAGCCGAAGATTTCCAAGTAAAAGACCGCTGTCAGATCGCTACGTAGGGAGCTCGGGAAGCGTAAGTAGACTACAGGTGTAAGTTCGCGGTCCGTACGTAGCCGGCCGCAACTTGCGTAAATTCCCAGCCGGAATTTAACACGCATATGTCCAGCCGCGAAAATATGCGGCCGGACATACACGCAGTGTGAACATAGCCTTAGACTGGAAGGAATACACCACTCCCTGCAGGGCATACAGAAGCTGATATGTACTGGAAGAGTTACATTTTTTAATAGGAGTACATGACACATTTCTTGCACTTTCTGGCATAAGTTATTTTGAAAGTTTTTTTTTTGAATTATCCCATTAAGGTAAAAAAAAAGATTTATAACATTGCTAAGTATGGATTACCACACAGTAACACATGCAGTGCCTATTGCTATGTCTTTACTTTATACTATTCCTTACTTCAGGATCTACTCTTGGCTGATGAAAAGCTGCCCTGTGTGAACCTGGCATGGACACGAGGTAAGTTCCTGTTAAAGTTCCCCAGTGGTTTTAAAGTTCATAGGAATTTGTTACCCAGGTTTAAGTTGCACTAGTAGAGAGCAGCATAAAGTAGTGACATATTTGCATAATATCACACTGCAGCTGAGGAATATTAGGTGCTCCAGAAAGAACACGTATCTTCGAGAAGACTACTACTCTCAGCTCATGCGACAGCTTAAAACTGCTACAAGGAAAAAACTGACAAAGCTCTGAAATCAGGCTCTCTGTAACTACTGTAAATTGCTCTTAGATAAGGCATCATGCACCTTGTGACAAATTCCTTTTAAAGTGCTTACAGCATATTATGTCTGTATTCTCCATATGCCTTTTGTTTTTTGCAGTGGGTACATTTTGTTTAACCCATTAGTGACTGCCAATACACCTTATTTCAATACATGCGCCTTTTTACTAAGGGATCAGGATAAGGATATGCCGCACTCCTGCACCCGCATCACAGGGGATCAGCAGTTAGTATGACAGACTACCCAGAGCAGAGAATCCTCAGCTCTATTAAATGCTGCTGCATATCATGGTGTTATACTTACCGAACAGAAGTCCAGCGGCATGGTCTGGCTTCCGATCTATTTCCATGGCAGTTTCGGGGGTCTTCTGAAGGCCCCCAGCCTGCCATGGATGTGGCTGTGTAGATTGCCTGTCAGTATAATGCTTACATATACAGTACAATACACTGTACTGTAGAAGTGCAGTGTATTGTATCAGTTATCAGAAGATTTCTAGTTAATATACTGTACACTTGTGCACACTAGTGCAAAAGTGGAAAAAATGTGCAATAAAACATAATAAATAATCCCCATCTAACCCCCTACCCATCCTGTCATTTACTCCCCATACAATATAAGGCTATGTTCACACTACGTATATGTCCGGCCGCATATTTTCGTGGCTGGACATATACGTGTTAAACTCCGGCTGGGAATTTACGCAAGTTGCGGCTGGCTACGTACGGATCGCGAACTTACGCCCGTAGTCTACTTACGCTTCCCGAGCTCCTTACGTAGCGATCTGACAGCGGTCTTTTACTTGGAAATCTTCACCTAGCCCCGGAGACCCCACAGAACTGTTTGGATCGGCACAAGAAGCTTGCAAAATGAAGAAATCACCACTACGTACGGGACCGCATGTTACACTACGGGCGTCAGTCAGTATTGTGGTCCTCATATTACAACAAAAACCAGGAGTGGATTGAAAACACAGAAAGGATCTGTTCACACAATGTTGTAATTGAGTGGATGGCCGCCATTTAATGGCAAATATTTGCTGGTATTTTAAAACAATGGCTGTTGAAATAATGGCATTCTCCTCCATGCGTCGTTATGGGGTTAAAGCAAATGTACCAGCAGGTACATTGCTTAAAGATCTTTACATTAATAGATTGGCACCAGTGCGGAGATGCCCAGTTCCCCTGCATGGTGCCGGTCTGTTCCCAGGCACCAGCCCGGCCTGAAGCCCCAAAGGTGGGCCCTCAGTGTGACAAAACCCCTCCCCTCTGTGACGCGGCTACTTTTATTCTAATGTGGCCTGTGCCCGGGAGAAGACCGTCGCCGTGCTCTGGAACTGGGCCATGGTTCAAAAGAAGGACCAAGGCACTGGCATCCCTGCCGCGACGCCAGTCTATTGATGTAATCATCTTAGTATAATGACTATGTAGTGGCACCTTATTACTTTTTCCTTGTCCTCACCATAAACACAGTAATCCACTATACCAGTGATTTTCAACCAGTGTGCCGCGGCACATGGTCGGGTGTGCCGTAGGGAAAGTTCTCCAAACTATGGTGCCCCTGTGTTTTGTTCCCTGGCAATGCACAGGGATCAGTGGTGGATTATAATGTGGGCGGTTGCGTGGTGCGCTGCGGTGGGCTGCGATGCACACATCCAATCAACGTGTGCGCTACGGCCCGCTGCAGCGCACCACGCTCCCGGCTCCGCTGATTGGACGAGCATGTCCGGGCCCTATGGGCCGCCAGTAGGTGAGGCGGACAGCAGCGGTGAGGAGGAAGGGGGGGAGAGAAACCTGGGGATGGGGGAGAGAAGTATGGTAGAGAGAAGTATGGTGGAGAGAAGCATGGGGGAGAGAAGCATGGGGGAGAGAAGCATGGGGGAGAGAAGCATGGGGGAGAGAAGCATGGGGGAGAGAAGCATGGGGGAGAGAAGCACAGGAGAGAAGCACAGGAGAGAAGCAGGGGGGAGTAGTATGGTGGAGAGAAGCAGGGGGGAGAAGTATGGTGGAGAGAAGCACAGGAGAGAAGCATGGGGGAGAGAAGCACAGGAGAGAAGCAGGGGGGAGAGAAGCACAGGGGAGAAGCATGGGGGAGAGAAGCACAGGAGAGAAGCATGGGGGAGAGAAGCACAGGAGAGAAGCAGGGGGGAGAAGTATGGTGGAGAGAAGCACAGGAGAGAAGCATGGGGGAGAGAAGCACAGGAGAGAAGCATGGGGGAGAGAAGCACAGGAGAGAAGCAGGGGGGAGTAGTATGGTGGAGAGAAGCACAGGTGAGAAGCAGGGGGGAGAAGTATGGTGGAGAGAAGCAAAGGAGAGAAGCATGGGGGAGAGAAGCAGGGGGGAGAAGTTTGGTGGAGAGAAGCATGGGGGAGAGAAGCAGGGGGGAGAAGTATGGTGGAGAGAAGCACAGGAGAGAAGCATGGGGGAGAGAAGCAGGGGGGAGAAGTATGGTGGAGAGAAGCAAGGGGGAGAAGTATGGTGGAGAGAAGCACAGGGGGGAGAAGAAAACAGGCCCAGGTTTCACACTGAGTGAGTAAATACATTTAGAATCTATATATACATTTAGAATCTATATTATTAACTATATGTATAATATGTACTGTTTTAGTGTCATTTTGTGCAATTTTGGTTGGTGGTGTGCCCCGGGATTTTTTAAATATAAAAAGTGTGCTGCAGCTCAAAAAAGGTTGAAAATCACTGCACTATACTATCTACCTGTATTTCTATACTATCTTTAGCTAACTGCCCACGAGGTCTCTTCTCAACAAAGATTTCCAATTTCTGCTGTGTAATAGCGGCAGAACGAATGTGCAGAACAAATAAAAGCAGTGGATTCTGTACCTTGAAATTGTCTTCTGAACTATGTAAACAATATAATGTAAAATGCGTAAGGATTGCGGAAAGCAGTTTTTATTTATAATAGAAGTTCCAAGAGAATGCAGCCTCTGTTTACACAATGTAAGTTCCGTACTAATCACGACCGTTGGTGCAACGGCCTTGATTAGTACGGTACTTACCTTGTACTGAAGGCTGAGGGAATCCCGGCCGGAGTGTATACACATAGGGGGAGATTTATCAGACATGGTGTGAAGTGAAACTGGTTCCCAATGGTTCCCAGTGATCAGATTCTACCTTTCATTTCTCACAGACTCTTTGGAAAATGAAAGGTGGAATCTGATTGGTTGCTAGGAGCACCTGAGCCAGTTTCACGTTATACCATGTTTGATAAATCTCCCCCATATTATATACTCCAGCCGGGATCCCCAGCGGCGCCGTAGAAAACTGACATGTCTGTTTTCTGTCGCCGCTATTCATTAAATAGTGCCCGCAGAAAACCCTGTCAGTTCACACATTGCGAACAGCGGGGAATTAGGATGCGGACGCACACAGATGCACCCACATCCGAATTTCTGAGACCGGCCATTCTGTTAACCGGCCAGGTCATGGAACGGCTGGTCTCATACAAAGTGTAAACATAGCCTTTGGGTGCCTTTACACGTAATGGATCCGCAGTGGATTTTACGCTGTAATTTGCTGTGGATCCAGTGCCATTCATCCCCCATTGACATCCCACTGTGAGTATGTGAGTTAACCCCCCTCCGCCCGCAGCCGCCCGCCGAGAGCAATCCGGTCCCACTCAGCCAATCAGTGCTGCCATGCATTATTTTGGATTCATGCATTAGGTTTATTATTAGCAGAACTAATAATAATACTAATACTACTAAGGATAATAATATATTCTGATATTAAATGTATTTTCTATGTAATATTACTCATATTTTGTTCATAATTACCCATGTGTTACACTTGGACTTTTTAAAGCATAATTTCTGCTAATATAAAAGCAATGATTAGTAAAGTATCTTTAATGTGTATGTAGAGTGCTGTTCAATTAATCCTTCTCTTTCTAACTTGAAATAACAGATGAGGAAAGTACTTGGCAAGCATATTTATACTTCCTTCTTCTGCTCCAGCAAGGCATAAAATACTACTTTTAGACTTTGAATCGAATCATTTACCTTGTTACATTGCATATATTGCTTGTATATAATATAGGACAACAAATTTAGATGTGCAGAAAGCAAGCGTGCATACTGTATATGCCTATATATACACAGAAGTGTCTGCACAGCAAAGTTCTACTCTATAAATATTTTAGTGCGTCCATGTGGATTTTCCAATTGTATTCAGCCAGTTCATCATCACCAAAGATAAAATATAATTATTGTACCATTTCACACCAAAAGGAAATACATTTGCAAAATATAATTATCTCAGTTCATGTTTTATCTGCCAAATAAATCCTCAAACAGAATGGACTCGTGGGGCCATCAAGCAAGGTCTAGCCACCTGGCAACTGACTCTATACTAATCCACATTGCAGTCAATTAGGGGGACACCTGGAAAAACAGACTTTTTGTCATCAAAATCGTCTCTTAAAAATAACCACAGGTGGTGATCAAATCCATGTAATTATTCCTTTACCGATAATGATATTATCTTGTTACTAATATGAATTGGATATTCTTCTGTGGCAGAAAAGGATTGTTACTTGCCATTATCATATGCTGTGCTCTTTGTGTATATACTATACACACATTTGCGACATTTAAGTATATGGACCTACTTACAAAGAGACATACATATTCACTATATACTTATATCACATTTATTGTATATGTGCATACTGTATCTTTATAAATTCATTATGTACACACGTACTTGCCCTTACTGCATAGAAGCATAGGAAAATGTGGGAAGAAAAAAGATCACCTAAACTGCATTCAAAATCTCCACTGCTGTAGACATTAGAATTGGTGCCATACAAATGTCTTGCACAGGGATCCACTATTGAGTCCTTTCCTGGGTGAGCTAAGTTTCACTTAGGTAAACATATGTATTTCCTAAATAGGTTTTAGGCTACAAACACACATGCTTGATCCAGAGCGGGTTTCACAGCGGGACTGACATCGCTGCGAGTATGTAAGGAGACCGCCCCGTTAACTCCCCGCCGACCAGAGAATACTGTACCTGCTCCATGCTCCAGCTTGCTTCGGGGGTTCCGGCTGGACGTCTCTCTCAGCCAATCAGTGTGATACCCTGCTGTAGCACACTGATTGGCTGAGTGGGACGCCCAGATGGCGGCAGTATGCTCCGGCTGGTGGGGGTTTAACGGGGCAGTCTCCGTGAAATCCGCTGCAGATCCAGCGTATGTGTTTGAAGCTTTAGCCAGATAGGCTGCAGTGACACTAGTAGAGTTTAGTCTGGTAGGCTGCTGAAAAAACAACATACTGTATAGTTGAAGTCGTAAGTTTACATCCACTTTAGCCACATTCATTAAAACTCAGGGGAGAATTTACTAAGTCTGGCATTTAATACAGTCTTCTGTAAAAGCCCACCCAAGTCAGCCAGCTGGATTTATTAAGAGGTGCAAATCTCTGAATAAACCCAGTACATGTACAATAGCCTTAGATATCTTTGCCAACTTGGAGCTAGCAAAGGTTTCAACTAAATATATTATGTGAATTGTCATGTATGATGTAAACCGTCATAAATTTGGTCTGCATTGGAGGCCATGTTCCTTTTATCCTATGTCACTTTTTGAGATGGGCAGCATAAAACTTACAAAACTTTCAAATTTTTGCAAGAAACAGGGTCTTAGGAAAGTGTGATAAATAGTAAAACAAATAGGAAACCATGGCTGATTTCTTCCAGAAACAACGCCATTCTTTTCTCTAGTTTGGGTGTGGTTTAATAACTCAATTTCACTGAAATGTATAAGAATAGTTACAAAACCCCACCCTAACTAGAGATATGAGTCATGCTGGTTCTGGAAGAAAGTAGCCATGTTTTTTTTTTTTTATTTTGGAAAACTCCTTTAATAAAAAGTCTAGTAATAAACTTCAGAAAGGCCAATTTCACCAGCTAAGAGAAGATATTAATAGCAAAAACTAGGAGGACCTGTAACTAACCCAAACTAACTGAAATTTCAATATCATTAAATGGCTTAGATTGTCCTGGCTGTGTTTATACAGTTTCTTTTATAGTGCCTGTTAAAGAGAATATAAAAAACTAGATTTGCATTTGAAATATATAGTGCTTGAAAAGAGCACCCTTTTAACAGTGACTTCTCTTTAAGAGAAACTTTAACCCTTGATACCCTCCCTTTAAGAGCAACTTTGGTACAGTCCCTTTAAGAGCAACTTTGGTGGCAATGCTTTGAGTGACCTATATACTGTCCCTTTAAGAGCAGCTTAATTATTGTCTATTTAAAAGAGACTTAGGTACCATCCTTTGAAGACCAGCTTAAGTAGTGACCCTTTAAGAGCGATTTGGTTACCGTCCCTTTAAGAGCGACTCGGGTACCTTCGCTTTAAGAGTGACTTATGTAATGCCCCTTTAAGAGTGACTTGGGTACCGTCCCTTTAAGAGCGACTTATATAATGCCCCTTTAAGATCGACTCGGGTACTGCCCCTTTAAGAGCTACTCGGGTACCGTCGCTTTAAGAGCGACTCGGGTGCTGTCCTTTTAAGAGGTACTCGGGTACCGTCCCTTTAAGAGCAACTCGGGTACCGTCGCTTTAAGAGCTACTCGGGTACCGTCGCTTTAAGAGCGACTCGGGTGCTGTCCTTTTAAGAGCGACTTGGGTACCGTCCCTTTAGGAGCGACTCGGGTACCGGCACTTTAAGAGCGACTCGGGTGCCGTCCTTTTAAGAGCTACTCAGGTACCATCCCTTTAAGAGTGACTCGGGTACCGCCCCTTTAAAAGCGACTCGGGTACAGTCCCCTTAAGAGCGACTCGGGTACCGCCCCTTTAAGAGTGACTCGGGTACCGCCCCTTTATGAGCGACTTGTGTACCGTCCCTTTAAGAGCAACTGGGGTACTGTCCCTTTAAAAGCGACTCGGGAACCGTCTCTTTAAGAGCGACTCGGGTACCGTCCCTTCAAGTGCGACTCGGGTACCGTCCATTCAAGAGCGACTCGGGTACCTCCCCTTTAAGAGCGACTCGGGTACCGTCCCTTTAAGAGCGACTCGGGTATAGTCCCTTTAAGAGCAGTTTGGGTACCATCCCTTTAAGAGCAGCTTGGGTACCTTCCTTTTAAGAGCGACTTTAGTACCTCTGATACCTCACTGACTCTGTGCTGTGCTGTATTATGCGGATAGCTGGCTCAGCTCTGCCATTTTACTGAATGAACTCTTATAAAAGAGTTACTTATAAAAGTAAATATCATTGCTCGGTTACCATGACAATCTTACTCATGTCAGTGAGACAAAATTGTTAAGGACCTGCCATCTTCTACATCTTCTATTGGCCAATAGTGGACATGTGAATGTGTGGATGTTATGAGGCATTGCCTGGCAAGACCATAAAATTTCTATTGGCTGCTATATTTCAGCTATTTGCATATGTGCTGTGATTGGCTGTTTGTGTTTACAGTGTGGCCATTATTTTCAATGGGCCATTATTTTCTATGGGAAATTAGGGGTCTTTTTTCTATGGGAAATTAGGGGTCTTTTAACATAAATTTCTTAAAAAGGACAAATCCGATCGAAACCAAAAATAGATAGCACACCAGGCACTGCCGAGGGCTTCAAAACGCAAAGCGGTTCGGGTTGTATTAATTGCAGAAAAATGGCTGGAAGAAGAAGAAGAAGAAATGGAAGAATAAGAATACAGATAACAATATAGTGCTTTTACAAGCACTATAATAATGGTACTACAGCTACAGTATAAGTGATATATTAGGGACAGGATGACACATGGAAAGGTGAGCCCTGAAGCTTGCACATGCCCTGCTATCCCTGCCTACTTGCCTCAAAAACCCTAAATGGCTGAACCCTGTACTCAGCTAGGTGCAACACAGAACAAAACAAGACAAACACTCACAATACGGCAATGTCAGAGGTCCGGGTCAACAACACACAAGCAACGCAGTACAATACGGAATCCAAGAGGGTAGTCGAAAGTCAAGAGCCAGAAGTCAGATAACCAGAAAAACAATGCAGGAATTAATGCTAGCTTTAGATACACTAGTAAACTAGGCACTATCGTAGGCAAGGACAGAGGCAGAGAGGAACATACTTATGGCACTTGGAGTACCAGCCCCTGAAACGATTGGGGCTGAGGCTCCAGGTCCGGCCCAGGTGCTGACAGCTGACTGTTGTGTCAGCTGTCAGTCAATCAACTCATATAACTAACACCTTATGCTGATCAGCTGCGGCGACATCAAAGGAAAGCATTGCAGTGCAAAATATAAGCAGGCCGGCTGCTAGGGACGCTGTCAGCACGCCCCCAGCAACTGGCCTGAGTGGTTACCAGGGACACCGTAGGCGTCTCCACAAGCCCAGCCGCGTGCTCTGGCATAGTTACTTTAGGGAAAAAGATTTTCAAATAAATTGGTACCAGAAAGTTATATAGATTCATAAATTACTTCTATTTAAAAAAAATCAAGTCTTTCGGTACTTATCAGCTACTCTGTCAGGACCTGTTCAGATCAGGAGAGGTTTATTCTTGGGTTTTCTGTCCTTAAAGGAGTTCTGGTGCTGGTGGGTGCAATGGGAAGGGTTGATGGGTGCTATGCTGAGTGACGGTCTGGGTGCTATACTGAGCAATATCCTTTCAGTAACTAAAGTGCCCAACTCTTAACACTAGGGCCACATTCACACATCCATAATTTCTGCCTGCAATTGCAGACAAACTAAGGACCCATTAATCTGTATGGCCTGGTGACATGCACGTATGTGTTATGGGGCCATGGAACCATGCCGCATGGACCTCAATTGTGGCATGGATCACCAAACATCCTTAACCCCTAGACGACCCTGGACGTACCTGCCCTGCTCTGAACCTCCGCGGTCCTGGGTGCCGCATGTAGCCCGGGACCGCGGCTATTAGCGGGCATGGTCGGATCGCCGTGACCGCTAATTAAGTAATCAGCTAGTTAAGTAATCAGATGCAGCTGTCAAAGTTGACAGCTGCATCTGATTACTATATGCAGCCTCATCCCTGGTGTCTAGTGGGGGGTTCCCCCCCCCCCCGGCGACATTGACGCGGACAAGCGATTCCCGTGTTCGGTACCTGCCGGGGTCTGCGCTGTAATGACGCTAATCCCGGCTCGGCACTCGGCAGCTGCCAAAAGCAATCCAGTGCCTATCTCATTGATCTATGCTGTATTACTATACTGCATAGATCTCTATGAGAGAACAAAAAAAAAAAAGGTGTTGTTGTTAATAAAAAGCTCCCTCCCCTAATAAAAGTTTGATTCACCCCCCCTTTTCCCATGTTTTAAATAAAAATAAATAAATAAACATGTTTGGTATCACCGCGTGCATAATCGCGTTATCTTAATCACATCCAGAAAAATTGTAATAAAAAGCGAACAGAAAATTGCATATAAGCAATCAAGGTACCAATAGAAAGTAAACATCATGGCGCGAAAAAGGGAAACCTCACACAGCCCTATAGACCAAAGGATAAAAGCGCTATAAGCATGGGAATAGAGCAATTATAAGGAACATATATTTGTTAACAATGGTTTGAATTTTTTAAAAGCCATCACATAAAATAAAAGTAATACATGTTACATATCGATGTAATTGTAACGACTTGAGGAACATGTATAACAAGTCAGTTTTACCCCAAGGCGAACAGCCTCCAAAAAAAAAAAAAAAGTGTTTTTTTTCAATGTCACCAATCATTTAATTTGTTTCTGCTACAATTAGTGGTGCAAAAAAAAAGGGCTCATGTGGGTTTCTAAGTGAAAAAATGCAAGTGCTATGGCTTTTTAAGCACAAGGAGGAATAAACAAAAATGCAAAAATTTTAATTGTCCCGGTCCTTTAAGGGTTAAATGGGTCTGTGCAGTTGTAGAGGGATATGCATGCACATCTGTAGTTCTGTCCATAGCTCTGGGTCTGTTGCCACAGACAGCACTACAGAGGCGTGAATGAGTCCTAGCAATTGTACAATGATTCTGGTAATTTTACAATGATTATCTACACCAGGGGTGTCAAACTCAAATACACAGTGGGCCAAAATTAAAAAAACTGGACAAAGTCATGAGCCAACTTTGATAATTATTGAAGCGAGAATGCGGCGGTCCTGGCACTGTCAGAGTAACGTGCTGGCACTGTCAGTGGTGTGCGTCTCCCAGCGCTGTGCACTATGATAAATTACATGATAAATTGCTATGATATGATCAAACCCATGTAATAGTCAACCCCCCAAATATTGCCCCATGTTGTAGCCAACCTAACCAAAATTGCCCCACATATTAGCTAGCCCTCCCAATAGTGCATTAATAGTAGCCAGCCCCCCAAGTGTCCCATATAGTAGCCAGCCATCCCCAATAGTATCATATAGTAACCAGCCCTCCCCTGTAGTCTCATAGTAACCAGTCCTCCCCAGTAGTCTCATATAGTAGCCAGCCCTCACCATAGTCTCATAGAATAGCCAGTCCTCCCCATATTCTCTTATAAAGTAGCCAGCCTACCCTGTAGTCTCATATAGTAGCCAGCCCTCCCCCATAGTCTCTTATATAGTAGCCAGTCCTCCATAATAGTCTCTTTTATAGTAGCCATCCCACCCTGTAGTCTCATATATATGCCAGCCTTCCCAATAATGCCCAAATAGTAGTCATCCCACAAGTGTCTTATATAGTAGCAAGCCCTCCCCTGTAGACTCTTTTATAGTAGCCAGCCCTCCCCTGTAGACTTTTTTTTATAGTAGCAAGCCCTCCCCTGTAGTCTCACATAGTAGCCAGCCCTCCCCCCATAGTCTCTTATATAGTAGGCAGCCCTCCCCAATAGTCTCATATAATAGCTAGCCCTCCCCATAGTCTCTTATATATTAGACAGCCCTCCTCCATAGTCTATTATATAGTAGCCAGCTCTCCCCCATAGTCTCTTATATAGTAGCCAGCCCTTCCCATAGTCTCATATAGTAGCCAGCCCTCCCCATAGTCTCATATAGTAGCCAGCCCTCCCTCATAGTCTCTTATATAGTTGCCAGCCCTCCCCCATTGTGTCTTATATATAGCAGCCATGGTGGGCCAGATGTAATTCAATCTCTGAATTGCCTGGCGGGCCAAAAATAATGGCCCCACTGGCCAGATTTGGCCCGCGGGCCAGAGTTTTACATGACTGATCTACACAATACCCAATAATCTACATCATATCTGTCATTGTTGTTTATATAATTATTTGCTTGTGCAAATGTACCTTCATATGTTCACACTACGTACATTTCAGGCAGTATTTGGTCCGCAAGTCAGGTCCTCATAGCAACCAAAACCAGGAGTGGATTGAAAACACAGAAAGGCTTGTGCACACAATGTTGAAATTGAGTGGATGGCCGTCATATAACGGTAAATAACTGCCATTATTTCAATATAACAGCCGTTGTTTTAAAATAACAGCAAATATTTGCCATTAAATGGCGGCCATCAACTCAATTACAACATTATGTGAACATAGCCTTTCTGTGTTTTCAATCCACTCCTGGTTTTGGTTGCTATACAGCCTCAAAAATACAGCCTCAAATATACGTAGTGTGAACCCAGCCTAATTATTCTGCGAGTTGATCAAAAAGTGTGAATCTACCTTGAATTGTGGCTACAGGAGAAGATGAAAGATGAAAGTGCTGCAAAATCTATTGGCACTATACAAATAACCATTATTAGTATAATCATCTGATTTCTGTAAACAAGCATTTGTGTCCGTACTAATTTTATACATAAGGTCCAATGTTTGAAATCTATTATAGATTTATGTATCATACTAGAGAACAGCATTACCTTTCTGCCTTATAATAGTATATTCCATTTCATACCAATTTCTCATCACATTAGCATTTTGTCTCCCGGCGTGAGTTGCTTCTTATGCTTTGGATGAACAGTGTAGAGAAATTGTAGTAGGTTACAAAATCCTTATTTACATGGAAAGTAAATCCTGCTTTTGGTGTAATAGTTTTACACTGGACTTTGCACAGTAGATGGATAAATTATGTAAATGCATAATCCTAATTACATTTCTAATATAATTTTACATTCTGCACAGCAATTACATTTAGCGGTATTGATTAAAGGAGATGCACACTTCATCTTATTCTCCAAATCTTGCTAATGCCTTAACTACTATTTTTGTTTGATCTTTCGCTAAACAGGCAGGGAAAACACATGGGAAGATATCTTGATATTTAGCAAAATGTCTTCTTGGGATTAACTGACCTTTCCTATAAATCAGAAGCAAAGTTGCCAGCTGGGCACTTTTCTAATTTGTGCAATACAAGTAACCAGAAAATGAGCCAAGGCAATCCTCTAAATCAGAATTTCCACAATGAAATACTGCATTGTTCTGCAAAAATACAGATTGCTTGGGTGGTGTAGATATCACAAGCATTATTGTTGTGCGTGTTTGGATCAACAAATCATTTTTTACTTTCAGGAGAGATAAAAACATAAATGTATATAGGACAGTCTAGTGTACTGTACTCAAGTGTTGCCTACTAAGCTTGCAGCGCACTAGGGATAAAGGGTACCACAATGGCATGAGTTCTGCTACAACATAAAGGTACAGGAAAACATGGATAAAGTCTATGGCCATGTTTACACAACATAAGTTCAGTCTTAATCAAAGCCGTTGTTGCCGATTAATATTGAACTTACACTGTGCTGCTGCTAGAGGGAATCCCGGGCGTAGTGTATACACATTGGGGGAGATTTATCAAACATGGTGTAAACTGAAACTGACTCAGTTGCCCCTAGCAACCAATCAGATTCTACTTTTCATTCCTCACAGACTCTTTGGAAAATGAAAGGAGGAATCTGATTGGTTGCTAGGGGCAACTGAGCCAGTTTCACTTTACACCATGTTTGATAAATCTCCCCTATAGTATACACTCTGTCCTGGATTGCTAGTGGCACCCAAAAAAACTGACATGTCAGTTTTCTGCGGCCGCTATTTATTGAATAGCGGCTGCAGAGAAACCTGTCATTTTACGTAATAAAGCTTGCAGCTATGGTCGCACTCACCATTGTGTGAAATGGGGAATTTGGATGCGCCCGCATCCGAATTAAATAGTACACTGTAGTATGTATGATCTTTCAGGACTTAATGTTCTCAGATTGCTTCCAGAATATTCCCAGAAAGATATTTTATTTTTGTCTAGTGTCATTAACCCCTTAAGGTCAAAGCCTATTTTCGTTTTTGCGCTTTTGCTTATTCCATTTTAAGTTTAAAAGTCCATAGCGCTTGCATTTTTTCACCTAGAGACGTATATGAGCACTTATTTTTTGTGAAACCAATTGTACTTTGCAATGACAGGCATTATTTTTCCATAACATATGCTGCGAAACCGGAAAAAAATCATTTGCGCTGTCAAATTGAAAAAAAAAACAAATTTGTTTTGATTTCGGGGAGTTTTGCATTTACGCCATCCGTCCTATGGTAAAACTGACTTGTTACGCATGTTCCTCAAGTCGTTACGATTACTATGATATATAACATGTATAACTTATATTGTATCGGATGGCCTGTAAAAAATTCAAACCATTGTTAACAAATATACGTTCCTTAAAATCGCTCCATTCCCAGGCTTATAGCGCTTTTATCCTTTGGTCTATGGGGCTGTGTGAGGTGTCAGTTTTTGCGCCATGATGTGTTCTTTCTATCGGTACCTTGATTGCGCATATACGACTTTTTGATCGTTTTTTATTACATTTTTTCTGGATTTGATGCGACCAAAAATGCGCAATTTTGCACTTTGGAATTTTTTTGCGCTGACGCCGTTTACCGTGCAAGATCAGTAATGTGATTAATTAATAGTTCGGGCGATTACGCGCGCGGCGATACTAAATATGTTTATTTATTTATTTATTAATTTATATTTATAAAATGGGAAAAGGGGGGTGATTTGGACTTTTATTAGGGGAGGGGATTTTTTATTAATAAAAACACTTTTTTACTTTTTTTTTTTACTGTAACTAGAAGCCCCCCTGGGGGACTTGTATATAGACAGCACTGATCTCTCATAGAGATCAATGCTGTGTATATACACAGCAAAGATCGATTAGATCGGTCATAGATTACTATGGCCTGCTGCAGGCCATAGCAATCTATTGCCGAGCCGGGATCAGCATCATTCCGACGCTGAGGGCCGGCACGGGCAGAAGAACGGATCTCCCCCCCGCGATCGCATCGCGGGGGGGAGATCCGTCCCACTAGACACCAGGGACGTGCGGTGCAGTGCCTCTAAGTGCAGCTGTCAGGTTTGACAGCTGCACTTAGAGGCTTAATTAGAGGCACTGCCCGGCTGCATGTGTCAGCCGGGATCAGCGCCGTTCAGAGCGGGGTCCCGGCGGGACCTCGCTCTGAACACCCCGAGCGGCACCATGACGTATCAGATACGTCATGGGTCGCTAAGGGTTTAATCATGTATGGCCAGTTTGAATGACTGTAATGACCAAGCTGGACTAAAATGTTTATGGCTGGGTCTGCAAAGGTGTGTTTTAGATGTGCATGGTCAACTGTAAGCTGGCCATACACATTAAACATGTGCCAGCTGGAAAGGACTGAACATTCTTGTGTATGGGGTGTGTGTATGTAGGGGCAGGGCTGTATTAACAGCTGCTGCTGCCCTAGTTACTAATCCTGCATGCGCCCCATCTTTAATGACCAATTAGCATCATAATTTTCTATTTTCTGAACATCATATTGATATCTCATCAGTCTTAGGCCGCGTTCCCACATTTACTGTACATCACCATATGCAGCCGAAACCAGACCCTTGTGCAGTAATCAATAGGCCTATGGCCAATAATCCTGGTAATAACACATGACTATTGAGGAAGAAATGGGAGGGTGGTTTCGGCCACATGCATTTCTCTGTATGTAGAAACATTGTATGAATCATGTAGAAACATTGTCTGAATCAATGATTAGAGCAGTCTGCACATTGTCTGAAGGAATTCTCACCACAGGATTGGTAGATTGGTAGATTAACACCACCACATTAGACCTGAACAATACCACCATACTGTCGTACAATACCCTCCCCCAAAAAGACACCAGATTTACTGGCAAGACTAAACAGGAGGTGGAAGACTAAAAAAAAAAAATAAGAGACGTTTTTTTTCTTCCACCTGCTTCCTTGTACTTTCCCCTGCAAGATACTGCCCTAGGCACCGGACCACGGATGCCTAGTGGTAAATACAGCCCTGTGTGTGTGTGTGCGGGGGGGGGGGCGTTGGGGGTTTGGGGGGGGGAGTTCCTTTTGCTCTAAGACAAATGATGTTGGGGGAAAGAAGGAGAGAAACTCAGGCATGTTTAATTTCAACTACCCAATCCCATTGTTTTGGAACAAAAGAACTGCTGCCAGTGCCAAGGTGGTCTAGTAATGGTTCATTAACCCCCCTACACACACACACACACACACACACACACACACTTCTCCATGGTAGGATCAGAAAAGATAACAGATGTCAGATGTCAGAGCAGTCCGAACCATCAGATTGTCTAGTTTGTCCCTTGTCAAATCTATTTATGAATTAATGGGTCCCTGCTCCTGTCCTCAGGGATGACCATGACATATGCATACAAATAAAAAGATTTGCATTAAAAAGGTTTAATAAATCTATAAATTTAATCATCTTTCTTACTTGGATAGAACAATAAATTTAATTTGACTCAAAATTAATTGTTAAAGATTTGTTCAAGTCTACTCATAATTGTTACAATAAAGATGGGCATAATATTAACATAAAATGTCATCTTCGGAAAGTGACAGAAATGTCTTAGTTAAATGTAGTTGAGTAGAACAGTATGTAATACTACTCATTTTCTGAACATCTGAAGCAAAATTTGGGAACTGGTTTATATTTCCGCTACCCATAAAAACATAATAACTATAGAGCATAATTCATCAATTAAGGACAACTATGTAAAAAAACTATGTAAAAAAAAAAAAGACAAAAGCAAACAGGCAAACAAACAAAGGGATTTCATTTCTATTATTGGCACAGTGCACTTTTCAGTATAAGATACTGTATTATGCTTACATCTATATGATAAAAGTGAATGTGTTTCTGTTCTCTGTAGGTTTCCAAGCACCTGAACCATTTGTCCTAAAATTCACCATGGAAGTGTCTGGGAAGGAGTCTTTAAAAGTCTCTACCTAGTCATTGCCTGTCGTCCTTTATTATTAGGCATTAGCAAAGTCTGGGAGATGGAATTAGTTGGTAGGGACAACTGCTTATAGAGTCATACATTGCATGCTCTCTGCTCAGTTTGCCAGGCAGGGGTTAAGTGAGGATGCTGTACATCCCCACTTAACCATATCCTTGCTGGGTCTGGGGTGCAGTGTAATAACCCCCTAGGAGGAGCAGGACACCTGTTAAAAACATTATGTAAACAAAGGTCATACTACTGTAGGTTACCATTTTTGCTTCTAAGGGACACATTTTAGTTTTTTTTCCCTTTCCTGTATGAAAAGGAATCTGAAATTGCTATTAATGTAAAACACTTTTTAATCTACTGGATTCAGCAAAGTGTTAGATTTAGTAACAGATATTTTTCACTTTTGCTCCTATCAAGGACATTTTAAAAACAGTGATTTATAATTCATAGGTTATATCTGCTAAAAATTCTGCAGGCTTGTGATATCAAAGATACAAGCCAATGAATTATGCTATGTTATTTCACTGCACACGTCAAAGCAGCAGCTTGCCCACCTATAAAAATGTTACATTTGAGAAAAGACACTTCTTTAAAATGCGAATAGAGGAAATGTTAAATGTTTCAAAGAAAATAATTGTATGATTACAAGTGAAATCAAAATCCTTGCAAACTACAGTTACACTCTCAAACACAAACTGGGTCAATTTAGATTTTCAAACTCATTATGCAAAAGCATGAAGAAACTGTTAAAAATTTTATTGACTATATGACCAGAGTAAAAGTTTGAGTGGATGTATAGTCATCATTTTCTGACAGTGAACGTCAAAAAGTAATGAACGTATATATATTTTTATTCATATTCATTTGCATCCACAATGAAGGCAAACTTTGCATTCTATACAGTGGGGATTTTTTATGCCTTCTGCATCTTAATTATGTGCAACTGGTCTGTTATATGGTAAGTATCCAACATATATGCTACATAAGAGTTAAGAAATATATAAGTTATACAAATCCCCAATATACACTTGTTACAGGAAATGCACATAAATTACTTTTTTCCCTGCACTTACTACTGCATCAAGGCTTCACTTCCTGGATAAAATGGGGATGTCACAACCCGACTCCCAGAGCTGTGCGGGCTGTGGTTGCTGGAGAGGATGGTGGCAGGGGGATGCTCAGTGTCCCTCCAGTACTCTGTGCCCTCAGTGCCCCCCTGCCATCATCCTCTCCAGCAGCCACAGCCCGCATAGCTCTGGGAGTCGGGGTGTGACTTTTATCCAGGAAGAGAAGCCTTGATGCAGTAGTAAGTGCAGGAAAAAAAGCACTTTATAAGCATTTCTTGTAATAGCTGTATACAGGTGATTTGTATAATTCCTGGGGGGCAAATATAATAAAAATGTAATAAAAATTTTGGCCAGACTTCTCCATTAACTTATTAAGAGCCTACTGGTACACCCACCCTGGCTAGACTTCAGCTATAACTACCATCACCTCTCTTACATAAGTTACATAATAAATCCAGTATAAGGCTATGTTAACACTATGTATCTGTGCAGCTGTAATGCGGGCTGTAAATCATCGGCCATAGTTTTCCAGTTCATGCGTACGCTGGAAAGTATACGATATACGGCTGCACAGTGCACACTATGTATGAGCCTACGGCCCGATCGTAAACGGACCCGTAAAAAATGAACAGGACCATTGTTTGCGGCTGGAACTGTGCAAATTCACGGCCGTGGATTGACAGGCAGTCCGTACGGAGTACTTCAAAAATAGCCGGCAATAATGCAAATGCCGATGCCTCTAATAGTTAATATATTAAATTAATAAAACACATTTTCTTTGTAATAAAGTCCCTTTCGTTGTTCAATAATTTAATTCTAATGAATCCATCATTGTGTAATTAAATATACTGTTAAAATAAATATATATATAAATAAATGTATATTTATATATATATATATATTTATTTTTTGACAGTATATTTAATTGCACAATGATGGATTCGTTAGAATTAAATTGTTGAACAACGAAACTGATTTTATTACAACAAAAATGTGTTTTATTAATTCAATATTAATTAGTACAGGAAGCTCCATTAAGCCGTTAATTCATATTCCCGGTAATAGAGCATTCTGTACTAATCAACACTTTACTTTAATTAAAACATCAAATGTTTCTTCTAATTATGTTATCACAATAGCATTATTAGAAGAAACATTTTGAATTATATGTGCACTCAGCTGATATATATAAAGAGCCGGTCCGCAGTACAGTGACTTCATTGTGCTGTGGACCAGCGAAGAGGACACATCGGGGTGAGTATAAAGCTCTCCCCACCCCCTCCCCAGCACTGCACCCATCCCAGTAAGGAAGGGGGGTCACTTAACCCCTTCCTTGCTGGGATGGGTGCAGTCTGACATCAGTCTGGCCCCCAAGGGGTTAAGGGGGACGCAATGCATCCTCCCTTAACCCCTTGGGGGCCAGACTGTAAGCAGCGATCTGAAAAGATGCTGCATACTGTAAGGTGCACAACACCGCTCACAATGATGGGTGTTGTGCTCCTGTTTGTGTGTTTTTTGTGTGTTTCTCCCTTTTTGTTTTTCAGATATCGGTATCCTGTGGATTACGTCGGATTCGGTGGACTATGACGATGACCAGCGGTTGTTTGGTGTGTTTTTTTTAATTAAATGGTCAATGAGGGGTGTGGGGGTGTTTTTATTTGAATAAAAAAAATTTTCCACTTGTGTCTTGTCTTTATTTCTTTACTTTATAGACTTAGTAGTGGAAGCCGTCTAATAGACGGAATCCATTACTAAGTCGGGGCCTAGTGTTAGCCGGTATAAAATGGCTAACACTAACCCCCCATTATTACTCCAGTACCCAATGCCACCAGGGGTACTGGGAAGAGCCGGGTGCCAGTGGTCCCGGAGCGTCAAAATTAGCGCTCCTGGACTGGGCGGCAGCAGGCTGGTAATATTTAGGCTGGGGAGGGCCTAAACCAATGGCTCTTCCCACTCTGGTGTTACCAGGCTGCTGTCGCTTGGTTTTAACCCGGCTGGTTGTAAAAATAGGGGGGACCCTATGCGGTTTTTTTTTATTATTTATTTATTTTAAAAAAAAACGCATAGAGAGGTATCCTGATACCAAATTCTTTAAATAAAACTGGCTGAGGTCAGTTGTACGAACTCCAGTTGTTCCGTGTGTGCCTGTTAAAGTGTGCCCGTCTACCCAGGAGACGACGAAACCGCTACCTGATCCCTTACAAGTGGTGGAGCAGGCTTTAGGCACAAATTTTGGCACAAGAAAGCAAAACTGAAAAATTTAAAGGGCCTGTGTCCCTTTTATTGCAGCTGTCTAAAGCTGTCTGTGTCTCTACATCTAAAAAAAAAATGGAAGATATACTTAAAGCTATTTTGCAAGCTGTTGCATCTCAACAAGAGGCTACCAAAGTGCAACAGGAGGTTACCAGAGTGCAGCAAAGATCACTTGAGGAAACAAGCCGCAGGCTGACAGCCCAACTAGAATCTGCCCAGGAGGAGCAAAGAAAAGACTGGGAGACCTTAAAAACTGTGGTGCAGCAACTAACCACTGTCGCTGGACGGGTCCCAGGTGTTGCAGATGCTGCTCCCACCTCCATAAGGGCTAGCCATTTTCTACAAAAGATGACATCAGCTGATGACGTGGAAGCCTATCTGTCAACTTTTGAAAGGACTGCAGAGCGAGAAAGTTGGCCAAAGGAGCAGTGGGCAGGACTTTTGGAACCTTTCCTTTCTGGGGAACCCCAAAAAGCATATTTTGGCCTGGAACATCAAGATGCTATGGACTATGACAAGCTGAAAAAGGAGATCCTAACACGCCTTGGAGTCACGGTTTCTGTCCGCGCACAGCGAGTGCACAACTGGACCTACAGCACAGACAGACCTCCACGCTCTGAGATGCACGACCTCATTCACCTGACCAAGAAGTGGTTGCAGCCAGAGATCCTGACAGGCCCACAGATGGTTGAACGGGTGGTAATGGATCAGTACTTAAGATCCCTACCTGTTACCTTGCGCAAGTGGGTGAGCCATGGGGATCCCAAAAATGCTGACCAGATGGTGGAGAGGTACGCAGCAGCGGAGGAGCTGATGAGTCTGCCGCAGCGCCCCCTAGCCCCACAGTGGAGAACTCCAGGACATTCTGGTAAGACTGTTCCAAGGGAAGAGGGGGCTGGCAGATCTAATATAGTTGTACGTGCAAGGGGAGAGACTGAAGGCCCAGGCTCTAGAAGCTGGCAAGCTATGCCAGTGAGCTCTGTGGCTAAGAGACTAAATAAAGACTTAATAAAATGCTTCAGATGCATGATGTCATCATAGGGGCGGGATTTCCCACATTTCTGGATGTTATGTGAACAGAGAGTCTCTAGTACACTGCCTGAGAGGGGTGCTCTAGGTGAAGAGAAAACTTTCCCCTTCTCTGTTATGGCTGGGGAGAGTGAGGAAGCTGAACTCCTTGTTGTTGTGTACCCAGAGGGTGAGAGCAGTCCAGACACCCCTAGTGACAATATGCCTGATCTGGAGGTGAGGAAAGATAAGTTTGGTGCAGAACAGTTAAAAGACCCCACCCTTATCAGAGTCAGGGAAAATGTGAAGATGATTGATGGTAACCTGGTGGAGCCTGACACCAGACTGGTATTTCCATACATGGCTGTAAAATGTGACTTACTGTACCAAGTAGTGAAAAGGGGAGAGGACCTGGTGGAGCAGTTAGTGGTACCTAAAGCATATCGAAGGACTGTACTAGATCTTGCACATGGCCACATTATGGGGGGTCACTTAGGAGTTGAGAAAACTACAGATAGAGTCCTCCAAAGGTTCTTCTGGCCGGGAGTTCACAAAGATGTGTGAGATTATTGTGACTCCTGTCCAGAGTGCTAGGTTTCAGCTCCCAGACCCCACTATCGTAGTCCCCTGGTACCCTTACCTATCATTGAGGAGCGATTTGAGAGAATAGCGATGGATTTGGTGGGGTCCATTGTAAAATCTGCTCGAGGTCACCAGCATATTCTTGTTATTATGGATTATGCTACTCGCTACCCTAAAGCTATACCCTTGCGTAACACATCTTCCAAGGCCATAGCCAAAGAGTTGGTGCAGGTGTTCAGTCGTGTGGGAATACCAAAAGAGATCCTTAAAGATCAGGGTACCCCATTTATGTCATGAGTCATGAAAGAACTGTGTAAATTATTCCAGGTCAAACAGCTGCGTACCTCTGTCTACCACCCGCAGACTGATGGACTGGAAGAGAGATTTAATAAGACCCTAAAAACCATGCTAAAGAAAGTGGTGGACAAAGATGGGAAAAATTGGGACTTCCTTCTCCCCTATCTCATGTTTGCCATCCGTGAGGTCCCTCAGTCATCCACAGGGTATTCTCCCTTTGAGTTGCTTTATGGCCATCACCCTAGGGGTCTTCTAGACATAGCAAAAGAAACCTGGGAAGAGGAAGCTACACCTTATAGAAGTGTCATTGAACATGTTGCACAAATGCAAGACAGGATCTCAGCAGTAATGCCTATTGTACGTGAACATATGGCCCAGGCCCAGGAGGCACAACAGAGGGTGTATAACCACAGTGCCAGAATACGTACTTTTTCCCCAGGTGACAGGGTTCTAGTGTTGATCCCTACAGTAGAAAGTAAATTTCTAGCTAAGTGGCAAGGCCCCTTTGAGATAATAGAAAAAGTAAATGAGGTGAACTACAAAATCCACCAGCCAAGTAAGAGGAAGCCTGAGCAAGTGTACCATGTTAATCTTATAAAACCATGGAAAGATAGACTATCACTTGCCGCAGACACCTCATTACCACCAGGGCAGCCGTGCTCTGAGAAGCCATTTATGTCAGAGGTAACAGTACCTGACTCTCTTGCAAAGGCGCAAAAGGTTGAGGTACATGATTTCCTCTTTAGGAACAGACATTTTTTCTCAGATATCCCAGGTCGCACCTCCCTCATTAAACATGACATCATTACTAAGCCAGGGGAAAAGGTTAAGCTGAGGCCCTACAGAATACCAGAGGCCAGGAGAGGAGTTATATCCAAAGAGGTGAGGAAAATGCTGGAACTAGGGGTAATTGAAGAGTCCCATAACCAATGGTCTAGCCCCATAGTTCTGATCCCCAAGCCAGACGGCAGCTGGAGGTTCTGCAATGACTTTCGCAAACTAATTTTCATATCTAAATTTGATGCTTAGCCGATGCCCCGTGTGGATGAGCTCATTGACAGGCTAGGACAGGCTACATCCCCACCCTAGATCTGACCAAAGGGTATTCGCAGATACCATTAACTGATGAGGCCAAAGAGAAAACTGCCTTTGCCACCCCTGATGGGCTATTCCATTATGATGTTTTGCCTTTTGGTTTGCATGGGGCCCCCGCAACTTTTCAGAGGGTGATGGATAAGATTTTAAGACCTCATAGACGGTACGCAGCAGCCTATCTAGATGACATTATCATCCAAAGTCCAGATTGGGAATCCCATCTACCTAGGGTGCAAGCAGTTATAGAGTCTCTGTGTGAGGCAGGATTCACAGCCAATCCCAAAAAGTGTGCCATTGGTCTGGAGGAGGCCAAATACCTGGGTTATACCATAGGCCGTGGTCTTGTAAAGCCCCAAAATAAATAAAATTCAAGCCATACAAAGTTGGCCTCAACCCATAAATAAGAAGCAAGTTCGTGCATTCTTGGGGATTATCGGCTACTACAGAAGGTTATTCTAAACTTTGCTTCTCTTGCAGCCCCTTTGACTGACCTGACAAAAGGTAAAGACTCGGTCATGGTCAGGTGGACACCAGAGGCCGAGACAGCATTTCAGACCCTTAAAAACCTTCTGTGTGCTTAGCCAGTACTAATACCCCAGACTTTGAGAAAGAGTTTGTACTTCAAACTGATGCATCTGATGTGGGATTGGGGGCTGTACTGTCACAGGTGCGGAATGGGGAGGAACACCCTGTACTGTATTTAAGTAGGAAGCTCAATGATCATGAGAAAAGGTATGCGATTGTGGAAAAAGAGTGCCTCGCTATTAAATGGGCCCTGGAAGCACTCCGCTATTACCTGCTCGGGCGGCACTTTGAATTAGTCACTGATCATGCTTCCCTCAAATGGATGTGTGAGAAGAAGGAAAAGAATAGGAGGGTCACAAGGTGGTTCTTGGCTTTACAGGAGTACAGATTTACTGTAAAGTATAGGCCAGGAACACAAATGGGAAATGCTGACGCCTTGTCCCGTGTGCATTGTCTTGTGTCCAGATGTGTTCCAGCCCTGGGTCTGAAACAGGGGGGGAGGATATGTGACAGAGTGTCTGGAGAAGTGGTAGATGGGGTGTATATTTGTCCAAGATATATCATGTCTGTTCTATAAAAAAAGCAACCAGGAAAGTAGAGTGGCCAGATCTGTGGCTTTTGCAGATCAGGTTTGGACAAAACCAGTTATCAGGGCCTGTGTTGCTGGAGTGGGAAGTGAGGGTGGGCCCCACTCCATCCAGACAGTCCGGGTCTTGGGCTGTCTGATTAATCAATCAGTCCTCAGGTGTGCAAGCCTTATAAAAGGCCAGGAGTGCAGACACACCTTGGCTCTTAGCCTGGGTACAGGTCATCTGCTAAGAACCTGTGAGAGCCATACAAGTGGTACGTACCTTTTCTGTTATGTGTGGTGACCGGTATAAGGCCGGCACCGTGTTAGAGAGGTATCCTGATGTTTAGTTAGTGCCGGACAGGCGTAGGATTTTGTTTGTGTTGCTTTATTTCTGTACCAAATTCTCTAAATAAAACTGGCTGAGGTCAGTTGTACGAACTCCAGTTGTTCCGTGTGTGCCTGTTAAAGTGTGCCCGTCTACCCAGGAGACGACGAAACCGCTACCTGATCCCTTACATTATAATATGACGTTAGCTGATAATTTAAAAAACTGGCACTTTCAGCAGATATAACCAGTCAACCTGGCACATCAGTTCATTGTAGCTTCAGTTTTTTAACATATAACTACTTGCTTGGTATAAATATAAGGGGTGTTTGAAGTTAGCAAATGTAAGAAATGTGAGTAGTGCTATAATTTGTAATGTTTCAATAAATTTTGTTTAGTAAAGAAATGAGAAAACCTGTATTTGTTTGAACCCTGAGAACAATTTTTACTGTGCTAATGCTTGAACCCTTAGAAAGTTTATGCAGGCTTAGAACAAACTCCTCAGGGTTTCTTGTTATTGAAATCTTGTTTTTTCTGCAAGAAGGAAAAGACACTGCCAAAATTGTTATGCTAAGCTAATACGAAGAAAAGAGATATTTCTTAGAATAGATGTGATTTTTTTTTCTGTTAAGTCCAAACTACAGCTCCAAGTTTTTAAATAAGATGACAGTGATAAATAAAAACCCAAAGAAGCTTTATCTACACAGCAAAATTGTTCTATTTAAATTAAGGTAGAAAAATGAATACATAGCAAAAATAATAATGACTATACTATGAATATATACATTGAAAGGGCCCTGTTGTTGTAAAAAATTCAATGCAAGAAATATTTAGAGAAAATAACATAGTTAGAAAATAAAGTAAAAATACCAGCCAATTCGATTCATTTTGCATCCTAGCTTTTTTTCCCCCCACTGTGGCAAATGATCGGTATTAGAGGGTAAGCATGTACCTTTTTGGGTAGTTCCTGACCCCTAAATACATGACATAAAAATGTCCTTGAAATATTTTGGCATATGTATATGCATATGGCATATTTATACCTGCTGGGATAACTGGAATGTTCTTTTGGCTGTTGTGGGGCTGGTAAAAAAAGAGCAACAGACTGTAGTTTCCTATAGGGAGGGCCACATGAACAACAAACACAAACAAAAAAGACTTTAACACTGTGTGCATAAAGCCTTACACAAGAATAGACCGGGAGAGAAATAAGTACAGGAGGAATGGAGGAAGGCAATACTGTAACAGGGATACAAGGGGCTATTCTTTGAGCACTTGGTGTACTGTAATTACATGAAGTACTGACGGAAGCTGGGATTTCATACTGTATTAGCTGTCACTGATGCAGAAGGGTGGAGCACCATTGTGACCATTTGGAGGAAGAACACTTCTGTAATTAAAATGTGGCAGGCAGAGTTGTGACTATTAGGATGTTGTTCCGATGTGAAAGCTGTGAGAAGAGCCTGCCATAACTTCTGGGGAATAGGATAGAGTTAGATGTGTTTAACCAGTTCACATACGTGTTATAAAGCTGACAGATGTCCTACATTTGTGTTTATTTTCTATTTGCTTGTATATATGTGCCCACTCTGAATAAGCAAGTTCTTAAAGCTTAATAATCAATGGAAATACTGATTTTATTGGTTATAGGGGATAGGGTTGGAATAATATAAACCTATAAAATAAGCTCTTGCATATTTGTAATAGACTCACTGTTTACAGGATAATAGGATACTACAAAACATTTCTGACTGTAGTTTATGTCCTGTGAGAACAAAGATCAGGACATGATAAATTTTAATATGCCTGATTCTTGTTTCCCCCAACATCTGTAGTCAGGGGCCATACATATAGGATGGTCTGCCCAACCTACAGAAACCATTGGGTTCAGCCAAAATTCATAGAAAGTCTAGGGACACCTGAAGGCGTGTGTACTGATATTTATATTTTATATAGCTTTTTGTAAATAACTAACAATGTAATCTTACAGAAGATTTGTGCTTTTTAGCTCTAATAAAACATTGTCTATTGTCCATTTAAGATCTTAATCCTTTCCTCAGGTAATTTGTTTAAATTGCTTTAACCTGACGAGAGGACGAAAATGTCTATCAGTCTTTCAATTCTGGAGTCTTATTTCATGTAAATTGAACATGCCAGTAATTAACAAGAATAACGGTTACATCAGACAAAACAATAAGGTTATTGTATGTGGATAATGGGTAACACAATCTCTTTTTCTTGAAGAAAGTGCTGAAAGTGCCTTAAGGCTAGAGATTCCTTAAATTGATTAGATTGTGGGAATACCATGAATTTCGGTAGAGGTCATATGTAACTTTATGATAAAGCTGATTAAAAAAATGTTCTTTATAGGAGAGCCTACTGCTTGATTTAAAGCACTGACTTGACATTCTTATCTCTGTCTGTAGCTTAAAAGTGCAATACACGTAATGTGAACTGACAATTTTTCTGCAAAGGCTTTGTTAAACATTGCTATCAGTAAGAAAAATGATAATAGTTAAGCTAATGAACCTTCTTCCAGGCAAAAGGAAGGAGAAAATATGCTATAACGCAACTCAATCCCAGCTTTTGAAAGTAGTGATTGATATCAATATGAATCTTCAAAATTGATTTTTGCTCTTGCTCGAGTTTGTGGTGGAAAAGACATTCTGGGCTGATGACGAGAAAGATATTGTGTATTCCTGAAAATAATAAAGCCATCACAGAGTGAAAAAAAAAACTGAAAAAGAGAAATAAATATTTCATTTACTTCTGGCTTTTTCATAGCAACATGAATGACCAGGATAATGGCGCCCATGACTTTTTAGATTTTTCATTTTTTTCGGGATGAGTTGTATTTTTCAATGGAACAATATAAAGCTGAATATGTTGGGATTCTGTAATGAAAAGAACCAGGAATAGATTGTGAAGCCTTAACCTATGGCCTGCATCTCTGCAATGACAACATCCATGTTAGCAATTTAATTAGGTTTACATTTAGGAATATAGGTTATAAGTAGAGATGAGCGAATCTCGAGCATGCTCGAGTCCATCCGAACCCGAACGTTCAGCATTTGATTAGCGGTGGCTGCTGAAGTTGCATAAAGCCATAAGGCTATCTGGAAAACATGGATATAGTCACTGGCTGTATCCATGTTTTCCACACAACCTTAGAGCTTTATCCAACTTCAGCAGCCACCGCTAATCAAATGCCGAACATTCGGGTTCGGATGGACTCAAACCCGAACCCGGTTCGCTCATCTCTAATTATAAGGCTATAGACATAATAAAGACTGTCATAAAAATGTAACTTCAATTATGCTGACATATTTGAAAACAACAGCTGGTAATTTCAACCACATTATTATCCAATACCTTTGTTATTTAGACTCCATCTATTAGTAATCCATGTAGTGACATAAAGTGACATAACATAGGTGGGCTCACTGTGGTTATTTTACACCATATTTGATATCTAGATAGTGACAATTAAGAATAAGGTCTAAATGAGGGTAAGGCAATTATATTAACCAATCAGCCTTCCAATATAACCTTTGGATTTTGGAGGAAAAATCCCAATTCAATTCTATCTTTTATTAATATAAAGATATTTTGAAATTAATACAAAAGCCATCCTATTTGCATGAAACAATTGATAATATGAAAAGAAAAGCACCTGTAGCAAGTGTAGATATTGGAGAGTCAAGTAAGTATGGCAGCGGTTATGCTCTGCTATCCTCGCCCTATTATATACCCTGCTGCTGTACCAACCTGCCTCCCTGTCCTAGAGAGGGCAATCCTGCTCTCATACCTCCTGGAGATCCTTGTGCTACCAAGGCCTGGGTAATATACTGAGAGAGAATACTATTAGTTACAGAGACTAGTAACAATTATTAAAATATAAAACCCACAGTGGGCTGATGTCTTATAAGGGTATATTCACACTGAGTAAAACAGGCAGAATTCTGGGGCCTAAATGTTCCATAGCCTAGTCTATGAGAGAGTGCGTGCTCCCCCGCTGCCGCTGCTCTCCGCTTAAGGAAGTGACATGTCCTCCCTTAAAGGAGATAAAGGTACGATAGATTAGTACACATTGAAGTCATTACAATATTTGTCTAAATTAAACTTATGCTCTCTGCGCCAATGTGTTTTTACTGTATGGTAACTACCCTACAGATCAAATGGAGCTTTAACATTGATCTTTAAATACTAAAGTCAAGAGACACAAGCACAAAACAGGAACTTGATAACCTTCTGCACCGATGAACAGCCACACATTGGGAACTACAGACTCCTAAAACTCTCTACAAAGTACCAGTACTGTGATTTGCTTGTCCCTGTAATATCACAAAAGGGACATAATATGATACTAGAGAAGCTAAATATCAAGATGCTAAAATGATAGGCAATAATTGCTAACATCAAGAAGGAAGGGACCAGAGAAAATAATAGCAACTATAGGAACGTGTTTATGGTGTAATGAGAGATTAATTCATTATACATACATCACAATAGCAGAGCATGACAGACATTACATACTAAATACTGAAACAAGAAGAATAAGGGCCATTTGTGTAATCATCCAGCCATCATATAGAAATAGTGCACCTAAAGTTAGATGAGTCAGTCACCAGTCAATCTGTATGTGCAGATACAAAGTGCATGAGGCATAGGGGACACTACTGAATGCAGGTAAGAGGGGTGTATGAAATGTTATAGGCCTACCTAAATAGATGAGTCTTTAGGGCATTCTTAAAACTGGGTTGTTGGGAATGAGTCTAAGATGGGCATTTATCAAGACCTCCATAATTGTATGCTAGTCTTAAATAAATACTTCATGCATTTTGTCAGATTTATGTGCATGGATTTACAAGTACGCCACCTAGTAAATCCAGCAGGACCTGCGTCTGCCACACTGGAGCAGGTGAAGATTCCTGCCATGATTTACACCTGTTTTCAGACATAAACCATGATAAATCAGGCCCAGGAGGACACCACACTTCCCCATCTTGCCATGCCCCCTACTGACCTATCAGGCAAGCTGGGCTAACGCCATGGAAAAGGTCTACATTTATGTTTGTTGGGTATCGCATTGAAGAGAATTGGTGCAGCAGAAGAAAAGTGTTGGATACTTAGGTTCACATGTGTAGTTGTAAGACTTCTATTTGGGTTTAGCGTATATTAAGACACTGCAGATCTGTTGCAGACATTTCTTTTCCATTAGCCTGAATAGAATTGTTTCTGCAGCAGCTGCATGGATTTCTGCAAACCCTATTCACATGAATGAGACACCTGCACAAATTTGTGTGACAAAAAAATAACATTTTAGCAGAGGATTCAGAGCATACTGATAAGCCATGACTGATATTCAGCTAAGATATTTGTAGCAAATTTAGCCCTTTAACCCCTTAACGACATCGGGCATAAATTTACGCCCTCGCGCCCTGGTACTTAACGCATCAGGGCGTAAATTTACGCCCGATGTTTCCCCGATCGCTGTGTGTTCGCACACAGCGATGGGGGAAGATGGCCTGCTAGAAATCATAGCAGGCCATCTTAGCTTCTCGGCACGGGGGGTGGTTAACACCCCCCGTGCTTACGATCGCCACCATTGGCTGATCAATTCAGATCAGCAAATAGCGGTGATCGGAACCTTTCCGGGTCATAGAAGACCCGCTGACCCGGAAAAAATGGCGGTCGGTGCTGTCCGAGGACGGCACCGACCGCCATTACTGTAAAAAGTAATGGTGGTCATGGTGCCACCGGCCCGATCGCCGTGAACGGCCGTCCGGTACCGGCCGGCCGTTCACGGAGATCGGGCCGGTGGCACGGCTGAACAGAGGGATGTTCAGAATGTAGGAAAAGTTTTTTTTTTCACCCCAATTTTTTTCCCCTATTTTCCGCACCCTATCGCCGCTGAGTGTTGATCAGCATCGCACGATCGCTGCTAATCAGCAACTCCTCCTTTTTGGCGTAGGGTGTTTTTTTTCTATATTCTACTGCCACGGTCTGCTGATAAGTGCCGCACATAAGTGCGGCATTTATCAGCAACTCCTTTGTTGGCGTAGGTTTTTTTTTATACTTACTGTAAAAAAACACGTAAAAAACACTACATTACACCACACTACATTGAATAAAGTTTGACACTACACCACTACATACCCCATATACCAATCCCCGTATAAAGATGGCCCCCAGGGTGTTTTCGGCATCGGACGCATACGTTATTATTGCCTCCGACACTGAAACAGCCAGTGAGGATGAATGGGGGGATCCTTCTTTCCTCCATTCATCCTCATCATCCAGTGACGTGTCTAGGGGTAGCGTAGCGTACGCTGCCCCCCAGACACGTCTTTTCCGCCAGTACCGTCCCAATTAGAGATGACGGTATGAAATTCTACAAACTCTGTGAGAGTACCTCAGGGTACACTTACAGATTAAGGCTGGGTTCACACACAGTATATTTCAGGCTGTATATTTGAGGCTGTATAGCAACCAAAACCAGGAGTGGATTGAAAACACAGAAAGGCTCTGTTCACACAATGTTGTAATCAAGTGGATGGCCGCCATTTACTGGCAAATATTTTCTGTTATCTTAATACAATGGCTTCTGTATTGAAATAATGGCCGTTATTTACCGTTATATGACGGCCATCCACTCAATTTCACCATTGTGTGGACAGAGCCTTTCTGTGTTTTCAATCCACTCCTGGTTTTGGTTGCTATGAGGACCTGACATGAGGACCAAATACAGCCTGAAATATACTGTGTGTGAACCCAGCCTTAGGGTACGTGCACACTGCGGAATAGCGAAGGATAACCCTTCGTGCATTCCGCAGCTGGCACCCGCCGGTGGACTAATGCGGGCGCGTGTCTCCACCCGTGTCATAGACTCCAATCTATGCATGGGCGGATTCCATCGTCCATCCAAAGAATGAACACGTTGGAGGGAGAGCGGAATCCGCCCATGCATAGAATGGAGTCTATGACACGGATGGAGACGTGCGCCTGCATCACTCCGCCGGTGGGTGCCAGCTGTGGAATGCACGAAGGGTTATCTGTCGCTATTCCACAGTGTGCACGTACCCTTAGAGTGTATGAAGGAAGGGACACCCGAATCCAGCCCCAGATGCCCCCTCCCCCCCATCCTCGGAACAAGTGGGAAGATCGTCCGGGAACTGATCTTCCCACTGCTGGATAAAGGTTACCACCTGTACGAGGATAACTTTTATACCAGCACCCCCTCTTCTGGTCCCTCGCTGCCCGAGCTACTGTAGCTTGCGGCACGATCCGAAAATATCAGAAGTAGTAATAGAGCCCTAATATTTAGCAGCCATGGAGCGGACCCAGCGCTTCTGGATATGAAGGACCCCGTATCGCACCAGGGCAACATTCTCCAGGTGACGTCCCCCACACTGGAGAACGAGAGACCCCAGAAGAAGTGCAGAGTGTGGGGTAATAGGGGTATCAGGAAGGACGCCATTTTCCAGTGTGACGCCTGTCCTGATCACCCCGGCCTCTGCATACTGGATCGCTTCAAGGCGTACCACACGTCATTGGAGTTCTACATTTTCTAAATTCTGTCCCTTATTCCTATTTCAGGGGTCACATTGATCCGGGGATTATACTGATCGCCATTATGGAGTCGGGAAGGAATTTTTTCCCTGTGATGAGTCTACTGTCGTCTGCCTCACGAGGGTTTTTTTTGTCTTCCTCTCGATCAACACAGGTTGAATTTGATGGACACTTGTCATTTTCAACCTTATAAACTAATAATTGGCCTAATACCCCCAAATAAATTAGAATTGTCCCTTTTCCCCAGCTAAATAGGTATGGCCACCATTCCCATTAGAGACTTGCCATGATGCAATTACAAAGCCTCTGTGCTGCCAGGATAGTAGAAACCCCCCACAAGTGACCCCATTCTGGAAACTACACCCGATAAGGAATCTAACAAGGGGGGCAGCGGGGATATGGCCCCCTGGTGACGGCCACATTTGGGAAGTGAAAATGAAAAAAAAAATGGTATTTTTTATTTTCTCGGCACATTTTCTACGTAAGTGCCCGTCACCAATGGGGTCCATATGCTCACTGCCCCCCTTGTTAGATTCCTTATGGGGTGTAGTTTCCAGAATGGGGTCACTTGTTGGGGGTTTCTACTGTCCTGGCAGCGCAGGAGCTTTGTAATTGCGACATGGCCTCCATCCTCCATTCCAGCCTCTAAATGGCGCTCTGTACCTTTGGTGGCTTGCCCTGTGCCCATATGGCACATTATGCCCACATGTGGGGTATTTTCGTACTCAGGGGAAACTACCCTACACGTTTTGTGTTCATTTTCTTTTTTAACCCCTTGTGGAAATGGAAAAAATCAAGGCTAGAACAACATTTAGTGTAAGGAAGGAAGGAGCGCCATTTGGTTTTTGAAGGCTGGATTTGGATGGAATGGATTTCGAGGGGCCATGTTGCATTCAAAAGGCCCCTGTGTTGCCAAGACAGTTGAAACCCCCCACAAGTGACCCCATTATGGAAACTACACCCCTCAAAGAATGTAACAAGGGGTGTAGTGAGCATATGGACCCCACTGGTGACAGGCACAAATGTGGAACAATGTGGCGTGAAAATGAAATATTACATTTTTTACACTATAATGTTGGTTTAGCCTTGAATTTATCATTTTCCCAAGGGGTTAAAAGAGGAAAACAAAAAAACCCCACATGTAAATACCCCACATGTGGACATAAAGCGCCATGTGGGCGCAGGGCAAGCCTCCGAAGGGAAGGAGCGCCATTTGGATTTTGGAGGTTGGATTTGGCTAGAATGGATGATGAACGCCATGTCGCATTTACAGAGCCTTCGTGCTGCCAAAACACTGGAAACCCCCCACAAGTGACCCTATTCTGGAAACTACACCCCTCAAGGAATCTAACAAGGGGTGCAGTGAGGATATCGACCCCTTGATGACGGGCACATTTGTGCCATGAAAGTGAAAAAATGAAAATATTCCCTTTCACGTCACATTGTTCCACATTTGTGCCCGTCACCAGTGGGGTCATTATGCTCACTGAACCCCTTGTTAGATTCCTTGAGGGGTGTAGTTTCCAGAATGGGGTCACTTTTGGGGGGTTTCCAGTATCTTGGCAGCACGAGGGCTCTGTAAATGCGACATGGCTCTTGAAATCCTTTCCAGTGAAATTCAGCTTTCAAAAGCCAATTGGCACTTCTTCCCTTTGGAGGCTCGTCCTGCGCCCCCTTGGCGCTTTATCGCCACATGTGGGGTATTTCCGTACTCGGGAGAAACTGCGCTACACATTTTGTGTCTTTTTTTTCCTCTTATCCCTTTAAGAAAATGAAAAATTGAAGGCTAGAACAACGTTTTAGTGTAAAAAATTAATTTTTCTTTTTTTCACGCCATATTGTTCGGAAAATCTGTGAAGCACCTGTGGGGTCCAGATGCTCACCGCACCCCTTGTTACATTCCTTGAGGGGTGTAGTTTTCTAAATGGTGTCCCTTTAGAGGTGTTTTTTAGGTTTTGGCACCCCAGAGCCTCTGCCAACCTGAAGTGGTACGGTCAAAAATGACCAAATATAATGGAGGCGTTGAAATTCACTAGGCACTCCTTTATATCTGAGGCTTGTGCTTGCATCAAATAGCGCAATAGGGCCACATATGGGGTATTTCTATAAACTGCAGAAATGGGGCAATAATTATTGTGGTGCATTTCTCTGGTAATAGGTTTATAATTATGAAAAATATTGGATTACAATAAAATCTCTGCACAGAAAATAAAAATTTTCAAATTTCTTACACACTTAGCTTTTATTTCTGTGACTCCCCTAAAGGGTTAAAAAACTTTCTGGATGTGCTTTTGCAGAGTGTGGGGGGTGCAGTTTCTGAAATGTGGTGCTTTGTGGGGCTTTCTAACATACAGGCCCCTCAAATACACTTTGAACCTGAACAGGTCCCTAAAAATATCTGATTTTTAAATTTTACTGAAAATTTGGAAATTTGCTGCTAATGTTTTAAGCTTCCTATTGTCTAAAAAAATGAAAGATTGTTTAATAAATGCCGCCAACATAAAGTAGGCATGTTGCTAATGATATTTAATATATAATTTATGTGGTATAACCACTTTCTGTATAAGCAAAAAAGTTTCAAAGTTGGAAAAATTCTTTTTTTAAAAATTTTTTCACGTTATTTGTTTTTTTTTCATAAAGATTCGTTATGAGTATCGACTCCAATTTACCAGAAATGTAAAGTACAATATGTCACGAGAAAACAATCTCAGAATCAGCCGGATAGGTAAAAGCATCCCGAAGTTATTAATGAATAAAGTGACACTGGTCATATTCATAAAATTTGACTCTGTCATTAAGGCCATTTCAGGCTCTGTCCTTAAGGGGTTAAGGTCAGCTACACATGGACTTTCTTCAAAACATGAAAAGTAAACACACTGGAAATATGTAATGAAGATCCCAGGAAACGAATAAAAGTCCTTAATGCATATTAAGGGTCTGTTCACACGTACAGACTCGCTGCGTAAAACTCGCACAGAACTCGCATCAAACTCGCATGAAAGTAGCTGCGTTTTTTTGTGGTGTTGAACTTGGCTGTGAAAATCATGTGAAAATCAAAACTCGCATGTAAAAAATCGCACCAAACATGCAGCGAGAATACACATACATTGACTTGATAACAATCAGTATCGCTGTGGATTTCTGGGTATGTTCACACGCACAGACTCGCTGCGTAAAACTTGTTCAGAACTCGCATCAAACTCGCATCAAGATTTCATACCTTATTTTATATCATACATCATGGTGCTTGTTCCGGTAAAAAGTGATCTTTTATCATCTGCGGTTGTGCTATCTGGCTGTCGAGGGGCGGGGCCTATGTCCCATTGACGTTGTGGAGATAACAATGGTGTTGTGGGGCGTGAATCTCCGCCGACATACCACAATCCTCAGATGACAAAAGATCACTTTTTACTGGAACAAGCACCATGACGTATGATATAAAATAGGGTATGAAAACTGCAAAATGTACTCTTTACACCTGTGTCGAGACATCAGAATGCAAAAAAAGTGTGTGTGTGTGTGTATGTGTGTGACAGTGTCACTTTAAGAGAAACAGATTGCTGAACTCAGGGAGAACAGCCAAATGACAACACTGCCGGCTGCTAATGAAAGCGCTCAATGCAGTGAAGTCCTAGGTGCATTGCCCCCTGGGAAACATGAGTATGCAAAAGAGGAGTCCGTGGAGCCTCATTGAAGAGTCTCAAAACACAGGACTAGCCAGATATCCCTCCGGGAAGGACCCAGCCAAGTGGCAGCTCCTGTTAGGAAACCACCAAATCCACCATATTAAGTGGCCCTATAAGTCAGTGTAATGACAAGGGATAAACCAAGGCTAGGTAACCATCCACAGACAGCTGTTTCGGGGTGTTGCCCCTCATCAGTGTGGAGCAGGATTCTGGCTAGGTGGGAGCAATGCCTAGTAGAGCCATAAGGAGCTGCCACTTGGCTGGGTCCTTCCCGGAGGGATATCTGGCTAGTCCTGTGTTTTGAGACTCTTCAATGAGGCTCCACGGACTCCTCTTTTGCATACTCATGTTTCCCAGGGGGCAATGCACCTAGGACTTCACTGCATTGAGCGCTTTCATTAGCAGCCGGCAGTGTTGTCATTTGGCTGTTCTCCCTGAGTTCAGCAATCTGTTTCTCTTATGGCTCTACTAGGCATTGCTCCCACCTAGCCAGAATCCTGCTCCACACTGATGAGGGGCAACACCCCGAAACAGCTGTCTGTGGATGGTTACCTAGCCTTGGTTTATCCCTTGTCATTACACTGACTTATAGGGCCACTTAATATGGTGGATTTGGTGGTTTCCTAACAGGAGCTGCCACTTGGCTGGGTCCTTCCCGGAGGGATATCTGGCTAGTCCTGTGTTTTGAGACTCTTCAATGAGGCTCCACGGACTCCTCTTTTGCATACTCATGTTTCCCAGGGGGCAATGCACCTAGGACTTCACTGCATTGAGCGCTTTCATTAGCAGCCGGCAGTGTTGTCATTTGGCTGTTCTCCCTGAGTTCAGCAATCTGTTTCTCTTATGGCTCTACTAGGCATTGCTCCCACCTAGCCAGAATCCTGCTCCACACTGATGAGGGGCAACACCCCGAAACAGCTGTCTGTGGATGGTTACCTAGCCTTGGTTTATCCCTTGTCATTACACTGACTTATAGGGCCACTTAATATGGTGGATTTGGTGGTTTCCTAACAGGAGCTGCTACTTGGCTGGGTCCTTCCCGGAGGGATATCTGGCTAGTCCTGTGTTTTGAGACTCTTCAGTGTCACTTTAAGGCAGGGGAAAGCATGTTCTGTATTCACAAGCACTCCAGGTTTCTGCTGAAAAAACTATAGGTATTCTTAAAACTACTTTGATTTGTTCTGTGCAGATTTATGTTACATAAAATAAACATCTTACATCTATGTTAATCGACTAAGATACAAAAGTTATATTGACCTGTTTTAGATGTTATGTTTTTACCTGAATTTTCAATGTTTCTTTTCCTTTTTTAAGCAAAAAAAGAGACAAAAGGCTAGACATAAATCAGAGAGTGCACTCCACTATATAAATTATCAAAAAATGAATTTTATTGCAAAATAACATAGAACACTACACAATACACTTAAAAACAATTAAAAGGTTCCAATCAGGAACATACAAATTCATGGTCTGCCCACAAAACAGGTATTGGGCATCAGACCAACGGGGGGTAGCATACAAATAATATTGCTAACATGACCCAAGCAAAATTAGGACCAATATTATAAAATAATTTAATCAGAACCAAGGCACTGCGTGCAAAAAACCACTGTTACCTAAAACACCAATATCATACAAAATGAGACCTAATCAAGTTCTAGATAAGAGGGAAAAAGTATGCAACAACACGATAATGAAACCCCAAAAGTAAATGAGGAGAAAAGAAGGAAAAACCTAACCCCTATATCAACCCCTGTGTCAACTGATCAAACCAAAAAACTGCATTGGAACACAAATA
Source organism: Dendropsophus ebraccatus (assembly GCF_027789765.1). Classification (NCBI taxonomy): domain Eukaryota; kingdom Metazoa; phylum Chordata; class Amphibia; order Anura; family Hylidae; genus Dendropsophus; species Dendropsophus ebraccatus. The sequence goes on from NC_091456.1 coordinate 129,107,228, forward strand.
ATCAAAAAAATATATATTTGTGTATATAAATAAATATCACCCACAAATTCAAAGTAAATCTCAGTGCCTGAGTGGAGCAAGGGTCATGGAGCTAACACCCCCGAAAGAGGAACTCCACGCGTATCGTCACCCTCCGGTGACTTCGTCAGGAGTGAAGGCTGTATGTTGCAGTGTCCTTAAATATTCTATTCAGGCAAAGTACATATGAAGCAGCTGTTTACATAGCTAGATTATTAAACGCAATTACCTGGTGGTGTGTGCTGTGTAGATGATTAATCAAGGCATGGTCACTCTCGGCGTCCTCGGATGCCTAATGCGCATGTCTGTGCGCTTGATGTCATGTGGTCATGATGTAATCCGGCGTACAGGACCACATGACTGCCGGCACACGGGACCATGTGACTGCCATGATGTAATCCGGCATACAGGACCACATGACTACCGGCACACGGGATCATGTGACTACCATGTCATGTGATATTCGCGCATGCGAAAAAACTTAGAAAAAATAGACATTCCTTGGAAGCAAATCCCAATGTACTATCTACATAATACCCATAGTGGGACAGTATATAGGGCCAGGGAAAAATCAAACGTTCAAAAATAATAATAATGATAATATAAGTAGGAGCCATGCATCACTTAAAAACCGTGCCTTACCCAAAATAAACCAAATGATAAATGATCAATACTCCCCGGCCAAGTTGAATAACAGGTCCTCATTAGATGTGCCAACAATATATGTCCCTCTTATCTAGAACTTGATTAGGTCTCATTTTGTATGATATTGGTGTTTTAGGTAACAGTGGTTTTTTGCACGCAGTGCCTTGGTTCTGATTAAATTATTTTATAATATTGGTCCTAATTTTGCTTGGGTCATGTTAGCAATATTATTTGTATGCTACCCCCCGTTGGTCTGATGCCCAATACCTGTTTTGTGGGCAGACCATGAATTTGTATGTTCCTGATTGGAACCTTTTAATTGTTTTTAAGTGTATTGTGTAGTGTTCTATGTTATTTTGCAATAAAATTCATTTTTTGATAATTTATATAGTGGAGTGCACTCTCTGATTTATGTCTAGCCTTTTGTCTCTTTTTTTGCTTATCATTATGGATATCTAGACATTGAGTGGCACCCCGTTTTTGTATGTATTTTTCGGTTGAGCCACCTGCTTAGTGTTCTTAGTCTTTTCCTTTTTTAAGCATGGATATATTTTAATACCAAATAAGATTGGAAAACGTATGGTAAATTTTATCAGATGATCTGTGGGATTTGTAGGTGTTTTTATGGACTTTTATTTAGAGTAGTTAAACAGGATTTTCCTTTGTTAACTTAATGGTATTTTGAGCACTGTTAGGCTATGTTCACACTACAGATGAGACCGGCCGTTCCGTGACTTCGGCCGGGTCACGGAACGGCCGGTCTCAGCCCGGATCATCACGGCCAGTACTTAAGTACCGGCCGGATGATCTTTCCTCCATGGAGCTCTGATGCGGGCGCATCAGCACGCGCCCGCATCAGAGCTTCCAATAGCACACAGTGAAGCAAGCGGCCGGAGCTGTGTGAACTGCCAGGTCCTTCTGCGGACGGAATTCAGTGAATTCCGTCCGCAAATAATGGACCTGTCAGTTGTTTGCGGCGCCGCATGGGAACGTATACGATGTGTATCCGGCCGGGATCCCATAGCAAACAATGCTATGTTCCTCCCCGCAAATCTACGGCTGTAGTTGTGCGGCAAGAACTACGGCCGTAGATCTACGTAGTGTGAACATAGCCTCAGACTGTTAATTAAATGCTGTGCATCACATATTTTATTTCAAAGATTAACCAAAGAAATATATTCAGTATATACATATATTGAAAAGTCTTTAGTATTTCACACCTCATTAAAATCTCAATTACCTCAAACTATAACATCATGATTACTTTTGGGTATAATTCTTGAGAATGATATTATAAATGATTTTCTCTGTACAAAAATTACTTTATATTTTGCCCCAAAATATAGTCCATTGAACTTTTAACATTTTAACAATTTTAATCTCTTTTTTGTATCATTTTTATTTTCTATCATTATTTAACAGTGTACTGTAGACAAATTTAAACTTGGTGAAATATTATCATATAAAGCAAAAATATATAATGTAATTCAATATTTTATACATCTGAATGTATAAAGAAGTAGAGAAGAGAAAAGAGGAATGTTTGTTCTATTGTACACGGACATACGTATGCACCACTTGAAAGTCAATACTTTGTGGAGCCATCATTTGCTGCGATTACAGATGCAAGTCTTTTAAGAATCATCACTATTAGCTTATCACATCTAGACACTGAGACATTTTTTTAAGCCAAAACTGGTCCAAGAACCAAGATAGTTTGGTTTACAGCAAGTCGTGCTGTATGTTCTCAATTCGACAATGGTATGACCTTTGACTTGTAAGTCTCCAATCCCTGAATGAAACAGTTTTTCCCTCAAGAATTGTTCACTATAATTGTCATACTCTGCTGTGGATCTTTGGAGCGCCATCAGTGTTATTATTGGTGCCTTTGTTGAATATCTTATGACTATCCACTCTGTGAGTTTTGGTGGGTGGCCTTGTTAGGTTTGTAGTTGTATTATATTCTTTCCATTTTGTTATAAGGAAATAAAACACTTCAAGACCGAGCCCATTGATGCACGGATGTCTGGGTCAAATTAATGCGATGTTCCTCCCCGCCTTCTAAGAGCCAGCTTTTATTTTTCCACCTACAGGGCTGGTTGGGGTGTCATATTTTGCACCATGATCTCTAGTTTTTATTAATATCATATTGGTGTAATAGAAAAATTCAGATCACTTATTAATATTTTTTTATATATATATTTAAAAAAAAAAAATCAGAAATCCTGGTGTTTTTTTTGTTTACATGGTTCAACGTGCGGGAACAATAATGTTATATTTTAACCCTTTCCCGCATATGGACGTACCGGCACGTCCAAATCTGCATACAGTTCCTGCAGATGGACGTGCCGGTACGTCCACGGGATGACAGGGGCGCAGGAGCTGCACTCCTGTCATCCTCGGCGGGGCCCGGCTGTCAGTGATAGCCGGGCACCCGCCGCAACTGCCGAGATCCGTGCCGTGCCCGGATCCCGGCAGTTAACCCCTTAGTGGCCGCCGATACGGCGGTCACTAATGGGCCGGCGCTGTACTGCATTTCATCTCCCCCCACCGTGAATCCACGGCGGGGGGAGATGAAATAAGTCAATCAGACCCCAGATCAGCCCCCCTAGTGGGCTGGTCACTAACCCTCTCCCTCCCCGCGGCGGCCATCAGATCCAAGATGGCCGCCGCAATCACTGTGAACAGACTAATGTCTGTTCACAGTGATCAGAAAATAAAAATGAATGAAAGCCCCATGCTCTCCGCCACCGGAGGTAGCGGAAAGCATGGGGCAGTCATCGGGACCCCCCCTGTGGGGTCCCGGTACAAGCGATCAGCGGTATATACTATATACCGCTGATCGCTTGTGCCATGTGGAACCCGGCACTTTTTATCCCCTGTCACCATCAATGATTGGTGACAGGGGATAAAAAGTGTCACCGTGCCCCCCCCCCAAGTCGCCCCCCACCCCCCCTGTCACCCTCGTCCCTCAGTCACCCCTCCCTTCCCCATATACTCACCGGCTCCTGGAGCTCCTTCCTCCTCGACGTCCAGGCTGGTTATGAAGTGCGCATGCGCTCCACAACCAGCCAAGCTCTGAAAATTTAAAGTGACAGAGACCAATTTGGTCTCTGTCACTGAACTATGATTACTGTGATAGAAAATATCACAGTAATCATAGTAATACAGTGAAAATGAATGTATAAAATACAAAAAGTGACAAACATACAAAAAAATAAAACACACACTTTTTATTATAGTAATAATTGCAGTTTACTCCCAAATTACCCTTAACCCCCCCAGATTACCCGTAACCGCCCCAGGTTATCCGTAATCACGCCAGATTGCACGTAACCCCCCAGATTACACGTAACCACCGCATGTTGCCCGTAACCACCGCACGTTGCCCGTAACTACCGCACGTTGCCAGTGACCCCCTCCAGATTGTCCATAATCACCCCAAATTACATGTACCCACCCCAGATTACCTATAAACACTTCAGTTTATCCATAACAATGCCAGATTGTCTGTAACCCCCCCCCCCAGGTTTCCTGTGGCCACCCCAGGTTGCCGTAATCATGCCAGATTACATGTAACCCCCCCAGATTGCACGCAACCACAGCAGGTTGCCTCTGAACACCGCAGGATGCCTCTGACCACCGCACGTCGCCTCTGACCACCGCACGTTGCCACTGACCACCGAACGTTGCCACTGACCACTTCACCTTGCCTCTAACCACCCCAAATTGCCAATGACCGCCTCCAGATTGCCCGTAACCACGCCAGATTACAGGTACCCACCTCAGATTACCTATGAGCACTTCAGTTTATCCGTAACCACCCCAGATTGCCCGTAACCACCCCAGATTGCCCGTAACCACCCCAGATTGTCCGTAACCACCCCACGTTGCTCGTAACCACCCCACGTTGCCCGTAACCACAGCAGGTTGCCTGTAACCACCCTAGAATACCCGTAACCACCCCAGGTTGTCTGTAACCACAGCAGGTTGTCCGTATCCATGTCACATTGCCCGTAACCACCCCAGGTTGCCCGTAACCACCCCAGGTTGCCCGTAACAACCCCAAGTTGCCTGTAACCACCCCAGGTTGCCGCGACCACCCCATGTTGACCGTATCCACCTCATGTTGACCGTATCCACCCCAGAATACCCGTTACCACCCCAGGTTGTCTGTAACCACAGCAGGTTGTCCGTATCCACCCCACATTTCCTGTAACCACCCCAGGTTGTCCGTGACCACCCCATGTTGACCGTATCCACCCCAGATTACCCATAACCACCCCAGGTTGTCTGTAACCACAGCAGGTTGTCCGTATACACCCCACGTTGCCTGTAACCACCCCAGGTTGCCGGTAATCACCCCAGGTTGCCTGTGACCACCCCATGTTCACCGTATCCACCCCAGATTACCCGTAACCACCCCAGGTTGCTTGTAACCACCCCAGGTTGCCTGTGACCACCCCATGTTCACCGTATCCACCCCAGGTTGTCCGTATCCACCCCAGACTACCAGTAACCACCCCAGGTTGTCCGTATCCACCCCCAGACTGTCCGTAACCACCCCAGACTGTCCGTAACCACCCCACGTTACCTGTAATCTCATTTTTTTTATTGTATTTTAGTAACTGCGCTATTCTAATAACCATTACTAGCTGCGGTTTTGCTCCAGCAAATTGGCGCTCCTTCCCTTCTGAGCCCTGCTGTGTGCCCATACAGTGGTTTATGCCCACATATGGGGTACCGTTGTACTCAGGAGAACCTGCGTTACAGATTTCGTGGTACGTTTTTTCTCCTGTTTCTTGTGAAATTTAGAAATTTTAAACTAAATGAACATATTATTGGAAAAATTCGAGTTTTTCATTTTTACTGGCCAATTTTGAATACTTTCCTCCAATACCTGTTGGGTCAAAATGCTCACCACACACCAAGATGAATTCTTTAAGGGGTGCACTTTCCAAAATGGGGTGACTTATGGGGTGGGTTCACTCCACTGGCACTACAGGGGCTCTGCAAACGCACCTGGTGCTCAGAAACTTCTTCAGAAAAATCTGCACTGAAAATGCTAATTGGCGCTCCTTCCCTTCTGAGCCCGGCTGTGTGCCCATGCAGTGGTTTATGCCCACATATGGGGTACCGTTCTACTCAGGAGAACCTGCTTTACATATATTGGGGTGACATTTCTCTCCTTTTCCTCGAGAAATTGAGAAATTTCAAACTATAGGAACACATTATTGGAAAAATTCGCGTTTTTCATTTTTACTGTCTACTTTTGAATACTTTCCTCTAATACCTGTGGGGTCAAAATGGTTACCACACCCCAAGATGAATTCTCTAAGGGGTGCACTTTCCAAAATGGGGTGACTTATGGGGAGATTTTACTCCGCTGGCACTACAGGGGCACTGCAAACCCACCTGGCGCTCAGAAACTTCTACAGCAAAATCTGCATTGAAAAAGCTTATTGGCGCTCCCTTCCTTCTGATCCTCGCTGTGTGCCCATACAGTGGTTTACGCCCACATATGGGGTACCGTTGTACTCAAGAGAATCTGCTTTATAAATTTTGGGGTAATTTTTTTCTCTTGTTCCTCGTGAAATTGAGAAATTTCAAACTAAAGGAACATATTATTGGAAAAATTTGAGTTTTTCATTTTTACAGTCTAATTTTGAATACTTTCCTCTAATACCTGTGGGGTCAAAATGCTCATCTTACCCCAAGATGAATTCTCTGAGGGGTGCACTTTCCAAAATGGGGTGACTTATGGCGGGATTTTACTCCGCTGGCACTACAGGGGCACTGCAAACGCACCTGGCGCTCAGAAACTTCTACAGCAAAATCTGCATTGAAAAAGCTAATTGGCGCTCCCTTTCTTCTGATCCTCGCTGTGTGCCCATGCAGTGGTTTACGCCCACATATGGGGTACCGTTGTACTCAAGAGAATCTGCTTTATAAATTTTGGGGTAATTTTTTTCTCTTGTTCCTCGTGAAATTGAGAAATTTCAAACTAAACGAACATATTATTGGAAAAATTCGAGTTTTTCATTTTTACGGTCTAATTTTGAATACTTTCCTCTAACACCTGTGGGGTCAAAATGCTCATCCTACCCCAAGATGAATTCTTTGAGGGGTGTACTTTCCAAAATGGGGTGACTTTTGGGGGGGTTCTATTCTGCTGACACTACAGGGGCGCTGCAACGCACCTGGTGCTCAGAAACTTCTTCAGCAAAATCTGCATTGGAAAAGCTAATTGGCGCTCCCTTCCTTCTGAGCCCCGCTGTGTGCCCATACAGTGGTTTACGCCCACATATGGGGTACCGTTGTACTCATGAGAACCTGTGTTACAAATTTTGGGGTGCTTTTTCTCTCATATTCCTTTTGAAAATTAGAAACTTTACTCTAAACGTATATATTATTGGAAAATTTTAATTTTCCATTTTTTTACGGCCTAATAGTGAATACTTTGCTCCAGCCCCTGTAGGGTTAAAATGCTCATTATACCCCTAGATTAATTCTTTAAGGTGTGAAGTTTCCAAAATGGGGTCACTTATTGGGGTTTCCAGTACAAGCCTCCTAAATCAACTTAAGATAAGAACTGGTCCCTAAAAAAATCAGTTTTGGAAACTTTCACGAAAATGTGGTAATTTGCTGATAAATTTCTAAGCCCCGTAACACCCTAAAAAAGTAAAATATGTTTATGAAATGAAGCCAGAATAAAGAGGACATATCGGTAATGTGACTTAGTAACTAATTTATGTGCTACGACTTTCTTTTTTTAGAAGCAGAGAATTTCAAAGTTCATAAAATGCAAATTTTTTTAATTTTTCATGATATTTTGATGTTTTTCACAAAAAACACACAAAGTAGTGACCAAATTTTGCCACTAATATAAAGTGCCATATGTGACAAAAAAATAATCTCAGAATTGCTAGCATATGTTAAAGCATCACTGAGCTATAAGCGCATAAAGTGAGACAGGTCAGATTTTGAAAAATGAGCCTGGTCATTAAGGCCCAAATAGGCTTAGTCTTGAAGGGGTTAATAGATCAGACAATTCTTCAGGCTACAATATATAATTTGTTTATTTATTTTACATATTTTTATTTTTATAATGGGCAAGGAGGTATATTAAACTTTTCTTGGGAGGGGGGTTAATAAGTTTTTTTTAATACTTTTTAAAACTTTTTTTTTTACTTTTTTTAATACTTGTTTTTACTGTAAATCATGTAATCACTAGATTGCATTTACTGATCTATGCTATTCCATAGCATAGCATTGATCAGTGTTATCGGCGATCTATGCATAGATCCTGCCTGAGAGCAGACTCTATACATAGATCGCTGATTCGACAGGACAGAGGTAAATGACTTACCCCCACCCGTTGGTACAAGCAATCGGGACCCCCGCAGCATGGCTGGGGCTAATGACAAGCAGCTGGGGGAACGCAGCTGCCTGTCATGTTGGGCTCCCAGGACACTGATGTACTGTATGTGGGACCACTCTCACTGCTGCAGTCCTGCACACATCTACAGCCCCTTCAGAGTCAGGAAGGTATATATACATTACTACTGCACAGCATATGTGCAGTAGGAACATATATCTACGTATTACTCAATGTGTAATGGTTAATGGTGTTTCCTGGGGACTGGGGCTGGATACTTTCAAAACAGGAGTATTTACACTAGACTGTGATAGTACATAGGGGAGTATTACTCAACACACGTGCAACTTTTTAGTTTGTGTGTGTATGTGTATATTGACTGCTTTTTCAGGTTGTTCCACATAATCTATAATAAAAGTTAATTCAAGGTTTTAATGAAACAAAACAGAGCAATTTTTTTCAAGCCACTTAAATTAACTTTTTCTTAATTTATGATGCTAGATGCTTAGAGGAAGAGTTTGCAGCACTCCCACATAGATAGATAGGTAGATAAACTTCAAAGTCCGCAGCACTCTGAGATGTAGATGATTCCGGGTTCCCTGCTGTCACACCACGATCCAGTGGAGTCCTTTATAGATAAAACAATATGACTGCAGCACTCCGATATGGTGAAAAATCAATGTGAAGAATTTATTGCATCCAATTCTTTTCATGCAATAAAGCCTTCACATTGATTTTTCACCATATCGGAGTGCTGCAGTCGTATTGTTTTATTGATAGATAGATAGATAGATAGATAGATAGATAGAGATATAGATATATATATTATTGTTGTGACATAGAACATTACAGAGGCCTACTAATCTTAATTCCTTCTATATCAATAACATCTTTCACATAAACATCTTATCCCTCTTTGATACCAAAATTCTCTTTTATGTTGATTAAAACATGCATTCGTTATTAACAGCTAACTATTAGATAATTGCTTATTTCATTGCCAAAGGCAAAACTCGGCATGTGTATAGTACCCACAAGCATTTGGATTGTGTTATGTGAAATCCACCTATGTCTATTTGTGAAATGTAAATTATTACCAGGTTTTTATAAGTGTGAGTGAGACCACCAGCATATGAAACTTTTTATAGCTTTCTGTTCTATTGCTTTAATATGTTTGATGAATATCTATATGTATTACATTTGGGGCTAATGTATTCCATGAACATGTCCTATTTAGATTTTTTTTTTCTAATATAGAAAGCATCCTAAAAGGATGAAAGAAAAGAAAAAGTTCCCACTGTCATTGAGTGTGTTATGTTAATAGCTGCTGCTGGAAACATGGGAGAAAGAGGGAAAAAAAGGACAGTGATCCCCAATGCTAAAGACCCCCCCCCCAGCCGCAAGCAGTCCCTTCCTACTTGCGTACCCTAAGCAGTAGCGGACAACTTGGTGATTCCCCCTCCCTATGCAAAAGGGGAATACACAAAACGCAGACAAGACAAAGAAACAAATACAGATAGTAAACAAGCCAAGGGTCAGAACCAGTTGGGCAGCAAAGTACAAAAGTTTTTTGTATACAGAGAATCAAACTATTTTAGCGTCCTCTGTTGGGATGGTCCGAACCTGCCGAGGTTCGGGTTTGTACGAACCCGGATTCTTGGCAATAATTTCCGCTGTCTTAAACCTCCGTGCAGAGGGTGGATACAGCGGGAAGACCGCCTGGAAAACTGGGATATAGCCTATGGCTGTGGCTGTATCCCGGTTTTCCAGGCGGTCCTCCCGCTGTATCTACCCTCTGCACAGAGGTTTAAGACAGCGGGAATCATTGCCGAGAGTCCTGGTTCGTACGAACCCGAACCTTTGCAGGTTCAGACCATCCCTAGTCCTCTGACTTTTAACAATCAGCACAACTGAGGTTTAAGTTAAGAAACAACCCTTATTTTTAGATACAGAGAACCAGAGAGTCAGATGCTAAACAATAATGTTGATCACTGTATTTTTTTTTATTTCACTTTTTGTACATTATTATGGGGGCTGCCATCTTGCCTAAGCTGTTTTTAAACTTTTAGTAACATGCCTTACAACAAAACTCATGAACATAGACTACAATAGACAGACTCTGTCCCCTTGAAATGAATGTGAAACTTAATTACTGACTGTACTCTGTGACCTTTGGAGAGATCATTCCACAGGAAGCTGTTATTGCCTACTCTTTCTAATGTTTTCACAACCATGCTGTACAGATCACTTAACAGCAGCCTCCTCTTATTACTACAGACACAACAGGAAGTCTTAGCTTAGTTTTATCCCCAGTGGTGAGAATGAAAACTGCCAGATTTCAGGATTGTTTTATAATACAGATAGAAAAAGGGAAAATTAGGAAAAACATTATTTAAAAAATAAGTCATTTTCTGATGACACAATCTCATTAATGTTAAGCGCAGCATTGGTTCAACTTAAGTAAGAAACCTGTTTTCTATTATGCAGAGAACCAAACTATTTTGGGGTCCTCCCAAACTTAACAATGAGCACAGCTGTACTATAACTTAAGAGCGCTTTGTTTTTTTAATATAGAGAACACCATTATGTTACTGACCTCCACTTTTTCACAATCAGCGAATTATGGTTCAATTTAAAAGAGCACCACCTTTTTTTTTTTTTTTTTTTTTTAACAGAGAACCTCACTGTGTTACTGGCCTCCGACTATTAATAATTAGTGAAATTTTGGTTTAATTTAAAGCGAATGTTCCAGAGGTACATTGTTTTTCTGTTCTTACTATGAGTAGACTAGTGCTGGCAAGGGGATGCCGGTGCCATGGTCCCTTTTTTTGAACTGCGGACTGTTCCCGGCACCGGTCTATTTATGGTAAAAACAGAGGAGTAATATACCGCAGGTACATTCGCTTTAAGGAAGAACCCTTATTTTTGCTATACAGAGAACCAAACTATTTTGGAGTCCTCCGACTCTTAAAGCGACTCTGTACCCACAATCTGCCCCCCCCCCCCCAAACCACTTAAATGTTCAGAAGCTGCTTTTAATCCAAGATCTGTCCTGGGACCGTTCGACAGGTGATGCTGTTATTGTCCCAAAAAACAACTTTTAAACTGGCAGCCCTGTGTCCAACAGCCGGGGCTTAGGTTGTGTATGCATTAGGCTGGCACAACCTCTCTGTCCCTCCTCCCCACCCTCCGCATCATTAGGAATGCTCCAGGCAGATTGTCTCCAGTTCATCAGCTGTGTGAATACTGAACATGGGCTGCATCGTTAAGGCACCTGTGCAATGTTCAAACAGGAGAAAATGTTCCAATGGCATTCCTAATGATTAAGAGGGTGGGGAGGAGGGACGGAGGGGTGATGCAAAGTTAGGGCACAGATACTCTAAGCCCCAGACGTTGGGCACGGGGCTGCAAGTTTAAAGTTGTTTTTTAGGACAATAACTGCATCACCTGCCGAATGGACCGCAGGACAGATCTTGGATTAAAAGCAGCTATGCGAAAGTACAAGTTTTTTTTTTTTTTTTTGGTGGGGGGGGGGTCATATTGTGGGTACAGAGTCGCTTTAACAATGAGCACAATTGTGGTTCAATTTAAGGAAGAACCCTTTTTATTTCGTTTACAGAGAACCAAATTATTTCAGTGTTCTCCGACTCTTAACAATAAACATGACTAGAGTTGAATTTTAAGTACCATTTTATATATATATATATATATATATATATATATATATATATATATATACATACAGTGGTACCTTGGTTTAAGAGTTACTTGGTTTAAGAGCTCTCAGTTTTTCAAAATTGTGACTTGGTTTAAGAGCATTGCTTTGGTTTAAGGGCTCCCTGTACTGGGTGGGAGGGCGAGTTGGGGAGGGGCATGGTCTGCATACAGGGGTCTAGAGCACTGTACTCTGACCCAGGAAGTCTCCCTCACCTTCCAAATCATGTTTGTTGAACAACTAAAGATGAGAAAATTTACAGTATTAACGAAGCAAAGTACTTTCTTAGCTCAGCAGTTGGCTTATCAGCTGGCTGCCTTTGAACTCTGTGCCACTCTGTTCCACTCTTCACTGGTTGCTTGGAAAAGCTGGATCCAGGTCTGCAAAACTTCTCTTAGTTTTCCAGGACTGGATCAAGCTTTCCCAGGCACCTGGCAAGCAGCAGCATGGAGCGGCATGGCGCTGCATGGAGTTCAAAGGCAACTGGCTGATAAACTAAAAAGTACAGTGGTACCTTGGTTTAAGAGTAACTTGGTTTAAGAGCGTTTTGGTTTTAGAGCTCACAGTTTTTCAAAGTTGTGACTTGGTTTAAGAGCATTGTTTTGGTTTAAGAGCTTCCTGTAATTGGTGGAAGGGCGAGTTGGGGAGCGGCATAGTCTGAATAGCAGGGTCTACAGCCCTGTACTCTGATCCAGGAATTCTCCCTCACCTTCCAAATTATGGCAGATCCACCTCAGGCTGGGGCTTACATCAGGGGACAGGACTGTGGAGGTAATCTCTACATAGCTGTAACCCCTCTCTCACCGGGCAGAGAGCGCTGCATGTATGTGCCCACACATGTCCTGCTCATTCCTTCATGCTCCCTGCAATCTCTGTCAGTCCTGATTGGTTCATGCTTAACACACACCCCTTCTCCATTGCTGTCATGTGACCATACAGACCTCTTACAGCAGCCCTGCTTCTTTATTCTAGCCTGTTGTACTACGCTACTGCATTATGGGGATCTGCAGCTCCATCCTGTATCTACAAACTGCTGCTGTGTTTTCAGGTTTATGCCCTTTCTATACATTATACACCACATGCTGATTTATATACTGTACAGCAACTTATATCACATATTCTGCTGTTTCTGAATGTTTGTTTTACATGTTATTCATAATATAAAATCATTATTTTTGGAGTGTGGAACCAATTGTCTGCATTTCAATGATTTCTTATGAGAAAATTAGCTTTGGTTTAAGAGTGGATTTGGATTACAAGCACGGTCCCGGAACGAATCATGCTCATAATCCAAGGCACCACTGAATATATATACACACACACACACACACTGGCCCAAACTATGTCACGTGCCTCTGACCATATGTTCCACTGACGTTCTAAGCCACCAGCCCCTCAGCACAGATGACCACATTGTTGTGCAATAAAAGGGGCAGTTAATAAAAGATTCTCACACCTATTTTTATGTCTAATGAGCCCAAATTTACCTTACTCAATGTACAATGGGGGTGGTGGGCTGGTTGCATGGTTCTGTTCATATTTGTGTTTTTTGTTTTTCTGTTTTGATTTGATTCTATTATATATAGTGTACTATATTATAGGTATGCAACATTCTATGTCTTCTAACATTGGACATTTCTGATTGGAGTTTATCCAAATAGTCCTATTTGCAGATCATCTTAACTACTGGCTTCCATATTGGACTATTACTGGAAGATCAATCTAATGGACCTTTCAGCTCTTTTACCTTGTTTACTATGGTTTTATGTATGTCACTTTACCTCATGTCTTTATCTGTCAAAATACCTTATAAAATCTAATAAAATATTTCAATCTTCATTGACGAACAACGAACAGATTTACTACAAGATGTGTTACTGTTCGTGTATCAGTTAGTGTGCACAAACATATGGGCACATGGGCAGGGCCGCCATCAGGATTTTTGGGGCCCCATACAGCCAAATTGTCTGCCCCCCACCCCCCCACTAACGAAAACTATGGAACGTATCTTTGACTCAGGGCTGGCCTTTGGGGGGTGCGACCTGTGTGGTTGGCACAGGGCACATCACTCCCGGCTAGCTGGGGTGGGGATGTACCGGCAAACAAACAGCACACTTAACATACAAATTGAAATTAGATGTGCTGTCTGCCGCTGCTTTGCAACTAGAACCCCCAGCATGCCTGGTCAGCCGCTGCTGATATATATATATATATATATATGGATGTAGTATACACATATATATATGCTGGATATAGTATACACATACCATACAGCCTGGATATAATATACAGATACCATACAGCATCACCCCTCCAGACTCCATGTCCACAGAAATCAACACACACACACGCATCCTCTTTAATATGACCCACGGATAGAACGCCGCCATCACGGTGAAGCCGATGCCGTGGTATGTTTTTAGAACTGCAGCCCGGTTCCCGTGTACGGCGCCGTTCTATCCAGGGGTACCGTGCTAGGTCTGAAGCACAGGAGGTGGGCCGGCTTGCCCCAGTGGGCGGAATCCCCCGCCTCCCTATGACGCGGCTCCATTGATTATAATGGAGCCCCGTCATAGAGGGGAGGGAATTCCCTCCCACTGGGGCAAGCCGGCCCGCCTCCAGTGCTTCAGACGCATTGTTGCATTGGTCAAGCACAGCAGAGCCGAGTTGTCGGTTACATTGGTCAAGCACAGCAGAGCCGAGTTGTCGGTTACATTGGTCAGGCAGAGCAGAGTTGTCAGTTACATTGGTCAGGCACAGCAGAGCTGAGTTGTCGGTTACATTGGTCAGGCACAGCAGAGTTGTCAGTTACATTGGTCAGGCACAGCAGAGCTGAGTTGTCGGTTACATTGGTCAGGCACAGCAGAGTTGTCAGTTACATTGGTCAGGCACAGCAGATCTGAGTTGTCGGTTACATTGGTCAGGCTCAGCAGAGCCGAGTTGTCGTTTACATTGGTCAGGCACAGCAGAGTTGTCAGTTACATTGGTCAGGCACAGCAGAGCTGAGTTGTCGGTTACATTGGTCAGGCACAGCAGAGTTGTCGGTTACATTGGTCAGGCACAGCAGAGTTGTCAGTAACATTGGTCAGGCACAGCAGAGCTGAGTTGTCGTTGCATTGGTCAGGCACAGCAGAGTTGTCGGTTACATTGGTCAGGCACAGCAGAGTTGTCAGTTACATTGGTCAGGCACAGCAGAGCGGAGTTGTCGGTTACATTGGTCAGGCACAGCAGAGCCGAGTTGTCGGTTACATTGGTCAGGCACAGCAGAGCCGAGTTGTCGGTTACGTTGGTCAGGCACAGCAGATCTGAGTTGTCGGTTACATTGGTCAGGCTCAGCAGAGCCGAGTTGTCGTTTACATTGGTCAGGCACAGCAGAGTTGTCAGTTACATTGGTCAGGCACAGCAGAGCTGAGTTGTCGGTTACATTGGTCAGGCACAGCAGAGTTGTCGGTTACATTGGTCAGGCACAGCAGAGTTGTCAGTTACATTGGTCAGGCACAGCAGAGCCGAGTTGTCGGTTACATTGGTCAGGCACAGCAGAGCCGAGTTGTCGGTTACATTGGTCAGGCACAGCAGAGCCGAGTTGTCGGTTACATTGGTCAGGCACAGCAGAGCCGAGTTGTCAGCACGGTAGGGACTGGTTCAGCAGTAGCAGATTTATATACTATACCAGGATGGGGGCACACACTCTCTCTCTCTCTCTCTCTCACACACACACACACACACACACACACACACACACACACACACACACACACACACTCACTCTCACTCTCACTCTCTCTCTCTCTCTCTCTCTCACACACACTCACACACACACACACACACACTCACTCACACTCACTCTCTCACACACACTTACTCTATGCAGGGAAGCTCCAGGACCCATTCAGTCTTCAGTGCTCCTCACACAGCGGCTCCTCCCCTCCCCCTCATGTTCCGACCTTGCAGCAGAGACGACGGCAGCCAGGGGTGATTCTAGCCTCTCTGCTGCCCGAGGCGAACTATAGAATGACGCCCCCCCCCCCCGTCAATCCGCCCACATTATAATCCACTACTGCCCCCCCCCCCACTGCTGTCCCCAATAAACATAATGTTTGGTCCCTTGCTGCACAGAGGATGTCAGGAGAGGAGGGGGCTAACTTTATAGGAGAGGTCCCAGCAGCACAGAGGATGTCACGAGAGGAGGGGGCTAATCCTATAGGAGAGGTCCCAGCAGCACAGAGGATGTCAGGAGATGAGGGTGCTAATCCTATAGGAGAGGTCCCAGCAGCACAGAGGATGTCAGGAGAGGAGGGTGCTAATCCTATAGGAGAAGTCCCAGCAGCACAGAGGATGTCAGGAGAGGAGGGTGCTGATCTTTTAGGAGATGGTCCCCCTCTTCCCCCCTTATAGATGGTCCCCCTCTTCCCCCCTTATAGATGGTCCCCCTCTTCCCCCCCTTATAGATGGTCCCCTCTCCCTTATAGATGGTCCCCCTCTGTTCCCCCCCTTATAGATGGTCCCCCTCTCCCCCCTCCCTTATAGATGGTCCCCCTCTCCCCCCTCCCTTATAGATGGTCCCCCTCTTTCCCCTCCCTTATAGATGGTCCCCCTCTTCCCCCCTTATAGATGGTCCCCCTCTCCCCCCCCCCTTATAGTTGGTCCCCCTCTTCCCTCTCTCCCCCCCTTATAGATGGTCCCCCTCTCCCCCCCCCCTTATAGATGGTCCCCCTCTTTCCCCCCCCTTATAGATGGTCCCCCTCTTCCCTCTCTCCCCCTCCCTTATAGATGGTCCCCTTTCCCTTATAGATGGTCCCCCTCCCCCCCTTATACATGGTCCCCCTCTCCCCCCTCCCTTATAGATGCCCCCTTATAGATGGTCCCCCTCTTTCCCCCTCCCTTATAGATGGTCCCCCTCTTTCCCCCTCCCTTATAGATGGTCCCCCTCTCCCCCTTATACATGGTCCCCCTCTTCCCCCCCCTTATAGACGGTCCCCCTCCCGCCCCTCCCTTATAGATGGTCCCCCCCTTATAGATGGTCCCCCTCTTTCCCCCCTCCCTTATAGATGGCCCCCCCCCTTATAGATGGTCCCCCTCTTTCCCCCCTCCCTTATAGATGCCCCCCCCCTATCGATGGTCCCCCTCTTCCCTCTCCCCCTCCCTTATAGATGGTCCCCCCCCCTTATAGATCGTCCCCCTCTTTCCCCCCTCCCTTATAGATCGTCCCCCTCTTTCCCTCCTCCCTTATAGATGGCCCCCTTCCCCCCCCTACCTTATAGATGGTCCCCCTCTCCCCCCCCCCCTGCACAGCAGATAAAACAAAAACAAAAAACAGCACACAACTCACCTGCCCTCCGTTCCCCCGTCGAGCCTCTCTGGTCTGGTCCCGGCTGATGTGCGGCTGCCCGGGGTGTCCCGTCCTGTCCCCGGCAGCGCGCGCATCACAGAGCTCCCCGTGCGCCTGTGCCTGTGACTTCCGGCGCACGGGGAGCTCTCTGATGCGCGCGCTGCCGGGGACAGGACGGGACACCCCGGGCAGCCGCACATCAGCCGGGGGACTAAGGCTGCATTCCCACGTTCCGTGATCCTGACGGATCACGGACGTGGAATGCATGTACTGGAGCCCCCCCGCCCCCGGGAAGTATCTGTAATGAGATGCTGTGAGCGGGGGAGACTGTATTCATAAGCGCCGCGCTGTAGTATCAGCACCGCGCGGCTGATTTAGTACAGCGCGGCGCTTATGAATACAGTCTCCCCCGCTCACAGCATCTCATTACAGATACTGCCCGGGGGCGGGGGGGGCTCCAGTACATGGTACAGTCAGGGCCGTTTTAATACATTGGTGGGCCCAGTGCACAGCCCTCAAGAGTGGGCCCCCCCTTACCTTTCTGCACATTGTATAATGTACTGAATTTGCCCCCACACTGTATCAAGAGCCCCAGTACATACAGTAGTTACCTTATAACACTATTTCCACCATTCAGTGATTACATATTACATAAAAACTGCACTAAACAAAACAGAAAGATATCACCATTGATACCATTACATAATACCGCCATACCATGACCCCTATCAGTACAAGCCTATAACAGAGTGAAGTTACATCCAGTGACTCACCGGAGGCGTCTTCTCCGATCAGAGTCTGTCACCTTTTCTTTTTCTCTCCATCCAGCCTGGGCCACCTTGAAGTCTTCTCCTGGCTGTGAATCTTCTCTCCAGAAACTGCCAGACAAATATTTTAGGCTCCAACACATACAGTAGTTAGGTCCCTTGTACCCCTATACAGTAGTTACACCCCTCTGTACTCCTACATAGTTACACCCCTCTGTGCCTCCATAGTTTTAAGGTGTCCCTGTAGTATATAGACCCTCATATGCTCCTCCAGTTATATACAGCCCTCCTGTGCGCTCCCCCATTAGTATATAGCCCCCCTGTGCACTCTCCCCAGTAGTATATAGCCCCCTGTGCTCACCCACAATAGTATATAGCCCCCCTGTGCTCTCCCCCAATAGTATATAGCCCCCCTATGCTCTCCCACAATAGTATATAGCCCCCCTGTGCTCTCCCACAATAGTATATAGCCCCCCTGTGCTCTCCCACAATAGTATATAGCCCCCTGTGCTCTCCCCCAATAGTATATAGCCCCCTGTGCTCTCCCACAATAGTATATAGCCCCCCTGTGCTCTCCCCCAATAGTATATAGCCCCCCTGTGCTCCCCCTCAATAGTATATAGCCCCCCTGTGCTCTCCATAATATATAGCCCCCTGTGCTCTCCCCCATAGTATATAGACCCCTGTGCTCCCCAATAGTATATAGCTCCCCTGTGCTCCCCAATAGTATATAGCCCCTGTGCTCCCCAATAGTATATAGCTAACCTGTGCTCCCCAATAGTATATAACCCCCTGTGCTCCCCCATAGTATATAGCCCCCTGTGCTCCCCCATAGTATATAGCCCCCTGTGCTCCCCAGTAGTATATAGCCCCCTGTGCTCCCCATAGTATATAGCTCCCCTGTGCTCCCCCATAGTATATAGCTCCCCTGTGCTCCCCCATAGTATATAGCCCCCTGTGCTCCCCCAAAGTATATAGCTCCCCTGTGCTCCCCCATAGTATATAGCTCCCCTGTGCTCCCCAATAGTATATAGCCCCCTGTGCTTCCCAATAGTATATAGCTCCCTTGTGCTCCCCAATAGTATATAGCTCCCCTGTGCTCCCCCATAGTGTATAGCCCCCTGTGCTCCCCCATAGTATATAGCTCCCCTGTGCTCCCCCATAGTATATAGCCCCCTGTGCTCCCCCATAGTATATAGCCCCCTGTGCTCCCCAATAGTATATAGCCCCCGTTCTCCCCCATAGTATATAGCCCCCTGTGCTCCCCAATAGTATATAGCCCCCGTTCTCCCCCATAGTATATAGCCCCCCTGTGCTCCCTGATAGTATATAGCTCCCCCATAGTATATAGCTCCCCTGTGCTCCCCCATAGTATATAGCCCCCCTGTGCTCCCCAATAGTATATAGCCCCCGTTCTCCCCCATAGTATATAGCCCCCCTGTGCTCCCCAATAGTATATAGCCCCCGTTCTCCCCCATAGTATATAGCCCCCTGTTCTCCCCCATAGTATATAGCCCCCTGTGCCCCCCCATAGTATATAGCCCCCTGTGCCCCCCCATAGTATATAGCCCCCTGTGCCCCCCCATAGTATATAGCTCCCCCTGCTATATAACATTGAAAAAAACAAACACTTTTACTCACCTGGGTCCACGCGTTCCTCTTCTCTTCCCTCCTGTGGCCGCACTTCCTGCGGTCACAAGAGGCTGCACTCCCCTTACCCTCGCGCCGACGCTCTAGTGACGTCGGGCGCTAGAGGGAGAGCGCGGCCTCTTGTGACCGCAGGAAGTGCGGCCACAAGAGTGAGTGACTGACAGGGAGGGAGCCAATGGCTCTCTCTCTGTCAGTGTCGCTGCTGCTGCAGCGCTGAAGCGCCGCAGCAGCAGCGGACGGGGGCAGCGGCGGACGGGGGGCCCCTGCAGGGGGCGCCATGGAGGGGTAAGTAGATTACCCATCCATGGCGCTCCCCCATGACAGGCTGGTGGCCGGAGCCCTGTGCGACCGCATTGGTCGCACATAGCAACGGCCGGCCTGCTCGGGGGGGGGGCCCCTTTAACCAGTGGGCCCGGTGCACGTGCACCATGTGCCCTCTGGTTAAAGCGGCCCTGGGTACAGTCAGTGGCGGATTATAATGTGGGCGGCCGCCCGAACCGCTCATATTATAATCTGCCACTGAATGCCGCCCCCATGAAGATAGCTGGTGGCGCCGCCTGAGGCAGACGATTCAGGTCGCCTCATCATTGCGGCGCCCCTGACGGCAGCCAGAGAAGTTTGTGAGATGGAAGGAGGGAGGGAGGAGAGAGGAGAGGGGGAGGCAGGAGGGAGGAGAGAGGAGAGGGGGAGGCAGGAGAGAGGAGAGGGGGAGGCAGGAGGGAGGAGAGAGGAGAGGGGGAGGCAGGAGAGAGGAGAGAGGAGAGGGGGCCCGCTGCATCTACCTGTGATCTGGGAGAGCACACAGGCCGGAAGTCACCAGCTCCACACGAGCCTGGGAGCTGCTGAGGAGGGGGCCGGTCCATTGTGGAGGGTGGGGGGGGATTCTGCAGCCCGGTCCACAGACAGTGCAGGGGGGAGGAGGGCCTAATGATTTTAGTTAAGTAGAAGGGGCCCCTTACATCTGCGGGAGCTCTCCCCTCTCCCTGCACTGTCTGTATACCAGGTTTCTCATAAAAGTGAAGTGTGTGGGAGACCCGGGCCCCCCCATAAGCCGGGCCCCATACACCTGTACTGCCAGTAATGCCCTGTTGGCGGCCCTGCACATGGGCAGATTCGTTAAGTTCAGCATGTAGCCTGAAAAAAAAAAAACTGCTGGAAAGTATTGCAAAGATTTAGTGGAGACCAGTACCTCATAGGTCAATTGTTTCTAGTGTGTTCCTGTAGAGTTTAATTCAGGTATTGATAAACATCCTTAAGTCTGCCAGAATCAACATATCACCAATGTTGCGCTGGCATCGACGATGCGAGATCTAACAGCCTGTGATTCAATATTTCTGCCACAGGATGTGATTCCATATCATCTGGGCAGAGCTGGACTACTGCGTAAACATTTGCTGTGTCACTAATAGAAATCACTTTGGACATGCGTACTGTATAGATAAATGTGGATATATAGTATGTCTCTTAAGGTTAATAAATTTATGTTAGGTTCTCTTTTACAGTATCCTTTTTAAATCACCCTGTATAATTATGAATACTGGAAAATATGCCAGCTAGTTTTCAAGGTCAAACAGTAGACCGCGCATTTGGCAAAATCGATTCCAATCAACTTGTTTTTAAAGCATTACTAAAAAGTGCACTCATACTGTATACTGAGAATAACTTTGCACAAAGTAGACACAGTAGCCTTGTATTACTTGTCTGTAGTCTCTGCTCTCTGTAAAAGCATCTAAGGTTAAAGCATCAACTGCAAACTAATTTGTTTACATGCTTTAGCATTACATAATAAATATGTGACCCAAGTGACAAGAGCTTAAAATGCCAGTGTCAGGACTGGCAAGCACAGACAGGACAGAGACAGTGGGCCCTGCATCTGAACTCACCCACTGACCCTACCTACTTGCCTCGGTCGACCCTAAATGGTCTCGGACAACCACAAAGTTGTTCCCTATGCTGCGTAAGTGAAACACAGAACAAGACGGACAGACAAACACAATCTAGAATAGTGGAACAATCCGGGTCAAACGACACGGGCAACGCAGTACAAAAATCAGTAACACAAGGGATAGTCAAAAGTCAGGCGGAGGTCAGAACACAAGTCAGGCAGAAAAGAATTAGGACGGTGTTCGCAGGAATAGGACAAGGGGAGCTGGGATCAGAAGTGAACCTAATAGCCAGCGATAACCCACTGGCTCTGACTTTACTTTATACTGGATCAGGAGCCCGGACCAGACACTGATTGGTCCGGTCTCCTGATTCCAGCAACTATACAGCTGCGGCGCTGCAGAACGATCTGTCACTCAGCCTGCACAGGAGCCGCATCAGCTGTGCCGGCCGACTGACTGTCACGTGAGACTGCGGCACCCCCGGTTACTAGGGGCATTGTCGGGTCTCCATGACGTCACTCGGCTCCGGCGGGCTGAGCGAAGGCGCGCTCTCGAGCCAAGAGAAGACGCTGCAGGAGCCAGGTCAGGTAAGTTCCTGACAGCCAGTCAGTACAGTGGTTTATGATATTTGTTAGTCATTCTTTGTTGTGTTAGCAGTTTGTCCTGCCAATGACTGTCCAGCATTACAGAGAACTTGGCTTAGTAGAAATAATCATAATCAACAAAATGTAATTTAAAATACATTCAGCAAACAAATTAGCAAGCATCGTAAGGATTTTAAAAAAAGTAATTAGTTTAGTTTTCTCTCAAAATATTTTGCCTATTTTTTACAGGGTTGCTTTAAAGGTGTATAGGACATGTACAAGGAGTATTTCTATAAACGGCATTTGAGCCTGTACTGCAAGACACCGACACTGTATGGCTCAGGATTATGGAGCTGAACAACCTGCTTGTGGCACATACTACTTGTGCTTCTACCTCCTTGCAACACATGAGCAAAACAGTGGGAGAACACTACAGCTAGCAATTACAGTACATTAGAGGGCAACCTCTTCCCCAACATGTAATGGTTGAATGGTTACCAATGCTGATGGTTACTAATTCTATTATTAACACAGCACCAACATACTTGCAGTGTTCTACAGACCTTGCAGTTATCCACTCTAGCTCCTGTCCCCATTGGGGCTCACACTCTAAATTCCAAATTTAGTGTGGAAGGAAAATTAAGTTTACAGAGGAAATCCACACAAACACAAAAAGAACCTACAAACTCCTTGCTGATGTTGCCCTTGGTGGTATTTGAACCCAGGACCTAGTGCCGATAGCCACTGATACTAAATCTTGCTTAAATTGCTACTACCTAGTAAACCTGAGTGTGCTTTTTCAACGTTGTTCCACATAAAGCGCAACATAGGCTATTAGTAAAGAATAATGTAGATTGTTATACTGATTGCAGTGCCATTTACGGATTATCTGTTGTCTTAATTTCTTCTTTCTTTCTCAGATGAAAGATTTATATAATCACTTGCCATGTGGACTTCTACTACTGTGGGATATGCTACTTAGTCTGTTTGCATCTACACACTTGTCTATAGTGACAGTGGCATAGCTACCATAAAGGAAGGCCATGCCACTGCTATGGGGCCACTCTGCTGCACTCTGACTGACAGAGCAACAAAGAAACTGGCTTCCTGTCCTGTCAGTCTCTCAATGGCCATAGGCAGCATTGCATCTCCAGCTACAAGAGGCCTCCCCCCCCACATACACTCATCTGTCCTGGTGCAGTTCCCCGGGATTCATTCACCTAGCTCTGGACACATCACTGGCGCTCATGCTTACTCATGTGTCAAGGAGCAGGGAGAACAATGGAATGTCTGTGGTCTGCGCCAAACCAGGTGAGTATGTTGACGGGGAATACAGGATTCATAGGACCCCATAGAGTTTTTTTCTATTGGGCCCTCATGAATCCTAGCTATGCCCCTGTACAGTAACCTAAGAACCTCAACAGGTTCTTGAGAGGCCACCAGTCAGCAACAGATCTCACACAGTTTTTAACACCAGTCTGTGTAGCGGCTCTTAACAGGGACCTCTATAACAGTCTTAACCATAGCTACTATAAGAATACAAGAGCAAACTCTGTAGTAACTCACAGCAGACTCTAATAGTATCTCAACAATAGGCCTTGCACCAGCTCACAGCAGACTCTGTAATATTATCTCAACAATAGGCCAAGTACCAGCTCACAGCAGACTCTGTAGCAACTCAAAGCAAACTATGTAATGGTCTCTCAGCAGCAGGCTCTGTAGCAACTCACAGCAGGCTCTGTAATAGTATCTCAACAATAGGCCATGCACCAGCTCACAGCAGACTCTGTAATATTATCTCAACAATAGGCTAAGTACCAGCTCACAGCACATTCTGTAGCAACTCAAAGTAAGCTATGTAATGGTCTCTAAGCAGCAGGCTCTGTAGCAACTAACAGCAGGGTCTGTAGTGACTTACTACAGGCTTTGAATGGCACCATAACTTGAACACAGAACAAGGTAGGTCTCACCAAAATAGGCACTAGTAACATGATCCTGGTTCAGTAATATTGACTAGTACTAAAATGCTCGGGTGCTCGTTACTCGAGATAAATATCTCCCGATACTCGTGTGCTCGTTTCGAGTAACGAGCCCCATTGAAGTCAATGGGAAACTCGAGCATTTTTGCAGGGGACCCAAGTTTGGTAGAGGGAAGGTTGTGTGAAAACCTTTCTACCTCAGAAAATGAGGAAAACACAATGGAAATGGACAGGAAACAGCAGGGGCAGCATGTATGGATGCCTCTGAGGCTGCCCAATAGCACCATTATGCCTAATGCTTGTCAACAGCCTGGTTAAAACAGAGGTAGGCATATGAACCACCCAAAAACTCAGCCTGACACAGCATGGCAGTAAGAACACAGTAGACCATTAAAACAGAGGTAGCATATGAACCACCCTAAAATTTAGCCTGACACAGCATTGCGGTGAGAACACAGGAAACCATTTAAACAGAGGTAGCATATGAACCACCCTAAAATTCAGCCTGACACAGCATGACTGTGAGGAAAGAGTGACCAAGGTAGAAGCAGTAGCCAGTGAGCCTCCCAAAAATTAAACCAGGCACAGCATGGCAATGATGACACAGAGAACCAATGAACCAGACACAGCAGCGGGATGGTGAAGCTAATGATGACGGCATCGCCGCTGACCATCTGTGTTGACTCTTCAAAGGGGTCCATTACCCCAGGTTTTTACAGGTCGTGTGAAAACCTGTCAACCTCAGAAAATGATGGAAACACCACGGAAATGGACAGGAAACAGCATGCATGGATGCCTCTGAGGCTGCCTTATCGCACTATTACGCCAAATTATGGGCAACAATATGGCAGTGATCACACATTGAAGGATTAAAACAGGTAGCATATGAACCCCAAAATTTAGCCTGACACAGCCTGGCAGTGAGAACAGAGGGAACCATTGAAACAGAAGTAGCATATGATGAACCACCCAAAAACTTTGCCTGACACAACATAGCAACATACAAAAAAGGTAAAAGGTACTAATGAAAGGATGGCAGAGGACCCCCATAAGATGACATCCACAGAAAATATGGTTCGAAATGGAGAAGACAAGGATGCTAAATTGGATTTGACTTTGAATTTGACTGCAGCAGTTGGGGTAACATTCCCTGCATCATGTGACTCCCCATTTCTCCCCCCACCACTGTTTCAACTTTGAATTTGACTGTAGCAGTTGGGGTAACATTTCCTGCATCATGTGACTCACCAACTCTCCCCACTGCTGTTTTGAGTTTGAATTTGACTGTAGCAGTTGGAGTAACATTCCCTGCATCATGTGACTCACCACCTCTCCCCCCACCCCTGTTTTGATTTTGAATTAAAATTTTACTGTAGCAGTTGGAGTAACATTCCCTGCACCTCTCCCCCCACCACTGTTTTTATTTTGAATTTGACTTTGACTGTAGCAGTTGGAATAACATTCTCTGCATCATGTGACTCACCACCTCTCCCCCCCACCCCTGTTTTGATTTTGAATTTGACTGTAGCAGTTGGAATAACATTCCCTCTCCCCCACCGCTGTTTTGATTTTGAATTTGACTTTGACTGTAGCAGTTTAAGTAACATTCCCTGCATCATGTCATGTTCATGGGGTATCGCTGTCTCAGCACAATACTCAACATAACTGCAAAACTGATGTGGCTCAGGCATCCTGGTTTTAATTCCTTGAGGATCTGGCAATTGTCTCATGCAAAGGAATCATCACTTAAGGTCCTGCCTTACTAATTATGTGCTGCCAAACAACTAGAATTGTCATTTGTTTCTTTAGTTTGAGCAGCGTCTGATTTTTTTTCCTTTTTCCTCTTTTGTTTTGTTATCATTTTATGCCAGCAGGTCTGTATATAGACACACACTTAAGAACAGAATACTGACAAAGTTTACCACTCGGTTTAAAAATTGTAAGAAAAAAAGAGTGAGAGAGAGACAAACACAGAATTAGAGAGCAAAGTTTGCATTGTTCATTGTAGCACTATTTGGTAATAAAAGAAACACATGTTTGTGCATTTTTGAAGATCCTTCTTGTATTTCATTTGAAAAGATGTGCAAGGTCAGCTTCTTTCACTTTATTTCCCCTGTTTTTGAAAGGCAATTTTCTGCCATGTTCTGCCCCTTCACAGCCAGAGGAGTATGTATCTCCTTACAGTGCAAGGATCTGCAGGCCCCTGTGGCAGGGAATGGGCAGACAAAAACAATAATCCACTCTTAAGGAGAAAGATATTGCCGCAACCTTTGGACAATTTCCAGAGTTTTGTATGACTGAGCATCATCTTTCCAGAATGAGCAAAACACTGTGCAGTCTTTGTTATGATTTTGTAATAAATTTGTAATAAATTTGTAATAAATGTGCTCAGACTAAGGGAAGGGTCCAGAAAAGAGTTCCTGGGAGCATGGTGGTGGTGTTGGATCTGTATATCTTCTTTCCTTGGAGGGGCTAGGCTGTTGGGAAGGAGGATGAGATGCTGGTGCAAGGGTTCCACTCCCTTGGGTAGCGTGGGGGGACTGCGTGGAAGACTGGGTGGTGGATAAGTTACTGGGCGCATTATCTGCTATCCACGTCAGCACCTGTTCACTCTGCGGTTTCAATAGTGGTGTACCCTGGGACCCCGTAAGTTGCAAGAAGAAGCTATGGATTGGATGTCTGCGGTGTGCCACTGCTCCCTCCGAAACGGGTCCTGCTGTGTCACCCTGCCCAGAATCACGGCCTCTGCCTACTGCATCGCTTGGAACCCCAAGCCCACGCCCTCGTCCTTGACCCTTACCTCTTGGCTTCACCATTTTATGGACACTGCACAGTCAAAACTGAAATAGCTGCACTACAGATCACAGCAAACCAAGAAAAAATATTACTTAGACTACTTTTTGAGGTAGTTGTATAGAGTCTGTGTGTAAGTGCTGCTATATGGTGTATAGCAGCACTTACACAGGGCAATTAGCAGTTAGCTTGGATATGCCCACAGTAAGAAATACAGAAATAAGAAAATTTATTGGTGGTCAGGTCCCACTACTTTTTGGGAGGCTGTTGCATACAATCTGTTGGTGGCTCCACCTATACACTCTGTGACACCCCCTTTACACTGTGCAAGCAGTAGTGAACTTAAATATGACTTGAGTAAGAAATACAGAAATCTGAAAATATACTAGTGGTCTCAATAGTTTTTGGTGGGCTGTGGGATACAATATAGTGATGGCTGCACTAATACACTTGGTGACACCCCCTTTACACTGTGCAAGCAGTAGTGAACTTAAATATGGCTTGAGTAAGAAAGAGAGATATCTGGAAATATACTAGTGGTCCCAATAGTTTTTGGGGGGCTGTGAGATACAATCGGGTGGTGGCTGCACACATACACTCTTTGACACCCCCTTGCAATGAGCAGTGAAGTTCTATGCAGGTGTACTACAAATCACAGCAATACAATGTACTACAGCAGCACCACCAGCCACAAAATCATAAAAGAGTACTGACTACTGAGCACTTCTTAGGGGTCTGTATGCAACACCTAATGTCCCCTTTCTGCCAGCAGCCGATCACCACAGTGTGCTCCTGAAATCGTGGTAGCTGCACTGCAAGTCCCAGCCAGCAGTCTGTAGTGATACAATTTAAAAATAATTTGAAGCCCTTACAAGGGCTGTTTGTATTGCTAGTATTCCCTGCCTAATGGAACACAAATTCCCTCCCTAACACTCTCCCTGACCAGCAGCAGCTCTGTCCCTGATCTCTTCCAGCATACATGTGAGCCAGGTCTCGCCAGCCAGCTTTTTATATGGCAGGGTCATCTGATTTGGCCAACCAATCGCTGCTATTGACATGTATGGGTCCCACGTGATCGCAGGATGTACTAAAGAGTCTCCTGGATATTTATTGGCTGAGAAATAGCGCCCAAATTTACAGGAAACGGATGATGAGATTTTCATAAGTATCGCAAGATGCTCGTCCGAGTAACGAGTACCAACGAGTACCCTAGTGCTCGAACGAGTACCAAGCTCGGATGAGCATGCTCGCTCATCACTATTGACTAGCAACATTGAGTTTCATTTTATCAAAGAGTGTTATATGATACTGCAGCTTAATCAATGACACTTTTTAATCTAGTAGCTGATGGACAGTGGAATTTCTGCTTTTCTTAAAAATAACACTGTGAATGGCTGATGACTCTTAGTAAAGAAACAAAAGGATTAACTTTTGAAACAGGTACAAAAATTCTCTTTTCTGTATTGAATAAACTTTCTGGTACCAACCTAGATGACTGTAGTGAGGTACATTGTTAGGACACTAAGGAGGACAGATCATTAGGCCCCTGAATGCATTTATGCTTACATAATATGTATATTTAATCAATTCATCAGCGTTTTAAATTTATTCTCACATCCGAACACATTTAGAAGCATCCATCAATTAATCTCATCTTCCACAGGT
The DNA here is from genome assembly GCF_027789765.1 of Dendropsophus ebraccatus. Taxonomy (NCBI): domain Eukaryota; kingdom Metazoa; phylum Chordata; class Amphibia; order Anura; family Hylidae; genus Dendropsophus; species Dendropsophus ebraccatus. The sequence goes on from NC_091456.1 coordinate 129,135,637, forward strand.
TCCCTCCTCATTAGAGTGCAGATACTTTATTTAGACATGGCTGTGATCAACCATGCGTCCTAAATATATTCCAAGTACATTTTAGCATTCAACAGATTTTTTTTATAGCAAGTTTTCAGTATTGCTTGATGCTAGTGGCTTCAATCATTAGTCTGAACTGCAGAAACGGAAAGGTGGTTGCAGTCATTACCACATCGGAGGTGAATAATGAATTACTTGAACTTGTCAGATGTAATAATCATGGTGCCTTTTCAGTACGAAAATAATCCTTCTACATACTGGAGATACAGAGGATTTCACTTTTTAGCTTGGAAGTGTTCTTTCATCAACTTGTCACTATTAGTTGCCTTGAAAACCATTTGAGAACGAACAAGTTTTTAGCTAAACCATTATGTAAAAATTCAATATTTAGCTTGGGCTTGGGTATAGAATTCTTCCTATAAATATGAGTTTTAATTGTTGTAGACATTTGGTTTTTACATTTAGATTAGTTAACTGGCTTCAACTTTGGGTAAAATAAGCAGGAAAAATATACATCACATAGTGATGTAATATATGCAGAATACTTTTTTTGTACTGCATATTCAATTTGTAAAACACACTGAAGTTATAAGATTTCTTCATCAGATTAAGTCCCATTAGGTTACAGTATCAAAATATTACTTATGGGTCAAGGTGGCGGGAAATTGTTGTTTTTCAAAGGTTATTGTTTTATTGATATGCACCATTGTTGGGAAAAGCCAACATTAGCCACGTTTAGTGATACTGAACTTTGGATAGTGCTATACGCTAAGCTATATTCATATGTCTTGCCGTCTGATACCATGGGACAGGGAAGGGTGGGATGAGCTTAAATTGGGAAGGCTCTAAGTTGGGAGAAGCAAAGTAGGTGACGGGGAGATTTCAAAATGGCTAAGAAAAGTAACTAAAGTTAAAGTGCACGGCAGCACTGATTGGCTGAATGGGACCGGAGCAAGGACCTCACATGCAGCCGCGGTGCAGAGCAGGTAATGCTCTTGGTGGCAGGCTGCGGGGCTGCGGGCAGCGGGGGGTTAACCAACATACTCACAGCGGGATGTCATTGGATGGCATTGGATCCGCAGAGGATTTTGCGGCGAATTCGCAGCGTGAAATCCACTGCGTGATCCGTTACGTGTGAAGGCACGTGGGAATGGTAGTTGGGGTTCCTAAGGATTGAAAATCACAAGCCATGAGTGGGAAAAATGTTTTAACTTGTCCCATAGTTATTTAATAGGATCCATCATATAGTGATATCTGGGTTGGAGTTATATGATACTAATTGCAGACTTGTGTTGTGATGTGCTGATATATCCAGTTATATACATACTTATACAGAGAAAAACACCCCTTATACAATCTATTGACAATCTATTTGTGAAGTGACAGTTCACTCAGCTAATCACTGGGATCAGAAATGGCCCCTCTTGGCCAGTGATTGGCTTAGTGGACTGTCACTTGGACAGTGATTGGCTTAGTGGACTGTCACTTCAGATGTGCCAGCTGTGTGGGTGGTTAACACTCAAAACAGTCAGGAGGACACTGGGTGAACCTGAAGTATAATGTTTATTATTTTACACATACACTTTTATCAGCAAGGGTTGTAGGGACATTGCTAAGAATGTCAGTGCAGCACTTGTTGTGCATTCATGCCCCAACCTGCTGATTGTGTTATAAAACTGTAAAGCAAGAATAACTGAATCTGGAGATCTCTTCTTCCTGGGAATACAGGTAAATAATTTTAGGGACAATCATAGAGAAGAATTATAGCGACAAAGGACGATCTCCAGACAAAGCAAAACAGGACATGTTTATCATGGGTTATGTTTACCCTAGACAATGGGGACAACACTATTGAGGGCATGTATTTGTAACAAGGCTGCAGCTTTCACCATTCAAGTCTTCTCTAATAATATATACACAGTGCTTTTATGTATTTTTCTAGTGGACATTCACTTGTACACCTTGTTCCTGAAGATAGATTTGACATTTTTTAATATTCACTTGTACTATTATGTTATACAAAGTTTGTTGAAAGTGCAGTGCCTAGTAATGCATTGTTACTTTGTTTCCCAATTAACACGGTTTACCACAATTTCTGAAGCTATGGAAACAGAATAAGAAATTAATGTTGCAGAAAATGGATGTTGAAATTATAGATAGATTTGTTTTACTGTAGATAGGATGTAATATAATATAATGCAAATTAAGTTTATTACAAGGCAACAATAACTCATATTGAGTCTACCATGAATACCATAGTCATACCTGTAGTCATAGTTATACCTGTATACAATGTATTTTATATCTACCACAAAAAATAAATAAATAAATAAAGTTAATTCAGGAATCTGGCCTGGGTCCTATTTAGGGGTCTACTCTGGGGATATGAAAGTGTCTAGAGATCTGGTCTAAATATTAATTTAGGAATCTGGATTTATATTCAGGCTAAAGACAAGAATAAAGTTAAATAAAACATTTTAAAAATCAGGCTACATTTTAGGGTATTATTTGTTGGTAGTATTTTAGGTTCTCGTATGGAAACATTTTGTATGCATTAACCTCTTAAGGACCCATGCCGTACGGGTATGTCATGGAATCCTGTCGCTTAAGGACCCATGCCGTACGGGTATGTCATGGAATCCTGTCGCTTAAGGACCCATGGCGTACCCGTATGGCATGTGAGCTGAGCTCACTTCAAAGCATGTGGGCACCGGCGGCTATATGCAGCCAGGTCCTCACTGTTAATGTTGGGCCGCCACGATCACGCTACCGCCTGACATTAACTCCTGCAGTGCCGCGGTCAGCACTTACATCAGTGGCAGGACTGTCCTGTCACTGACCGATCGGGAGCAGTCACGTAGGCAGGCTCTATGCAATGATCGCAGATTACATTGGCTAACAGCCCCCCACACTGTCCCTACCTACTTGCTGTGCAGGTCCTAAATGACCATCCGCAACTGGGTGGCATTACGCTGCAGTAAGTGCAAACACAAAACAAGACAAACTAACACAATAAAGAATGGTCGGCGGGCAAGGTTGGCAACAAACGGGCAGCAGAAGTACAGAGTCAGAATCCACAAGCAAAGTCGAGGTCACAAAATCCAGGTCAGAAACACTAATAAACACGGAATGGAGATACAAGGAAAAGGTACAAGGAACTATATGCAATAACAGACAGTAAACAAGGTACACGGTGAAACAGAAACCAGAGACAATAACCAGGTAACTAGAGGACAAGGCAAGAAACACTGAGGACAAGCAAGGCACACTGAGGACTAAAGGAGAACACTGAACCAAAAGACAAAGAAGGTAATAAACAAGCAAGGGATAAGGAAACCAGGAATACAGACAATCTGAGGAAAGGCAGAATCTGACAGACAGACAAGCTGGACAAAGCTATCAAGAGCCCTGAGTGAAGGGAGAGGCACAGGTATAAGGGATCAGAAGTCCTGGACTCCAAGCTTATAGGTGGAGCAGGAGAAACACACAAGAAATCACAGAGAGCCAGAGTTGAGGAGACCTGTCCATCACAACACAGCAGATAACAATCAGTGAACAGACCACAGCAAGGAAAGTGCAGGGAGAACTAAGAAAACATGGACCGGAACACAGATGACATAGGCAAAGAACATAGTAAAACCAGGAACGGATTAATGCCAAAAGCGCAGTCTTTGGCGCAGAGGTCGGATCTTCAACGCAGAGGATGGCACTGATGCCTTTTCAGGCGCGATCACGACAACACCTGTTCCTGAAAAAACCAAGCTGGAAAAATAAAAGGGTTATGTCTCTTAGAAGACGAGGAAGAAAAAGCGAAAACGCTAAATTGATAATTGTCCCGGGCCTTAAGGCCATTTTGGGCTCTGTTCTTTAGGGTTTAAGTGGGTGTAATTGTACTGTATGAGTACATTATAGACACTATGGGGGAGAGTAATCAAACATGGTGTAAAGGGAAACTGGCTCAGTTGCCCATAGAAACCAATCAGATTCCACTTTTCATTTCACACAGACTCTTTGGAAAATGTAAGGTGGAATCTGATTGGTTGCTAGAGGCAACTGAGCCAGTTTCCCTTTACACCATGTTTGATAAATCTCCCGCTATGACTGTAATCATCCATCCATGTGAATGAAATTTTATGCAGTGTGTCTTATCCAAGTACCTTCTATATATTTAAGTCTGTTAAACTTCTCCTTGACAAATTCCTAAGTTATGTCTCTGCTTGCTATTATCTTGTAACTTTTCAAATTCTACCATGCCTTGCCACTGACAGGCAAGGCTATACTCAAGTTCTTTTGTTTTATATTGTATCAAATATTGACAACATTCCCTTGCTTTTTATTTATCTGAAAAATGTGGCCATATCTTGGATAAAAGCCGACATTCCAAAGTGAATGCTTGTGAAAATTGGAGTAGTTGCTCACTGCAGCCAAACAGCAAACTACATGTCATGTATCACATGCAGTATACTGTATATAGTACAAGATAATTAGATAAATTATGTAGATCAGAGGCAATATAACTTCATAATTGATGACTATGTGGCTTCATACATTGCCTTTAATGTTCACACACTGTAAAATAAGGGTAAAATCCAACCCTAATTCGCAGGTAACAATAAAGCCATATTTTTAATAATCAAAATAATGTACTCCATTGACGTTGAAGGGAAATTGGATGGCAGTGCACACACTGTATACAATAACAGCCATAATGAACTACGACTAAATAATGAACATGCTTATTATGTACTACCTGCTTTTGCAAAATACAACCGACATTTTTTTTCCATATATTCACACATCTATTTTATTTTAACTCAAAATGATGGACGTAATTTCCTTCTATTTCACTGTGTGTGAATCTAGCTTCAAGGTGAACGTGTGAACAGAAAGCATCATATTATTTAAGTTTATATAAATTTTCGAGTCTGCACAATACTATTGTCTCCTATTTGGTCCTATATTGTCCATTTGGTTGCTGTAAAGTATATTTCAAAATGCTGTTAACAGAGCAGAAGCTCAAACAATATGACTACTGTTGTAACAAAAAAAAGAGAAAGAACAAGAGAGAGAAAGAGAGAGAGAGAGAGACATGAAAAAACGGTAAAAATTTCCTTCCTAGATGTTTTTATACTGAGGAATTAGGTTCATGGAAATAGTAAAGTGGGAAGCTTTGCCACACAACTTGAGCCATTTGCAAAGGAAATATGAAACATTTAGCTTAAAGTACCTATTTCCTGTCAGCAATTAGTGCACATTAGAATAATAGGCCACACTGTTTGGAATATCCATTGCAATACTTTGCCTGATGTCTGTCAATGTTAGTGACAGACATTCAACACATGTAGGCCATAGGTTCACTAAAGTATAATTAACAGCGATCTTTATGATACATAAGGGACAAGACTTATTTAACCAGTGGGACAAAGAAATCATGTTTACACAGGCAGGCTCTTTTTTTGTTAGCTGTAACAATTTGACATTAAGGTTCTATTAGAAAAAAAATAAATATGACCAGACAAACACATTTGTGTAGAATACAAAGTTGACTCTAATATTCAAAATTTTCAATGCCTTTTTTTTCTAGTATTTTAAACATAGAATACCTATGTGTAAAAAGACTTAAAAACACCATGTTTTTTTGTTTTTTTAAAGCCCCTGACTAAAAATGTAACCAATCAAATTTCTTTGTATGTACTGTTTTTTTATACCTCAATATACCTGCAATACTTTAGGCAAAAAAACAAACAATCCACTACGGAAAACAATACATCAACTCCTAACTCGTGAAGTAATATTTATCCAGTGTATGAATGATAAATGTTTGATCACTTGTGGCACCATTAGTGGAGATCCATGATTACTAGAACATGATTACAGTTAGGAGAACTTTCAAAAGGAGTGGCAGTCATGCATGTGCTCTGCCACACATGTTCAGGTTTTTAATTGCAATTATTGGCTCAAAAAGCCAGAACTATGTCATAAATAAAAAAACGTGTATAAAAGAAAAAATGAGAATTCTCTTTTCAAAGTCATTCCAGGCTTTGTATTCAATAATTGCAATTAAAATCCAAACATATGAACATACCCTTAAACGGGCATTCCCCTCAAAATTATTTTTGCATTAATACGTTGCCCACCCATAGCTCTTCATATTTCCAATATCAATGTATTATGGATTCTGCACAGTTTTGCTGTTATCTAGGTGCATTCACCCCCACCAAACACATAGAATCATCAAATCTCAGTCCAACCTGTCACCGCTTCCTGCTCCTGGCCCCCACCCTCCATGTCGGCATCATGTGTCCTCCCTCTCTTCAATGGGCTGGGTTAGCCAAACTGAAGTGACTGAGGACACTGAGGGGGATGGCTGCTGTAAGAGAGGGAGACACGATCAGTGCAGCTGTCACTCTCCCCCCTCTAACAGCAGCCACCCCCATCACCGCAACCCCCCGTCACCATCTCACTCGGCACCCCCAGTCACCCGTGGCTCACTCACGCCGCTCACCCGCGCCGGCACCCAGGTGCACAGATCCGTCTCACCATCTCACTCGGCACCCACCGTCACCCGTGGAGAAAGAGGCATCTCAGTATTTCTGCACCGCGCAAAGAGCATCACTCACAATGTAACAGAACAGATGGTACTATCAGACATGTAACACAACCATTACTACGTCACAAGGTAACTATCAGTGTACAATGAAATCCCAGCTTCTGAGGACATCACATAGGAGACGTGCTGGCAGCCATGTCTAAGGGCAAACTGGGCAAGTGACTGGTTGTGAGACCACTGCCCTTTTATCATGTTGCATACTTTCGTACCACACATGCACACATCCTTATGCACGCATAAACACTGGTTTATGAATGTACGCAGTGTAATCTATGGTAATGGTAAAGGGTCCTGCACCATATAAGAAAACAAAGCATCACAGTAACCTATGGCATTCACCCCCTGTCATCCACGGATCACTCGTGCTGGTCACCCGCAGCGCTTACGGGCGGCAGCCCCCCAGGTGGGCTCGTTCGTGATACCGGCAATCTCCCCCGTTACGGTTGTGCACAGATCCGTCTCACCTGCGGCAACTATCCCCCCCCCGCGTCACCCACCGTGCGCTCACTCGCGGCCCCCCAACACCCCCCGCAGCTCACCTGTGCATGGCCCTCGTATTAGTTCTGCTACACCATCTCAGCTCTGCTACACCATCTCACTATCTCAGCTATGCTACATCATCTCGCATCTCAGCTCTGCTACACCATCTCAGCTCTGCTACACCATCTCACCATCTCAGCTCTGCTACACAATCTCAGCTCTGCTACACCATCTCACCATCTCAGCTCTGCTACACCATTATCATCTCAGTTTTGCTACGCCATCTCACCATCTCAGCTCTGCTACACCATCTCAGCTTTGCTACAGCATCTCACCATCTCCGCTCTTCTACGCCATCACCATCTCAGCTCTGCTACACCATCATCATTGCCATCACCATCTCAGCTCTGCTACTTTACCATCATCAGGCATAAGCATTTCATGATGGGAAATGTAGTTTCCTATCTTGATAATAGACAGTCTTTTAGAAAAACTTGTAACTCAGGAACGGCAGCAGCTAGAAAGATGGGAGATGGCTCTAAATACTCAAGGGGACTTGGTGAGTAAGACCAGCTAGATCTGGGAGCATTGCATTTTTTTTTTGCTCTTGGGGGAATAACCCTTTAAGCAATCGAGTGTGGTGCATGGCTGGTGCATGGTTATGTCATAATTAATCGCTAAAAACATAAAATAGCACTTTGACATATTAGGCATAGAATAAGGGGTGTAAAAAGTTTAAGCTTTTTTCTCATTTCTGGTAACACATAACATTCAGTTTATAAAATGATATCGCAGACAATAATGTTAATTCATAGGGAAAATGAAGCAACCACCTTTAAGATATACTTTACATAGTATAAAACTATGAAAACCAATTGTTATTACATTTCACTTTACTGTGAAATTTTATTAGTGCTATTAGGCAGCAAATATTTTTTGGGATGGGGTCCCTAACAATCAGACATTTACTACCAGCATATAGGTATTAAAAACAAGTTGCTGGAAACAACTTTTAGCCTATATTCACACAAAGTAAAATAAAAGCAAAATACAGCCATAATTTGAAATGAATATTGAGCATGTTTATTATTTGGACAGCTGTAATCAATTATGGGCAATATTTTATATAGTGTATGCACTGTCCCGTTAACGTCAATGGAGTGTTGTCATGTACTGTATGCCTTGTGTCTTTGCTCTCTGTCTGCTGAATCTGTCTACTATTGCTGTTTAAACCAAAGCCTCTATTACATGGGCAATGATGAGGAGCAAAGGAGCGCTGTCTACGCATCGACAGCAAGCAGGTGAGAGCTGGAAGGGGGCAAAGAGGGGCAGGGGGCCGCAGGGAGTTGTAGTGGGGCTGCCCGGGTGATTTCTAGATTGTCCGGGCAGCCCATAGAGGATATCGGTGATATGTTTCCGTAGCTCCATGGAATAGGGGCGGCTGTCGCTGTTATCCTTGTCGTTTGTCAGCCGACATCATTCAGGTCGGCTGATCAGGTTGACTTCTATTACACCAGAAGATTATCGGCTGTAACGGCCGATATCAGCCAAATATGTCCGATAATCGTTTAGTGTAATAGGGCCTTAATTTCAGTGAATGAAATTATAGTACAGCCCATGTACATAAGTAGTATAGGTAGCATGGACATAGTTTATGAGGAAAAAAGGCAGCATTTTTTTTTCTATTTTCTGTTAAGTCTAATACAATTAATTTAAAAATAAGTCTTCTATGACATTTTTTTTTAAAATATAGATATTTAGATATATGTTCCTGCAAGTTTAAATTGCAATTTTGAATGTTTTCTATTGCTTCACACTGTACTATTATTTACACTTCAGTATGATGTCATTGCACACAATACTGTAAATGGGAATAATTGGCGCCTCACACACGATTAGTACATTTACTCGGTGGTGAAATATATTTTAATGAGTCAGCGTAACAACTAAACTGTCACAGCATGATGGATTATTAAGACTAATTTGACAGTTTGTATGTAAGGAGTCAATTAAGAAACCCACATGCATTCCTCTCTGCCCAAATAATCAGTTACAAATAAACCAGGGATTTGTTAACAGGAAGTAAGTTAAGAAGTTTTAGTAGCAAAAATTTCAGCAATAAAAAAAAAGTTTTCTTGTCTCAACTGGCTACTGTCTTACAACAAAGGCCATGTTTTTTTTTAAGATTTCAAAGCATAACTTCTTAAAGAGTACTCCAGCGAAAATTTTACTTTCAAATCAACTGCTGTCAGAAAGTTATACAGATTAGTAATTTATTTCTATTTAAAAATCTCGTCTTCCCTTACATATCAGCTGCTGTATGTCCTGCAGGAAGTGGTGTTTTATTTTTAGCCAGACACAGTGCTTTCTGCTGACATCTCTGGCTGAGACAGGAACTCTCCAGAGTAGGAGAGGCTTTCTATGGGGATTCCCATAGAAAATCTCTCCTGCTCTAGACAGTTCCTGTCTCGGCCAGAGATGTCAGCAGAAAGCACTGTGTCTGGCTAAAAATAAAACACCACTTCCTGCAGGACATACAGCAGCTGATATGTAAGGGAAGACGGGATTTTTAAATAGAAATAAATTACTAATCTGTATAACTTTCTGACACCAGTTGATTTGAAAGAAAAAGATTTTTGCTGTTGTCAGTCTGCCATGTTACAGGTATATGGTACAGGGGTGTTCCTGTGGGTAAGGGAGCCGCACGGCATACATGCATGACATTTGTATCTAGCTGCTAATTTGGGGCATTTATCACCATTGTGGTTTCTATCTGAGGTGACTGCTAGTGAATATTAAGCACTATTTGCACTTTATAGATTACCTTCAGCACCTCATATTATTTAACCCTGTATGAACTATGTAAATTTCCTGATTTTTCTTACATGTTTTGCCTTTGTTATGTCTGTCTATTGCACATTGCACTTTGTAACACACGCTACTAACTGGCCAAAACATGTTTTAGTTTTTTTCCAACAATTTCATGCATGAACCGTGTGGCTTCCCCTTTCCTTGTGTTTGTATTGTCGGTCCTTTGTAGTCCTCCTCCTTGTATGTTCATATTATGTAATTGTGTGTTTTTTAAATCGTGTCTGTTTATAATAATTGCTTCAAATAAACTTTATTAATGATTAATTTATCTGTAGTGGGCTCAAATATCTCTTCCATGTGAAGGAAGTATTCTTTGGTGGTATATATGCAATAGATTATGGTTTTGAGCATTATTGGGTGTCCCTTGTAGACTAAAGAAAATTTTTTGTTTTTTTTTTGGCAAAGGGTTGTTTTTGGTTCTACATATTACAGGTACAGTTGTGCAACATAAAGCTACAGCCTGGTCGTGGTCCCCCTTCACCAATTGGGCAACTGACAATGTGGACTTTTTTTTTGTGGTACAAGTTGTACTTTTTAGTGGCATCCTTAATTTGACAATATAATGTATACTAAAAAAAATTGTTTGTTGGACAACTAAAGATGAGCAAATTTACAGTATTAACGAAGCAAAGTACTTTCTTATCTCAGCAGTTGGCTTATCAGCTGGCTGCCTTTGAACTCTGTGCCAGTCTGTTCCACTCCTCACCGGTGGCTTGGAAAAGCTGGATCCAGGCCTGCAAAACTTCTCCCAGTTTTCCAGGACTGGATAAAGCTTTCCCAGGCACCCGGCAAGCAGCAGCATGGAGCGGCACGGCGCTGCATGGAGTTCAAAGGCAACTGGCTGATAAGCCGACTGCTAAACTAACAAAGTACAGTGGTACCTTGGTTTAAGAGTAACGGTTTAAGAGCGTTTTGGTTTAAGAGCTCACAGTTTTTCAAAGTTATGACTTGGTTTAAGAGCATTGTTTTGGTTTAAGATCTTCCTGTAATGGGTAGAAGGGCGAGTTGGGGAGCGGCATAGTCTGAATAGCAGGGTCTCCAGCCCTGTACTCTGATCTAGGAAGTCTCCCTCACCTTCCAAATTATGGCAGATCCACTTCAGGTTGGGGCTTACATCAGGGGACAGGACTGTGGAGGTAATCTCTCCATAGCTGTAAACCCTCTCTCCCCGGACAGAGAGTGCTGCATATATGTGCCCACATCTGCCCTGCTCATTCCTTCTTGCTCTCTGCAGTCTCTGTCAGTCCTAATTGGTCCACATTGAACACCTCCCCCCTCTCCATTGCTGTCATGTGACCTCACAGACCTCTGACAGCAGCCCTGCTTCTCTATTCTAGCCTGTTTTACTATGCTACTGCATTATGGGGATCTGCAGCTCCATCCTGTATCTACAAACAGCTGCTGTGTTGTCAGGATTATGCACTTACTATACATTATACTCCACGTGATCATTGCTATACTGTACAGTATCTTATGTTGCATATTCAGCTGTTTATAAATGTTTTTTTTTTATTTGTCTTAACTGTTATTCAGAATATAAAATGATAATTTTTGGGTTTGGAACCAATTGTTTGCATTGTAATGATTTCTTATGGGAAAATTTGCTTTGGTTTAAGAGTGGATTTGGATTACAAGCACAGTCCTGGAATGAATTATTCTCGTAATCCAAAGAACCACTGTACTTTGCTTCATTAATACTGTAAATTCGCTCATTTCTAAGGTCAACATTTAAATAAATGTAATTACGCAATTTAGCGGGCAATAATTACACTGAATGGAAAACTGGCATGGTAAATTTATTCTATGAATAAATACAATTCCAGCAACATCAAACGTGTAAACCTTTAAATGTTTGCTGTTAATTCCTGCTCATTTACATTTGCTTTGAAAAATGCATAATTCTTTGTTCCACCTTTCAATGTTTTTTTCATTCTTCCAGAAAGTGAAAAATTACACCAGACATTGTGAAACAATTGTTACGATATTTCTGTTGTTTTTTTTATTGTCTAATTGAAAGCAAATATCTTTTGGCTATAACCACTTTCAATGGCCCTTTATAGGCTGCCAAATTAGTTTAGTTAGATTTATATGGTTTTCTTTCCAAAGAAAACAAAATGCAATAGCATTGTGACAAATTGGGCATAGAATAAGTGGTGTAGAAAGTTTATTTAAGCTTTTCTCAGATTTCTGGTAACAAATCACAACTGTTTAGCTGGCTCATACAAAACGACTTTCCAGCTGCTAATGTTGATTTGTAGTGAGAACAGAGCTATCACCTATAGGATATAATTAAAATACCTTCACTGGTTAGCTGTTTCGTAAATGAAAAGAATAGGAATTTTGTTATTTTCACCAGGTAGCATATGGAGTTTTACGTAGATTTAGGAAACCTAAAAATAATTAAAAAAAAATATTATTTACAGAACTTTTTTTAATGTTTTTAAAATATAGTTTCTTTTAAAGGGTTTTTCAAGATTAAAACAAATTGGTCAAGGAGCTAAAATTCCATAAAATACATAAAAGAACCATGACAAAATTGTGTTGTGACCTAGACTGTACTAGTCCTCAAAAGGCTTTGTTTACATTTTGCTGAAGAGATGATGCACCCACAAGCCCAGAGCTGTATTTACCACAAGGCACCCATGGTCTGGAGCCTAGGGCTTGCAACTTTTCTTTATTTTTTTTTTTATTCTCCCACCTCCCATTCAGACTTACCAGTAAATCTGGTGTCTTTTTGAGGAAGTTGGGGGTGGGTGGTGCTTGCATGGTGATATTGGTTAGGTCTGGCATGGCGGTCTTATCCAGTCACAGTATGGCGGTGTTGTTTAGGTCTGGTACGGCGGGGGTAAATGTGATGCCTGGAGCTGTTACCTACCAATCTACCCATCCTGTAGTGGGAATTCCTTCAGATAATATGCAGACAGCTCTAATCATTGATTCAATGTGGAAATTTTGTTTTAAGCTGTTGAAAACCATGAAAAACGCGACAATGTTTCTCCATGTAGAGAAATGCATGTGGCCGAAACCACGCTCCCATTTCTTCCTTAGTAGTCATGTGCTGTTACTAGGATTATTGGCCATATGCCTATTGGTTACCGCATGAGGGTCTGGTTTCGGCTGCATGTGGTGACGTACAGTAAATGTGGGAACACGGCCTAAGACTGATCATATATCAATAAGATGTTCAGAAACTAGAAAATAAAGATTCCAACTAGTGAGTGAAGATGGGGCGTCTTCAGGTTTAGTGCCTAGGGCAGCAGCAGCTGTTAATATGGCCCTGCATAAATCCTGTGTATCCAATCACTGACATAAGAGGCTAATAGTGCAAGACAGGCCCATTTCGAGGGCATTTTGACTACAGAGTAAACTTTGATAAAAGTGCCCCCCCACCACCACCCCAAGTGAGGTCAGGTTAATGCCCCCTGCCCCATAGTAAATGCCCCTGTCCTGCTGAGCCCCTATAATAACTGCCCCTGTCCTGCTGAGCCCCAATAGTGACTATCCCCTGTCTTTCTGTGCCCCCATAGTAACTGCCCACTGTCCTGCTGTGCCCCAGTAGTGATAATGTACCCCTGCATTTCCCAACACACACACACACACACAAAATTATACTCACCTAACCCTGGCATGGAGCGGGTCCCTCAGTCTTTTTGCTCCAGCCTGTCAGCCACAGGGCACATCTGCTGAAAGGAGAGACCACATACAGGCCCTGAAGGGGAAGAAGATAATACCTCTCCAGGGGTGCTCAGTTGAGAAAGGTCCGCAGGCAGCGTTGGCGGTGCTGTGCACGGGGAGGGGGGACGGTGTTCTGTGGGGTGTGTGTGTGCGGGGCACTGTGTTTACACAATGAGAGAGACCAGCAGCACCCCCCCTAGCTGTTGGTGCCCCGTGCGGTCGCTTGGCCTGCCCGCCAGTAGAAACGGCCCTGATGCAAGACTGCTAAGTTCAGTGATTGGCTTCAGTGATTACAATGGTACCAAAGGCCATCCAGGACTACTAAAATAGTGGCCATGGACCATCAGGGCATTTAACAGGTGAGTGATTTTATGCCATTTTCTTACTTTGGCCTAATTTTCTCTGATCTTGGAAAACCCATTTAAACGGTCACTTACATTTTAAACAGCTTCCCTCCATAGGATGAGGTTGTATGTTCCTTAACACAAAGATGACTACAAAGTCTTTCCCACTAGGTGTCTTACTTTCCTGTAATGTGAGGCCCACTGCATGTTGTTAGGGGGAATCGGTCTCCAGTAATAGCTAGATCAGCTACAACAGGCAAAGTGAGATAGATCCTGAGAAAGCCTGAGCTGTGTACCTGCAAGTTTACTCAGTCTGGTCCACAATGTTCCTGAAAGGGTAACAAAGGCTTCCTTCTTAATCGCTCACCACCTATAAAACTCAGGTCAGCTATTTCTTATGTAAATTCAAGTGTATCTACTGCTTTATGTACACAGCGCTGCAGTGTAATCCCCCCCCCCCACCCCCCGGTACCAGCAGTATCAGTAGATGTTCATTACATAATGTAACACTTCATTTGCTGTGCTGCTGCAAAGCCAGTGCATCAGTAACCCCATCTTCCTCCATTTGTATCTATATTACAATACAGTAATGTACTAAGTAATTTATCTCCCAGCACATTGCAGCCTGTTCACACTGCAAAGGAGCCCTAACTAAAGGGTATTACTTTGAGAGGGGTTGGGGGTTGGGAATGATCGGTGTTTTACTGTATGTTTCATACAGTAAAAAAAAACAGTCAGACAAATGACTTAACCAACTGGCTAATACGTCTATTCGAATAATAGGCATAGGGAAAAGTCATCCATGCTATGTATTGCCAGTGAATATGAATTGTACTTTTCTTATCAGCTTCTTCTTATCATGAAAAAATCAGTACAATTTCAAGCAATAGTTCAATAAAAAGCAGCAGAGGTTACAGCTTTTTGTTTATATTTGTTATCCGCCAAACCTTTAATTTACTTTAAAAGCTGCAAGAACGTCTTATCATTAGGAACAGCAGGATCATAAATCAACAATATCACACTTACACAAGATTTCCAAACATTGTACGAGTGTGATATTGCTTATGTGTCTTCATGCTGTTTTTAATAAGATGCAATAAAGGGGAACTTTTAAAGTTTTAACACCTGCTGCTCAGTATTTTGTTTGTGTGATTAATAGGTGGGTGGCAAAGGACATAAACTTCTTCATTTTCAGACACAGAAGTAACCTGATGAATAGGTAGTGTGATAAAATGGCTATGCATTGTTTCACATCTGCTTAATCCCATTGGAATTGTGATTTTATTCGTTATGGAAAGGCATGCACCACAGTTACAATAGTTATTGTCGTATTGGCAGCTGATTCAGGAACGGTGATAAAATTAAAAGTAAAATGAGTTAAAGTAACCAAAATTCAAGAGATTTTTGGAAACCTGATCCACAAGTGATAAACGTGATTAACCCTTTGAGGACCAAGTCCAAAATGACCCAGAGGACCGCGCCAATCATCCTTTTTGCATTTTCGTTTTTTCCTTCTCCCCTTCTAAGAGCTCTAGCACTTTCATTTTTCTATCTACAGGGCCATGTGAGGGCTTGTTTTTTTCAGGAATAGGTGTACTTTGTAATGGCATCTTTTATTCTACCATAACATGTATGACGGAATCCCAAAATATTATTTATGAAAACATAAATGAGTGAAATCGTGAAAAAGAATGCAATATGGTAACTTTTGGGATGTTCCTGTGTCTACGTAATACACCTTATGGTAAATGTGACATGATACCATTATTCTATAGGTCAGTCCGAATACAACAATATGTAGGTTTACACAGATTCTCTTATATTTTTTTTTATGAAATCCTTTTTTTTTTTGCAATTCATTATTAATAAAATGGCCCTATTGTGACTCTTATAACAATTTTAGTTTTTCATCTTTAGGGCTGTATGGGGTGTTATTCTTTGCACCATGATCTCTACTTTTTAATAACACCATATTTGTGTAGATTGGACGTTTTGATCACGTTTCATAATTTTTTTTGTATATATAATGTAACAAAAAATCTGCAATCCTGGCACTTCCCCCCCCCACTTTTCGTTTACGTCGTTCACCGTTTGTGATGACGATTGTTATACTTTAATAGATCAGACAATTACGCACGCCATATATAATATATAATATGTTTACTTATTTAATTATATTTATATGTTTTATTTATAAATTGTGTATCAAACAGAAGAGGTATAACAATGGCCCCCTCTTCTCTCCCCTCCCTTATAGATGGCCCCCGCTTCTCCCTCCCCTTATAGATGGCCCCCTCTTCCCCCATCCCTTATAGGTGGCCCCCTCTCACCCCATCCCTTATAGGTGGCCCCCTCTCCCCCATCCCTTATAGGTGGCCCCCTCTCCCCCATCCCTTATAGGTGACTCCCTCTTCTCCCATCCCTTATAGATGCCCCCCTCTTCCCCCATCCCTTATAGATGGCCCCCTCTTCCCCCCTCCCTTATAGATGGCCCCCTCTTCCCCCCTCCCTTATAGATGGCCCCCTCTCCCCCATCCCTTATAGGTGGCCCCCTCTCCCCCCATCCCTTATAGGTGGCCCCCTCTTTCCAATCCCTTATAGGTGGCCTCCTCTCCAAGGCTCCCTTATAGATGGCCCCCTCTCCCCCATCCCTTATAGGTGGCCCCCTCTTCTCCCATCCCTTATAGGTGGCCCCCTCTTCTCCCATCCCTTATAGATGGCCCCCTCTTCCCCCATCCCTTATAGATGGCCTTCTCTCCCCCCCTCCCTTATAGATGGCCCCCTCTTCCCCCCTCCCTTATAGATGGCCCCCTTCCCCCATCCCTTATAGATGGCCCCTCTTCTCCCATCCCTTATAGGTGGCCCCCTCTTTCCAATCCCTTATAGGTGGCCTCCTCTCCAAGGCTCCCTTATAGATGCCCCCCCTTCCCCTATCCCTTAGAGATGGCTCCCTCTTCTCCCATCCCTTATAGATGGCCCCCTCTTCCCCCATCCCTTATAGATGGCCCCCTCTTCCCCCCTCCCTTATAGATGGCCCCCTCTCCCCCATCCCTTATAGGTGGCCCCCTCTTCTCCCATCCCTTATAGATGGCCCCCTCTTCCCCCATCCCTTATAGATGGCCCCCTCTTCCGCCCTCCCTTATAGATGGCCCCCCTCTTCCCCCCTCCCTTATAGATGGCCCCCTCTCCCCCATCCCTTATAGGTGGCCCCCTCTCCCCCCATCCCTTATAGATGGCCCCCTCTTCCCCATCCCTTATAGGTGGCCCCCTCTTCCCCCACCCCTTACAGATGGCCTCCTCTTCGCAAAGCAGAATTAAAAAAAAACCAACAACACATAAACTCACCTAACAACCCGCTCCCCCGGTGATCCTCTCCTTCTTCAGGCTCGTCCGGTCCCCCGGCTGATGCGCGGCTACTGGGGGTGTCCCGTCCTATCCCCGACAGCGCCGTGCATCAGTGAACTCCATGTGCATCAGGGCTGGGACTTCCGGCAGTCAGGGCCCTAGGCGGCACAGGGAGCCGGGGCCCGGGGGCCCGGACGAGCCCACTCTTGTGACCGCAAGAAAAACAATGGTTGCGTTCACAAGAGTTATTAATGAGGGAGGGGGGAGCTACCCTGGTAGCTACTCCACTGCTCCCTCCACAAACAGGGGGGCTCCAAATACAAATATAAATACTGTACACCTTAAGACTCAATAAAGGTATTATCTCACCAATCTGTTTTTCTTGATAAGCTTTATTGATATCCTCTTCAGGTGAACTTGCAGTGGTAGGAGCGGTCAGAGGTTCAGTAGGTCAACCCCTGCCCTGGATTTATAAAATGTGATAGGGGGGTGATTTTAATTTTTATTGGGGGAGGGGCTTTGGGGTATTTTTAAAAACATTTTAACCTTTTCTTTTTTTTCATGTTCACACTACGTAAAACTAAGGCCGTAGTTCTCGCCGCAGAACTACGGCCGTACTTTTGAGGGGTGGAACATAGCCTTATTTTTAATGGGATCCCGGCCAGAGCGTACACACATCATATGCGCTCTGGCCGGGATCCCATGCAGCGCCAGAAAAAACTGACATGTCAGTTTTCTGCAACCGGAATTCAGTGAATTCCGGCAGCAGAAAGTCCTGTCAGTTCACACAGTGAAGCAAGCGGCTCCAGCCGCTTGCTTCACTGTGGGCTATGGGAAGCTCTGATGCAGGCGCACGCTGATGCGCCCGCATCAGAGCTCCGCGGCTGAAAAGTTCATCCGGCCGGTACTTAAGTACCGGGGTCACGGAACGGCCGGGTGTTCACGTAATGTGAACATAGCCTAAGTCCCCCTGGGAGACTTTTACATGCAATCATCAGATTGCATACACTGATAATTGCAATGCCATAGAGGTATCGTGTTGTCTGCTAGCCCTAACAACTGTCAGTAGTTTATTGTTTTTAACTTCACAGCAGCTAGTTTTACATTGCTATAGCACTATATTCTCCCAGCTGAATAAAACTTGCTGTGAGAATGGAGTGCTATAGATTTTAATAGTTTTCTGGGCCAATCAGATAATGACAGTGGCCTATCCATGGTCAACAATCACTGATTGTCCCTAACAACTGTCAGCAGTTTGGAATGGGAATTTCGGATGACAGCTTACTTTTAAGGGACCGTTCACATAATGTACTGTATACTATTAAAGTCTATGGCACTCCATTCTCGCAGCAGGGTACACAGAGGAGCAAGCATGAGTGTGTGGGGGAAACAAGGGCAGGTAACCATGGTCTATTTATTATTTTTAATGTCACAGCAGCTAAATAGTTACTGCAAGAATGGAGTGCTATAGACTTTAAAAGTAATGAGTATTGTAGCGGATTCCACTGCAAAAAATCGCAGCAGATTTTATGTTATGTGTTAATGCACCCTGAAGGCGTTTTCCCCCACAGTCAACAATCACTAATTGGCAGGGTGATAACACCTTGAGCCCCTGCTGATCATCAGTTTAGCATGCACATCAGGCTAGATTCATACACACTGGATGTGAAGTAGATTTCATGCTTCAAATTCGCATCAAAATCTGCTGCGGATCCCTTGCCTGTCTTTTTCAAGATTACATACTTGCAGCGGTATCTGCCGGGGGCCCCAGATCCAGCTTGCTTCAGGGGTTGCCAGCATCTGGACGTCCTGCTCAGCCAATCAGTGGATGCTGCGGAGCAGCACATTGCTTGACGTCTAGCCGGGAACCTCCGAAGCAAATTTGCATCGTTAAATCTGCTGCAGATCTGGTGCGTGTGACTTCATTTACTGTGTAGTGGTGGCAGTGCTTATGGTCCTTTTACACCGAACGATTATCGTACGAATTTGCACGATAACGATCGAATAATAATTGTACATGTAAACACAGCAAACAATCAAACGACGAGCATTTTTTTTAAACATTCTTTATTTTAATTTTTTCATTGTACAAACATACAGAATTCTAGAGGTAATAGTCAGAAACAGTGAGTATAGCTCTTAATGAAACAAACACAAAAGACAAGGTGACCAGTCTATAGCCGGTATCTAGCCATCCGCAGCTTAATATTCAAATATATGACTTGGATTATGACACCAAGGTGAGAGGTCGATGGTGATGGCCTCCGCGGCTGGCTATCTGAATATATATCTCATATGAGGAGAGGATATAACGGAGAAGTCATATGGACGTTAGATATCTTAGCTTTGTTAGTGGTGTCAGAGGCAGGAGTGGCGTTGCTCAGAGAAGGAACTACTTAACTGGTGAACAGGACATGACAGTAGACACACAACGATCATATCACATATTGATTCCAGGGAGCCCATGTCTTTAGAAAGGTGGGGTGCAAACACATGGTCCAACTCACTAGCTCTTTCATAATGCACATATTTTCTATCTCAGCGTACCATGCTGATACAGGAGGTGGTGTGGGTTGTTTCCAATAAGTTGGTATAAGTAATTTCGCAGCAGTGAGGAGATGGATCAACAGACTCTGCCCGGACAAGTGGGTGCCAGTAGGGGTCAGCCATAAGAGTACGAGTTGCAGAGTTATATTGACAGACTCGCCACCCATCTCTTTAATGGCTTTAACTACTTGTGTCCAGAAGGGAGTGAGGAGAGGACATTTCCAGAAGATATGGGTTAGTGTGCCTCCTAGGTTACAATCGTTCATTTTGATCCTTGAACATGTTCTCAAATCATCGTTGGTCGTTCGCAAAAAATTTTCAGATCGTTCCGTGTAAACAGTCGTTCACCGATTTAACCTATGTGCGAGATAGGCTTACGCGATCGCAAAACGTTTTTTCCGTATGGCTTTAACTACTTGTGTCCAGAAGGGAGTGAGGAGAGGACATTTCCAGAAGATATGGGTTAGTGTGCCTCCTAGGTTACAATCGTTCATTTTGATCCTTGAACATGTTCTCAAATCATCGTTGGTCGTTCGCAAAAAATTTTCAGATCGTTCCGTGTAAACAGTCGTTCACCGATTTAACCTATCTGCGAGATAGGCTTACGCGATCGCAAAACGTTTTTTCCGTATGATATATCGTTCCGTCTAAACTCTGATCGTTATAAAAGAAAAACATGTTACTTCGAAATCGTTAATCGGACGATTGGGCGAATTATCGCTCCGTGTAAAGCCAGCATTAGGGAATGGCTGCTGATTGCACACCTGAGCTACCAATTATACATGACAGGCAGGACCAGAAAAGCTCCAAAAGCTGGGACTCTTTGAAATTTGCCTGGGGATGGGCAGGGCATAGAGCAGCATTTTTAGATTGCATGACCCAGATTTAAGGTTTGATTCTCCTCTCCATCTTTTGGGGCTGCTATCAGTTTTGGGAACTTAATACTGTTAATAAATTCCATTTAAGCTTATACTGTATGTTGCCGCCATATTTTGTCTGTATACCATGGTTTTTTAAACAATTTTCTCCTCTTTTTCTCCTTTGCTAATCTACCCTTTCTTTTCTATTGGCCTTCTTCTTTACTTTGCCTTCTTCTTTTATATTATTACCTTTAGAATGTGTCCTGGGGTATGTACTTTTATGCCATTCATATGGTCTTACAAGCCTTGTTAAGAAGAGGCCTTGTGACGTTAATCATCTGCCAGTGCTTGAACATACTGACACTTTTTCTGTGGCTGCTGGTCCTTCAATTGCATAAAATACATGTTCTGTTAAAGTGTTATTATGTTTGTGTTGTTTTAATGGCATATTAGACATAAATGTGTTGTCATTAAAATCAGTGCTATCAGTGCAAGTACAGTATACTGAGAGCAGAGAATACTGGACGGTAGCAGCTGTCCTGTATTCCATTTTAGCCTACTTTTGAGTTTAGAATACTGTATCTGTGCTGTATGTTTTATGCTCATATATGTGTTGAATCAAACATTCTTTCTGGCATTTGCTTCTGAATTAATGTGACATCAGGCATGAGTATATACTGAAAGTTTAAAATATGCAGCTCTCTGTTTTTTCCTGGGCTTTTCAAAGTGACTGTACAAGTAACTCTAGACACATGAATTTCCTGAATTTACAGAATTCATGGTTTAAGTGAATTACTGTAGGTATAAATTCCATTAGCACATATACTTTGCACGCACTTGCCTGGGATGCTTGTGTTGTCATGTGGATAACTTGAATAAAGGATATAATTAAACCCCTTTTTAATGTAACACATTGAGGTAAATTATGTATGTGTAAATTATTATAACAAAAAGAGATGAAGTGTGATTATAATCATCTATTATTACAAATGTGAGAAACTGACGTTAAGTTCCTATCTATATGTACCAGTAAAAAAAGGAGAGATTCTGTATTGCCATTCAGCCTGCATATATACAATATAAATGTGCCTGGTTGGCACTTGTCCCAAAACAAAAAAAAAAACAATATAACTTGTAGGTGATTATAGTGGATTTCCTGAATGTTGCAACTGTAACTGAATTTCTCATTCCATATGTTCACACTGCGTATGAATCCGTCCGTAGTGCGAACCGCGAATATACGCACGTAGTTTTGAGGTTAATGCGTTCGCTTGAAAGCATATGATATACGCCCGCACAGTGCACACTACGTATGAGTTTACGGCCGGATCGTATACGGCATTGTGAAAAATGAACAAGACCATTGTTTGAGGACGAAAATGTTGAAACTCACGGCCCATGGATTTCCAGGCGGTCCCGTACGAAGTACTTATTTCAGCCAAATTGAACTTGATTTTTCGATCCAAAAGGTTCTGTGTGGTTTACGGGGCTGGGCGAAGATTTCCAAGTAAATGACCTACCTTAGATCGCTTCGAAACAAGCTAGGGAAGCATAACTGTACTACGGGCGTATGTTCGCGGTGAGTACGCATCCGGCGCCATGTCGATTTTTCCCACACCTAGCCACACATGTACGGTGGCGTAAGAACTGCGGACGGAATCGTACGCAGTGTGAACATAGCCGGGCAGGTGATTTCCGTGTAGCTTTTTTTTTTAATAATTTCCCACTTAGAAGTAGATCTTCAAATGAATGCTGGATGACTGGAATTGTTTTTTTTGTACTCTTATCTACCCTGACTAGTGTTTTTATAAGGACCATAGTCTTTGGCATGTTTTCTTGTCTCTACATGTGGTTGCCAATAGCAGTACAATTCAACTGATAGAGTGGTGACATTACATAAAATTCCAGTATCCGTTGTAGTGCTGATCTAGTTTTTTTGCTCTTTGAGGTGAAAAGGCCAGTATTACCAATAATTACACTATAAAAGGGACAAATAATACCATCACATTCTGACCACATATTACCAGTGCCTAATGATTGAATAATGCCCCCCATACTGTTACAGAGTTAAAACCACTATATACAGACCAACATTGCCTCCATATAGTAACAATACACTAAATACTGTACAGTAACATCCAGTGACCGACTTCTCTAATCTCTAATTTCTTCTGCATATGGCTTCTTCCAGTGTCCACTCATCTCTGTAGGATCAGTCAGACAAATACCTAAGGCTCCTAATTTTTCCAATACTTTGAGCAATTCATAGTGTCCCAAATGGTAATAATTGCCCCCTTTGTAGGCAAGTTTCCCCAGTATGTGCATCTTCGTAAGTAAAGAGTTGCCCACAATAACTGGTAAAAGTTTTCTCCAAGTAGGTAGAAAGTTTTTCCTGAGTAGATAAGATGAGTAGAGAGTTGCCCCAATAGGTGAAGCTGTACCTGGTGGGTAAAACTGAATGCCAGGTGATAAAGTAGGTAAGAAGTTGTCCCTGAGTGGGCAGAATTGCCCCAGTAAGGGAATCGCTGTCTCCTAGTAGATAGAGTTGTCCCCCCGAAGGTAGAGAGTTACCATCTTAACAAAAATAAATAAAGTATACTTACCTCATCTCTGCTCCTACACAAACAGGGTCTTCTCTTTCTATGCTTAGAGCAGCCAGGCCATGCAGGATGACTGACTTGAATCTGCACATGCCTGCGTCACTTCTGGTTTAAAAGAGGGAAAAGGAAACTGTCAGACTGTCATACCAAGCACTACAGTGTTAACAAAAGTATATTAAATATGGTAAAAGTCAATCTCGGCCATTGGGTACCAGGATTTATAGGGTTGTTTTTTGTTTTTTGTTTTTTAAAAAAAAAACGTTTTTTTGTCTTTTTTTTGGGTTTATTGTAATCTCCGTTATAGGATACCCTCATTTCTAACTATAAATAATTACTGTCTATTACGTTTTGTCCCCATAATATTGTTTTTCTAATTCTATTGCACTTTACTTTTTGCAAAGAATGTAATTTCCTGACATTCTTTGCGGCAGTGCATTGGCTAGCATGAGTCTTGCCTGCCACTACATCACTACTCAGCGATCTTATGCTATTCAGCACAAGATTGCTGTGTATTACTAAGTTTTGATGTGTCCTTAGTAAAAAAAAAAAGTATATGTGTCCCTTAGTGTATTAATAAAGATACAGACTGCCTTTGCAATCTGTATCTAATACTTCATCTAATCCTCTGTCCTGGTGCTGTAACGTTGGCGCCGCCATCTTGTTGATGCCACTGTGTTCCAGCACTGGAACGCACCACTGGAACAAAGGGAAATAGACAAGTTGTTGGTGCCCGACGTTACAGCACCGTCACAGAGGATAAGGTGAAGTATTAGATACAGATTGCAAAGGCAGTCTGTATCGTTATAAATACACTTAGGGACACATATAATATGGACACTTTATAATAAGGACACTTAATATTATGTGATAGGTTCTCTTTACATCATTAATTTTTTTTATCTAGGGTTTTCATAATGTTTTGCTCCTGAAATA
Organism: Dendropsophus ebraccatus; assembly: GCF_027789765.1. Taxonomy (NCBI): domain Eukaryota; kingdom Metazoa; phylum Chordata; class Amphibia; order Anura; family Hylidae; genus Dendropsophus; species Dendropsophus ebraccatus. The sequence goes on from NC_091456.1 coordinate 129,159,923, forward strand.
AAATATTACTCCCAAGAGTCAACTTATTATTATTGGTCCCAGAAGCAACTAATATTGTAACTTAACCCCTTCGTGCTGCAGCTAGTTTGGGCCTTAATGACCAGGCTAATTTTTCAAAATCTGACCTGTCTCACTTTATGCTCTTATAGCTCAGTGATGCTTTAACGTATGCTAGCGATTCTGAGATTCACTACTTTGTGTGTTTTTTGCGAAAAACATCAAAATATCATAAAAAATGTAAAAAATTAGCATTTTATGAACTTTGAAATTCTCTGCTTCTAAAAAAAGAACGTCGTAGCACATAAATTAGTTACTAAGTCACATTACCAATATTTCTTCTTTATTCTGGCATAATTTGGTAAACATATTTTACTTTTTTAGGGTGTTATGGGGCTTAGAAATTTATCAGCAAATTATCACATTTTCGTGAAACTGATTTTTTTAGGGACCAGTTCTTTTTTTAAATGGGTTTAGAAGTCTGGTATCCTGAAAACCCCCATAAGTGACCCCATTTTGGAAACTACACACCTTAAAGAATTAATCTAGGGGTATAATAAGCATTTTAACCCTACAGGGGCTAGAGGAAAGTATTCACAATTAGGCAGTAAAAAAATGGAAAATTTAAATTTTCCAATAATATATACGTTTAGATTAAAGTTTCTCATTTTCAAAAGGAATATGAGACAAAAAGCACCCCAAAATTTGTAATGCAGGTTCTCTTGAGTACAACGGTACCCCATATGTGGGCGTAAACCACTGTATGGGCACACAGCAGGGCTCAGAAGGAAGGGAGCGCCAATTAGCTTTTCCAATGCAAATTTTGCTGAAGAAGTTTCTGAGCGCCAGGTGCGTTTGCAGTGCCCCTGTAGTGTCAGCAGAGAGAAAACCCCCCATAAGTCACCCCATTTTGAAAAGTGCACCCCTCAAAGAATTCATCTTGGTGTGTGGTGACCATTTTGACCCCACAGGTATTACTGGAAAGTATTCAAAAGAAGACAGTAAAAATGAAAAACTCGAATTCTTCCAATAATATGTTTGTTTAGTTTGAAATTTCTCAATTTCACGAGGAACAAGAGGAAAAAAGTACCCCAAAATTTGTAACGCAGGTTCTCCTGAGTACAATGGTACCCCACATGTGGGCGTTAACCACTGTATGGGCACACAGGAGGGCTCAGAAGGGAAGGAGCGCCAATTAGCTTTTTCAATGCAGATTTTGCTGCAGAAGTTTCTGAGCGACAGGTGCGTTTGCAGTGCCCCTGTAGTGCCAGCGGAGTAAAATCTCGCCATAAGTCACTCCATTTTGGAAAGTGCATCCCTCAAAGTATTCATCTTGGTGTGTGGTGACCATTTTGACCCCACAGGTATTAGAGGAAAGTATTCAAAAGTAGACAGTAAAAATGAAAAACTCAAATTTTTCCAATATTATGTTCTTTTAGTTTGAAATTTCTCAATTTTATGAGGAACAAGAGGAAAAAAGTACCCCAAAATTTGTAAAGCAGGTTCTCCTGAGTACAATGGTACCCCATATGTGGGCATAAACCACTGCATGGGCACACAGGAGGGCTCAGAAGGAAAGGAGCGCCAATTAGCATTTTCAATGCAGATTTTTCTGAAGAAGTTTCCGAGCGCCAGGTGCGTTTGCAGAGCCCCTGTAGTGTCCGCAGAGTAAAATCTCCCAATAAGTCACCCCATTTTGGAAAGTGCACCCCTCAAAGAATTTATTTTGGGGTGTGGTGAGCATTTTGACCCCACAGGTATTTGAGGAAAGTATTCAAAAGTAGACAGTAAAAATGAAAAACTCGATTTTTTCCAATAATATGTTCGTTTAGTTTGAAATTTCTCAATTTCACGAGGAACAGGAGAGAAATGTCACCACAATATATGTAAAGCAGGTTCTCCTGAGTAGAACGGTACCCCATATGTGGGCATAAACCACTGCATGGGCACACAGCCGGGCTCAGAAGGGAAGGAGCGCCAATTAGCATTTTCAGTGCAGATTTTTCTGAAGAAGTTTCTGAGCGCCAGGTGTGTTTGCAGAGCCCCTGTAGTGTCAGCAGAATAGATTCCCCCCAAAAGTCACCCCATTTTGGAAAGTGCACCCCTCAAAGAATTCATCTTGTGGTGTGGTGACCATTTTTACCCCACAGGTATTAGAGGAAAGTATTCAAAATTGGCCAGTAAAAATGAAAAACTCGAATTTTTCCAATAATATGTTGGTTTAGTTTGAAATTTCTCAATTTGACGAGGAACAGGAGAGAAAATGTACCCCAAAATTTGCAACGCAGGTTCTCCTGAGTACAACGGTACCCCATATGTGGGCATAAACCACTGTATGGGCACACAGCAGGGCTCAGAAGGGAAGGAGCGCCAATTTGCTGGAGCAAAACCGCAGCTAGTAATAGTTATTAGAATAGTGCAGTTACTAAAAAAAAATAAAAAAAAATGAGATTACAGGTAATATGGGGTGGTTACGGGCAACCAGGGGTGGTTATGGGCAACCTGAGGTGGTTACAGGTAATCTGGGGTGGTTACGGACAACATGGGGTGGTCACGGGCAACCTGCTGTGGTTACGGCAACCTGGGGTGGTTACGGGCAACGTGGGGTGGTTACAGGCAACATGGGGTGGTTATGGGCAACGTGTGGTGGTCACGGGCAACCTGCTGTGGTTACGGCAACGTGGGGTGGTTACAGGCAACGTGGGCTGGTTACAGGCAACGTGGGCTGGTTACGGGCAACCTGCTGTGCTTACAGACAATCTGGGATGGTTACGGGAAACGTGGGGTGGTTACGGGCAACCTGCAGTGCTTACAGACAATCTGGGGTGGATACGGGCAACGTGGGGTGGTTACGGGCAACCTGCAATGCTTACAGACAATCTGGGGTGGTTACGGGCAACGTGGGGTGGTTACGGGCAACCTGCAGTGCTTACAGACAATCTGGGGTGGATACGGGCAACGTGGGGTGGTTACGGGCAACCTGCAGTGCTTACAGACAATCTGGGGTGGTTACGGGCAACGTGGGGTGGATACGGGCAATGTGGGGTGGTTACGGATAAACTGAAGTTCTTATAGGCAATCTGGGGTGGATACCTGTAATCTGGCATGGGCACCGCAATCTGGAGGGGGTCATTGGCAATTTGGGGTGGTCAGAGGCGCCGTGGCGTGGTCAGAGGCGACGTGTGGTGGTCAGAGGCGACGTGTGGTGGTCAGAGGCGACGTGCGGTGGTCAGAGGCGACGTGCGGTGGACAGAGGCGACGTGCGGTGGTCAGAGGCATCGTGGCGTGGTCAGAGGCATCGTGGCGTGGTCAGAGGCAACGTGCGGTGGTTACGTGCAATCTGGGGGGTTACATGTAATCTGGCATGATTACGGGGAACCTGGAGGGGTTATATGCAACCTGTAAGGGTTACAGACAATCTGGGATTGTTACTGATAAACTGAAGTGCTTATAGGTAATCTGGGGTGGGTACATGTAATTTGGGGGGGTCACTGGCAATTTGCGGTGGTTACGGGCAACATGCGGTGGTTACGGGCAACGTGCGGTGGTTACGGGCAACGTGCGGTGGTTAAGGGTAATCTGGGGAGGGGTTAGGGGTAATTTGGGAGTAAACTGCAATTATTACTATAATAAAAAGTGTGTGTTTTATTTTTTTGTATGTTTGTCACTTTTTGTACTTTACGTATTCATTTTCACTGTATTACTATGATTACTGTGATATTTTCTATCTCAGTAATCATAGTTCAGTGACAGAGACCAAATTGGTCTCTGTCACTTTAAATTTTCAGAGTTGGCTGGTTGTGAAGCGCATGCGCACTTCATAACCAGCCAGGACGTCGAGGAGGAAGGAGCTCCAGGATCAGGTGAGTATATGGGGAAGGGGGGGTGACTGGGGGACGGGGTGACAGGGGGGGTGGGGGGCGACTTGGGGGTTGGGGGGACATCACTTTTTATCCCCTGTCACCAATCATTCATGGTGACAGGGGATAAAAAGTGCCAGGAGCACATGGTACAAGCGATCAGCGGTATATAGTATATACCGCTGATCGCTTGTACCGGGACCCAACAGGGGGGTCCCCGATGACTTTCATTCATTTTAACTTTTCCATTGCTGTGAACCGACATTGGAAATGATGGCCGCCGGGGGAGGGGGGTTAGTGATCTCCCTACTAGGGGGGGCTGATCTGAGGTCTGGGGGACACTTATTTCATCTCCCCCCCGCCGTAGATTCACCTTTACCGACGGCCGCCGCTATAACGTTAATAGCGGCGATCGTCGGTTAGGAGGGGGGCCCGGACGGACCCCACACACTGCCCCAACCCCTCAGCTACCTCCGGTAGCCGGGGGGATGGGGTGGGGGCCGTCACGCCCCCGCAGCCTTATTCTCTGCCATCGCCGTAAAAAGCTGATGGCAGCAGAATAAGGACCCTTAGTGACCGCCGTAAAAAGCCGTATCGGCGGTCACTAAGGGGTTAAGGGACCACTGTCTTGGCTGTTTCAGTGATTATTAAGGTGTGTCATAATAAGTTGGTGAATAGTTACGCATAGATGGTGTAAGGGTTAAAGCAATCTTCTATACTTTTGTGGACTAGACAAGAAATTAAAACAATTGTTATTTTACAAAGGCTTTAAATGATGTCTATTTGCTATTTATGTCTCAAATAAACAACGGTTTTCCATCATTTTTGATTGATCCAGCATCATAGTAAAATCATGTGAGGTTTTTCTGTTTCATTTTTTTTTAGTTCTATTATAATGTTATGGTCTGGTTTGAGGTCTGTGTGTACTGTGTATTATAATATTATAATCTGATCTGGGATCTGTCTATACCGATTGTGAGATCTGTTATAATTTTACGGCCTCTGATTTGTATGCATTTTGTGGTCTGTATTTATCATGCTGTGTGGAATTTGTACATACAGTTACTTAGGGTCTGCGTTTATCATTGGTTTGAATTTATTTTGGTGTTTTAGGCTATGTTCCCAGAACAGGATTTTGACGCTGTGTTTTTGTCATAAATGTAAGCTTGTTAATGACTACTCATGTACTGTATGTGTTAGTGGCCATACACCTGTCCACAACTGTCTACATGACTTTCAGTGGGAGTATTACTATCCCTGTCTCCTGTATAGCAGTACTCTATAACCCTTAGCTTCTGTCAACCTAGTTTTGGACCAGGTACTGAGCACCAGGCAGCACTGTAGATTCAGGAAATTAATACACAGTGGTACCTTGCTTTAAGAGTAACATGGATTAAGAACGTTTTGCAAGAAGAGCTCACAGTTTTTCGAATTTGTAACTTGTTTTAAGAGCATTGCTTTGGCTTAAGAGCTCCCTGTACTGGGTGGCAGCGGGAGTGCGGGAGGGGTATGGCCAGCACAGGGTGGTCCACAGCCCTGTTGTTTGTCCCAGGGAGTCTTCCTCACCTTCATAGCAGATCCACTTCAGGCTGGGGCTTACATCAGGGGACAGGACTGTGGAGGTAATCTCTTTATAGCTGAACCCCTCTCTCCCCAGACAGAGAGTGCTGCATTTATATGCTTATCTGCCCTGCAGTTTCTGTCAGCCTTTGTGTTTTCCATCCTCTCCATTGCTGCTTTAATATTCCTGCATTATTGGGATCTGCAGTTCCATCCTGTATCTACAAACTGCTGCTGTTTTTCAGGTTTATGCACATAGTATACATTAAACTCCACAGGCTGAATGCTATTCTGCACAGTAACTTATACTATGACATTCAGCTGTTTCTCATTGTTTGTTTCATCTGTTCAACATGTTATTCAGAATAAAAAATCATTATTTATGGGGTGTTGAACCAATTGTCTGCATATCAGTGATTTCTTATGGAAAAAAATGACTTTGGTTTAAGAGTGGATTTGGACTAAAAGCACAGTCCCAGAACGAATTATGCTTGTAATCCAAGGCACCACTGTACTTGTTATGCCAACAGCTGCTTTGGGAAACACGAGACGGAGAGGGAAAATAAGGACAGTGATCCCTAATGTTAGCCCCCCCCCCAAGCTGTCCCTACCTTCTTGCCTCAGCTACCCTATGCTACCCTAACATTTCCTAAATACACAGAAAGCAGACAAGACAAATAAACAAATACAAGAGGTCAACAAGTCAAAAGTCAGAACCAGTTAGGCAGAGAAGTACTGAATCAGAACCAGAAGAATAGGCAAAAAATAAAAGCAGAGGTCAGAACAAATAAGATACAGAAGACTGGAGGAAATGCTAGCATGATCAAGAAAGACTAATAGAGATCAACAAGGTCTGGGTTTATGAACTATTTATGGAATGCAAGGAACCCACCCTAGGGGTGATTGGATGGATCCTGACATCCCAGCACACATAGAAGAAGCGATAGTTAAGAAAGGATGTCGGTCAAAGGAAAACCAAGGTTGACTGTTAGAGGACCAGAGGAAACTCAGCAAGTAAAGAAATGGATGAAGAGGGAAGTCAATTACCACAGCAAAAGGAATAGAGCTGTGTTCGGACCCAAAATGCAATGGATCATGTTCGGACACACCTCCTGCGCCATACCTTAGGATAGCGCAGAAGTCTGAGCGTGTGCGGATGGGACAATAAGGGTCACTGCCAGCACCCAGCTTACTCGGCAAGTGCTGAGGCCGGCAGCGCTTTTAGAGGCCCACTAGGTGCAAATTATAATGTAGTGTGTTGGTTGGTCAACAGCGGTCCGAGGCTCCTGGAGGGCCCATAGCCAACTGAATAACCCACATTTGATTACACTGCAGCTGCACATCACTCGGTGGGCCCACCAGGTGATTCATGGGCCCCCCAAGGGATGTGCAGCTGCAATGCCAGCGAGCGCACTAAAAACAAAAGTGAAACTCACCTGCAACACACAGTCCCTCACCGCTGCAGGTCTCCCGGTGCTTCTCTTCCCTGTTCTCTCATCTGGCACATGCAGCATGCGTTACAGATGTGCCTGTTGTCAGGTGGACATTACCTGTGCCAGGCGAGAGAACAGGAGGCAAGAAAAGCACCAGGAGACCTGCATTGATGGGGTAGCATGTAGAAGTGGGTTTTGTTTTTTCTTTTCTATTTGTCTTCGGGGACGGCCATCAACTATAGGGGGACTATACCGGGGCAATATACTGACAGGTGGACTAAACCTGGGGCCACCTACTGACTAGGGGCCATGTACTAAAAAGGGACTACACTGGGGGCCATATACCGATAAGGGGACTATACTAGGGGCAATTTACTGACAGGGGGACTACACTGGGGGCCATCTACTGACTGGGGGCCATCTACTGAAGGGAAATTATACCGAAGCCATCTTCTAAAGTGGAACTACACTGGGGGTCATATACAGATTGGGACTACACTGGAGGTCATACACTGATGGGGGGGGGGTCTCACTGGACACCATATACTGACAGGGGGGCTACAGTGGGGATCATATACTGACTAGTGGCCATCTACTAAAGGGAGACTATATTGGCTTCCATCTGCTAAAGGGTAGTAGATGGCCCCCTAAGGGAAGGGTTGCTATTTACCCCTAAATGGGTCAGTGTATGGGGAGATACTGATATTTGTAAAGTGGATGTTGGTTTTACTGCACAAAGAAGCACAAAGAAGCCCGCTGAGGCTCTGTTGCAAAAGGGCCCACAAAAATCTGGAGCCAACTCCGGGTACAATACTAATAGATACCAAGGGGGAGATTTATCAAACATGGTGTAAAGCAAAATTGTCTTAGTTGCCCCTAGCAACCAATCAGATTTCACCTTTCATTTAAAAAAAAATCTGTGAGGAATGAAAGGTAGAATCTAATTGGTTGCTAGGGGCAACTAAGACAATTCTACTTTACACCTGTTTGATAAATCTCCCCCCAAGTTTTAACTCATAATTATTGATGGTCCGAACCCGCTGAGGTTCGGGTTCGGCTGAACCCGAACGCTGGGAATCGGATTCCCGCTGTCTGCCCGCTCCGTGCAGCGGGCGGATACAGCAGGAGGACGCCCTGGAAAACTGGGATACAGCCTATGGCTATGGCTGTATTCCAGTTTTCCAGGCGTTCCTCCCGCTGGATCCGCCCACTGCACGGAGCGGGCAGACAGCGCTAATCATTGCGGAGGGTTCGGGCTTGTACGAACCCCGTCCGAACCAGGTTCGGACCATCCCTACTCATAATGTACTCAGAAACCCATTTTCTTAGACGGCAAGAGTGGTTTCCTTTGTGTCCTTCCAAAACTGTGACTGCTAAATATACAGTAGTACTACATGCAGATAAATCTTTTTCTGGTACAATATAAATGAAACTACAAGGCACAAGAAGCCAGTGCAAAATCTGACTGTGGCACCTTCAGGTCTAACTCTTGATTTTTACTTGGATTTTTTTTAATGTTTTTTACTTGTCATGTGGCATGAGTTCCTAATGATCAGATTCCACTTTTCATTACTCACAGACTCTTTGGAAAATGAAAGGTGGAATCTGATTGGTTGCTAGGGGTAACTGAGCCAGTTTCACTTTACACCATGTTTGATAAATCTTCCCCCTTGTGTGCCAAGGCCAAAAATATACTACTGTTCTGCGTACTGTGCGCTACATTATAAAGTCAAACGCCTGTTGCCTGCTATAGGGCATTCTTGTAATACATCAGAGAGGGTATATGGATGTATACTCCTTGTGTGCCAAAGCTAAAAATATAAGTGTGAAACTACTGTTTTGCGTACTGTGGGTAACATAATAAAGTCAAACGCCTGTTGCCTGTCGTAGGGCATTCTTATTATACATCAGAGAGGGTATACTCCTTGTGTGGCAAGGCAAAAAATATAGGCTGGTACTACTCCTCTGTGTGCACTGTTTTATGTGTAATAAGGGCATATAGAAGTGGCATATGACTTTGAAAATTTAAAGAGGACGTGTTTGACTTCATCACACACACACACACACACACACACACACAAACACAATGACGGTGGGTGCTGTGTGATTTCCCCCTTGTCTATGCCATCTGTGGTTGTGATTTAAAGAGCTGCCTGAAAATATTTCTTTGACTTAAAATGTGGCTTTCTGTTCATACTTCTGTAAAGGAGGTTATATTGTGTTTAGAGTGTATAGTTGATAGGTTGTGATAGTAGCGTAATACTGAAACTTTGGCGTGTTAAAGGGGATTTCCAGCGCTACAAAAACATAGCCACTTTCCCCTACTGTTGTCTCCAGTTTGGGTGGGGTTTTGAAACTCAGTTCCATTGAAGTAAATGAAGCTTAATTGCAAACCGCAACTGAACTGGAGACAACAGTAGGGGGAAAAGTGGCCATGTTGTAGCGTTGGATAACCCCTTTAAATACACCCAGACATGCATTCCCTGCTGTCCCAGTTGCATTCCAGAAGTGTTGGCAACATTTCCTGAGGTGTCATTGTGGACTTAATGACCTCTGAGTGGTCGAATTTTGATTTCCAAGTGTCGAGCATTTAATGGGATTCGATATTCAATCGAATAGTTGAGTACTGGGGTCTATTCGACTCGATATTTGAAAAATCAAATATTTCACTACTCGCTCATCTCTATATGTCACATGCAGTGGGTATAGTGTAATCTAATACATTGGCATCAACATCAACAAATATGACTAAGCTTTAGGTGTACACTGTATGGTGAGATGTTATGGTGATATTATAGAGGAAGTAAAGTCCATTTTTTGTGTTATTTAATGTTTTCTCTACTTAACTTAATTTTTTGTTCTCATGTCCATATTGAAATTAGTTTGTAAACTTTGAGATATTTTCTGTAGCCTTAATGAAAGGTTATGAAAGTGTTATGGAAAGATGAAAGTAACATATTTCTCTTAGTGCTACTGTTGTAGTTTGTAAGAAACATGTTGTTTCCTTTTAAATTATTAATAGTTTAAAATGAAATGAAGCTTAAAGCTAGAGATTCTTATAATGGTACTTAACGAATGGAACAAAGTTTTGTACATTTAATAAAATGTATTCAGTACCAACTCAAATTGATGTCAGATCTACTGAGCCACATATAAAAAATCATTATCTTACAACAACCAACTATAGTAACTTAGATAAAAGCTAACATTATGTCCAAAACATTTTTCTTTTCTTATCTAATGTTAATAATAGCTGATGTAAATGTCAGAACAAGCCAACATAAAATGTTAGCTGAAAGTACACTATTAAAATGTTAACATAAAATGTTAGCTGAAAGTCCACTATTCATTTTCCACCTATCCTGCAAAAAATCGTTGTAGGGATATGCAGCCCATGCAACTGTACTGCCCTATGTAAGCCATCTATCTATCTATCTATCTATCTATCTATCTATCTATCTATCTATCTATCTATCCGAAACAAGAGGATCGCAGCACCCAAAAAAATAAAATGACTCAAAAACCGCAATGTTTGGGCTCTACAATTGAGCCATTTTCAAGCAGTGTCCTGTACAGCAGTGCTTCTCAAACTGTGAGGCGGGCCTCACCAGTGAGGCCCCCCTAGTTGTTGGTGAGGCCCAGCTGAGGAGCCAGTTTTCTCAAAGTAACTATGTTCTGCATAGTCCTTTTGCTGTTTGCAGAAATCTCGATTTTAGCAACATTATTAATTTATTTAGTACTTAATTTATTAGTATATAGCTTGGGAGATGGTGGGAATGTAGCCCTAGCATTATTTTTAGCTTTTAAATGGACTTTCACCACAGATGGTGATGCCCAGGCACCCTCTTGGTCAGTCTGGTGAGGCCCAGGCATTGCCTTGGTCTGTTGGGTGAGGCTCCAGCAGAAAAAGTTTGAGAAGCACTGCTGTACAGTATAGTTAACCATAAAGGGTGGAGTAGACAGGTCTGGTGCCTAACAATCTACATAAAAATGGAACCAGACTATAAAGTTCAATAACTTTGTATAAAACTCTTTACTAATTTTAACACAAATAACACAAAAATATAGAGGAAACAGAAGGATCATATAATCATCAGAATAAATATCTGGCTATTTGACAATATTGCTCCTTATGTTTATCTACCAGAAGGTGGTTAACAAGAGATGCCAGAGTTCATTATCCTGCATTTCCATTTATGTACTGAACACTGTCCAGGACTGGGTTTACATGCATAAATATAAAATGGCTTCAGAAATATTTTATTTGAAAACAAACATATGGATAGATATGTGTGCATCAATTGTTTTCAAAATAAGGGAGTAAAACCAAAGAAAACATGACCATACTTCAATGGGTTGGCCACTTTATAGTAAAATTGCTTAGTGTACAGTATAGGTACCCACTGCTCTTACTAACAGCAGCTCCTTGTGTACCCCATAGAGCTAAAATTAAATGTCCCTCCACCAGACTGTGTTGTCCTTCTCTGATTGCTGAAAAGCAATCCTGTCCATAAGATGGCAAAGCATGGAGGAGCATGTGACCATGCCCCTCCCTCCGTATCCACCACTGAGCCTGTATATCCCTATGGAGGACACAGGGGGCAGGCCATGGTCACCTGCTCCTCCATGTCGGACATCTAATGGACAGAAACAGCACAGAGCAGGAAAGCACAGAATGGAGGAGTAGTGTCTGATTTTAGCTCTAGAAGGTACACAGGGAGCTGCTGTCAGTAAGTGCAGTGAGTACACTCTAAGGATACTGCAAAAGTTACAGAGATCGGCTGTGTATGCTGGGTCCCATCAGTGGTTTAGTACAAGGGTGATGAGAGTCCTTCATATGGGGGTGCTCACTCAACAATAACAGGCAAACTCAAATCCACATCGTAGAGAAAGAAAATAAGGGGAACTCACCCGTTACTTGACTTCTTTATTCTTCACATCTTGTTACATGCAGCCATAACTATTTGGATGTACCTGCAGGACGCCAACCCCCTCCACAGACGCGTAAGAGCTGTGAATAAAGAAGTTAAATAAAGGGTGAGTGCCCTCATTTTCTTTCTCTATGATGTGCAGTGACTACAGTTATTAATACTGTACACTGAACAATTTTAACTATAAAGCGTCCACCCCCCCCCCCCCCAAATTGCTGGTACTGTTTTCTACACTTCATCACAATATGTCTGGTCCCTTGGTCTTCCTTTCTCCTGGGGCAGCTATTTTGGCTAAAATAAAGTTTTAATCTAACGTCACAGCGAGGTGGTGTGTCAATGAAGCGGGGCCTAGAGCATCCATTCCCTAGGCCTGCAGGCCAAAATATCCCAGAAGAAAGGCAGACCGTAGGAATAGACATGTTGTGATGAAGTGTAGAAATGGTACCGGCAGATTGGAGGTGGGTGGCAGCTGATACCATTATAGATTCGCTTTAAGCAGTAAAGACTGAAAATTAACATAACAACAAATAGAAAGTTACAGCACTGTTGAGAATTCTGGGTGATTTTTCTGGGTGAATTCTGGGTGACAGGGTATTTGTTATATTATTATACTATCTTCCGCAATCATGTATCATTTAGCAACCACCTAGTTGACATCTTACCCTTCACTATGGGCTCTGGCAGGTGCCTCTGGTACACTAGGACAAGCAAGTGACACACATACAGCCTAGCCACACAGTCACACTTATGATCACAGGACCTGTATTTTGTCTATGTCACTGTGTGTGATGTGCTGCCGCCCCGGCTCACACAGAAAGCAGAGAATATGCCTCCTGCACACACAGTAAACCTCTCTTCATCTGACCTCTACTTTCTGCGCAGTGCTTGCATGGCTGTCACACAGTAATACTATTAGCTATTTACAAAGCGGGAGGACCTTGTGTGCAGCACTACAGCTGAGCGGTCTGACAGATATTGTTAATTTAGCACTGTCAGGATGGACAGCTGCTGCACAGCCACACACTCCTCTGTCCTGCTGCTCATGCTGTAGGGCAGCCACAGTGGTCCTCTGAATATCTCTGCCGCCAGAAGAGGGACATTCAGACAGGTGGCCCACTAACTGACTATCTGGATGGCCCACCTGGAATCTCCCCAGTCCAGAAGATTGTCAGTCAAGCCCTGATCATGCCAGCCTGAGTATAAGGCTAAGGGCCTGTTCCCAATACGAAATCCACGTGGATAAACTTCAGCAGATTCCGTGCGCTTGCCCCCCTGCGCTCCCGCTTGAAGATCTGTTCAATCCATAGGCTCCATTCTTTTCCACCGTCCAATTGACCGACATGTCAATTCTTTGGGTGAATGGCTGAATCTATTTGAGCAATGAATGAAGTCTATGGGATGGCCAGATGTTCAAGCAGGAGCGTGCACGAAATCTGCTGGAGGTGCACGGATTCTGTAGTGTGAACAGGCTTTAACTCTGCACACCCTCTCTCATCACTACTCTCAGCACATGCTCTTACATCAAGAGGCCGAACTACACTGAGCTAACTTACTTTACTTCTATGTATAGAGGCTGTTAAGCTAAGCTAGTTAAGCGAAGTTAAGCTATTCCCCTTCTTAGATGGCTCCCTAAATAAATATGTGTGCCTGCATTTATTGCTTACGTAAACCCTTTCCTTATAACCAAACATAGTTACAATATAACATAGCACAAAACCAGTCTAAAAGCACATAAAACATGCAAAACAAGGCTGAATGACAGCCAACCAAAAGATCCCTCAGTGGCAAACAAGCATAATGTGGAGGAATTTGCTTGAGAGCTATATATAACAGGTATTTGTAATAAACATTTTTTTATTTTTGCAACCTAACTTTTGGATAAGAAAAGCCCACATAATTTACTTGAACTGCCAGCATGTATCTGCATCTACCCCCGCAGAGTAGCTGTCAAATAAAGGCAAGCAATTCTAAACAGGATGGAAATAACTTCCATGAATCTTTTATGTTAATTCCAAAACTTAAAGACAGAATTTTTTTTTTTTTTTACATTTTAGTTTTGCAATCCTTGGTTATGTGTTTAGACAACATGCTCTGTACTTCCTCAAAGCCTTTCATGCACTAAATTATAGAGATCAGTTCTTTAATGTTTCATTTCTCTTACAAGTAAAAGTCAAACCAAAATATTTCTTTATATAGTTTCATGCCTTGAACTTATGTTTTCCTTTTTTTTTCCTTTTTTTCCTTTTTTTAGTTTATGTTATCCTTGGGCTAAAGTCAGAAATGCTGTGTATTTTACCTTCAGATTACTGCAGGTAAAACCAGCAGTGTATTATACTACCAGGCAGGTGAATCATATTGATAGCATTACATTATGATGTGGGATTTTCTTCATGGAGTTTTTCACTTGTTCAATGTATAAGCCCTGGGTCAGCTGACTTCCAGAGGGACATCATCTACCAGAGCCCTTTCTTTCCCACCCTTCACCTCCCTGCTCAGATCTGTATGCTACTGCTTCTATCTCTATGGAATCAGGATATATTGTAGTTATACACATTTATTCACTAAATAACACCCATTACAAAGTTATACAACTTTGTAATGTGTGTTATTTAAGTGAATGGCCCCCTTCCCCGTGTTTCGCCCACCCCCGGAAGTGTGGTGCATTATACTCACTGAATTACTGTCGCCATCTTGGGACAATGATGTAATCTTCAGGAGGCCGGCCGGACTGCTCCAGCCATCCCTCATGCCGGCCCCCCTCTAGCGCGTCATCAGCTGCTCAGCCGCGATTGGCTGAGCATTACTATGCTCAGCCAATCGCGGCTGAGCAGCTTATGACGCGCCAGAGGGGGGCTGGCATGAGGGAGGGCTTGAGCGTTCTGGCCGGCCTCCTGAAGATGACGTGTTCGACCCAAGTGATTATGTGAGTATAATGCACCACACTTCCTGGGGTGGGGTAAATAATTGTATTATGTAGTGTGTTATTTAGTGAATAAATGTGTAGCACCACACTACCCCTTTAAATAAACTGCAGTGATAAAACTCCACCCCCTCTTTCTGCAAATCACGAGGATTCATGGGAAATGTAGACAGCATTAGAAAACAATTTCTTTGATTAAATTAAATCAATATGGCTGTAAAACAAAGCCTGCCACATCAGCTAAAGCAGGTAAGGCATCCACAAGAACCTATACATTATTCACCAATAATAGTAGCCTATGCTTTACTATATTTACTGTATAAGCAAAAAAAAAGTACAAAAACTGAACTATCATTTGCTTTTTAGTATTTTTGCTATTATATTATTGTATGTGATAGGTAAAAAAAAACATATCGACTTCATGTTTCTTATTGCACATTCATACAAAAAATTCTACTAGAACTTTTGCTGGAAACTCACCAGAGGAATAGTGACGCACACAAAGCTATTGATTTTTCTTGTTTTCTGTTACATTAGAGATTTCAGTGTTGTCTAGATGGATGGCAATATTAAAAAAAAAGGAAAAAGCAGCTATATTGCATATTTGTGATAAAATAAAAAAGTGATAACAACTGTAAGTAAGGGGCTTGTCTTGTTTAAAAAACTTCCTAATCTCTATTTTTTAGATCATTCTAAATTAAATGTTGTCAAAGACACACTTTTCTTATTTATTTATTTTTTTTGTTTTAAGAAAGCCAGGTGCTACAAAGTAAAGCAGATGCTCTGCTACTGTTCTGATGGTTCAAGGTCTCTGGTGATGTCCTTGTCTTCCTGCTTGTAATAATTGATTGAGATAGTTGTTTGGGCTTTATTTATTTTTGCAGCACCTAGGATCCTTGGTTAAAAAAAAAACTACGAAAAATGTCATCCCTTGAAACCTTTGTAGCAGAGCAGGCCCTATGTTCAGAATCAGATACAAAGAAGAACACAAAAATTACATAGACATTCCACTGAATTAAAAAGGAATTGTTTAAAGAGAAACTCCAGTTAAATCTTTCTTTACCCTTCTAGCATTAGGCCATGTTCACATGGCGTAAGACACCGGCCGTTCCGTAACCCAGGACAGCCGGTGTCAGAGAAGATCATTTCGACCATTATTGCAGTATCGGCCGGATGATCTTCATTGCTGCTGAATTCTGATGCGGGCGAGTTCCCCGCCGCACACTACATTTTGTGCACTGACAAGTTTTCTGCAGCCTCTATCAGTGAATGGCTATGTTCACACAACGTTTTTTCAGTGACAAAAGAAAAATTGAGTGTGAACAACTAACAAAAAAAGTCTGCTGTTTGCAAAAGACGTCCAAAAATAATGATCATGTTCATGATTTTGACGTCCGCGGTAAAAACCTCTGTTATTTAATACATAATTGGACGTCCGTCTTTCCATTGACTTCAATTCATTGCCATTGCAGTCAGTTAAAACGCGGCAATAACTGACTTTTTTTAAAATATCAAAATCGTCCACCTTTTCTTTATTTTTGACGTTGTGTGAACATAGCCAATAGCAGTCGCAGAAAACTGACATGTCAGTTTTTTTGCGGCGCCACTAGGGATCCTGGCTGGAGTGTATACTATGTGTATACAATCTGGCCGGGATTCCATAGCCAACAACACTACGGAAGTTCCGTAGTAATCACGTCTGTTGTTCCAAATTGGCAACAACGGACTTGATTACTACAAAACTCATGTAGTGTGAACATAGCCTAAGGCTGTTAATGGTAAATGGCTGTCCTGCTCCACCCACTTATCAGGCATTTTTTGTCAGGTTCACACTGCGTTTTCAGAATCAGTTAAACGGATCAGTTTTTTGCAAAAAACGGATGCATTTGTGAGCATCCGTTTTTCCATTGACTTCCATTATAAAAAAACGGATCCAAACGGATGCGTTTTTTTCTACGCACAATAAAGTACTGTTGACACTGCTTTTTTGATTGTTAAAAAAAAGGATCTGTTAAACGGATGCTGAAAATGCAGTGTGAACCCAGCCTCACTCATATGCTGCTGGATTTGGTCCCCACTTCTCACAAGGTATTCCATGTAGACCAGAAGTAACTTTCTCAATGTAACTCTATTTGACCTGTGGTCCGCACTCAAATCCCAGTGTTAATCATCTGGTCAGTAACACTGGTGAGCAGTGGGGGCCAGAAGTGTCCCTTTTACAGGGAATGGAGCATCTGGTAAACAGGGGGAGCAGAGTAAATGTTTACCATTTCTCTGGAGTGTCTACAGAATAAAGTGTTCCTAATCTTTTAACAAACTTCTGATACGTGGGGTCCAAGTGCCGAGACCCCCACTAAAAAATCAAAGAGGCAAAAGTGCTTGGTTAAGTGATGTACAGTACCTCTTCTTTTTCTGCTTGACTTTCATCTGAAAAGCCAAGTACATAATGTATGCATGCAATGAAAGGCTCGCCGAGGAAAAACAGCCCCAGTTGAGCTCTTCTGCCCCTTTATGTCAGTGATCTGAACTTCTGACCTTTTAGTAGTACAGCAGGGAAATTATACTCTTAGATTCCAATTTATCAAGCTCTGCTTTAATTTTACCAAAGTTCAAACCCAGTTGTGATTAGTTGCTATGGGCAGTTTACACCAGTTTCTATTGTACACACTTTGATAACTCTGAACCTTGCTCTCAGGTTTCCCCACAAATAATAGATGACTGAGAGGGGTCCAAGCAGAGGCATGTTTTGTAAACAGTTGTCAAGAGACCCTTCTAACGGGTTGGGATTTTCCAAAAAGGTGAAACATTGAGACATAAAAAACAGGTCTTTGTATAACTTGGATAGATAGGAAGAGTCATCAAAATGTTTAATAGAAAAGTGAAGTGATTGTCCATTACAACCACCATCAGAATTTAGCTCTATTTAAAAAAAGAAATCTTGTTGGCTGCCATGGACAACTTCTTCACTTTTCTTTTGTTCTCCTTTCTTCTGTAGCACTCCAGCATTTACCACTTTCACAGCTTTTTTTCTTTCTTTTTTTTTTTTGTATAAAATTTTATAGAATTTTTTACATATTTACAATTAACAAATATGCAATCAATTCAACTGACCGAACATGGTCTACAAAATGACATAGTTGTAAGGTTACATACAATTAACTTTGCAGGTGGTGAAGTTAGTGTGACAACAATGTTTTCTAGAATTTGGATTGAGGATTTTAAGTTATGAACAGCATAGACACTACAATTCTGTAAGTTCAGAGAACTGTTCAAGACTAACATCAATAATCCAGTAAAAAAAAAAATTCTGTTATCCGGACCCATATCTGGGGGGAACGGACCAAAAGAGGGGGTAAGGAGAAGGGGTTCACTGTTTTTTTTTTTTTTCAATTCAGCCAATCATAGATTACCATGATCTTCTCAAAGCACCTAAAGCTCTCTGCCGACACATGCAAGCATGGCTAGGTATGTGCTTAGAGTATATTTAGCGGTACTACAGTTAAATCAATCAATTGCTGGCTAATTGTTGTAGGCTTCTAATATAAATTGCTACAGTCCGCTATAGGCATTACATGTAACCTGTATACGTGTCTAAGAAGTGATGGGGAGAAGCATGTTTTAACAAACATTGCAGAGAATGGCTAACATGAAACATACAGTAAATGCCAAATGTGCCCAAACTGGAGGAAATTCAGCTTGTTTTTTTTAAATGTGACTTATAACAGTCGGCTTCACTATCATTAGGGTTCGTAAACCAAGAGAAGAATTATGTGATGAGTGAAATGATTGGAGCCATCTGCTTTTCTTTTCTCACTGTCTATAAACAAGTCAATGATGATTTCATGTGCTTCATTAATTGTGGGCATATCTAAGCTGTACCTGCGGTAGAATCTGAGGACAGTCGCTTCTGGATAAGTCCTTTAGGAGGCAAAGCGCCTCATCGGTTAATACGTCTCAGCAAAGGGTAACAGTAATCCCCACATAGGACCTGCTCACCTGAATACATTGTGTATGAGCAACAACAACCTTATAAACACACAGTATTCTGTCACAGGCAGCCGCAGCAGATATAACAATACCGTCCACCACTCTGGGGTCCGGAAGGAATACCAAATAGAAGCAGAAAAAGGAGAATTCCATGCAGACCACCGTTCACACTTTAATTTATTGCTCCATAATTTTAACGCGTTTCAAAGCCAGGACAGCCTCTTCCTCAGATCACAGGACTGTGATCTGAGGAAGAGGCTGTCATGGCTTTGAAACGCGTTATCGTTATGGACCAAAAAAACTAGAGTGTAAAAGGTGGCCTGCATGGAATTCTCCTTTTTTCTGCTTCTATTATATTTACAATGGGTGATTTATTATTGTATATCACAAACAAATATTATTGCGGCTATATACCTGTGCAGAATGAAAGCCATACAGAACCCACTGATAGTGATCATTTAATTAACAAAAGCCGAGTCTACAAGCCCATCTATAAAATATGCTTACCAGTAAAATTGTGGATTCTCTGAATGCTCTGACAATGACACTGAGAAATACAGCTGTGTTTTACATATTGGATGCTCTATTTAATTAAGTTTCATGCATTGTGAAGAAAGATCTCTGGAGGAATAATACACCTACAGTACATGTGGTATAAACATGTGAAATCAGATCTAACACTTCAGCACAGAAAGGACTGTTAGAGCTCTTTTCAATACTTTATATAAATATTAACACATTATTTTCACTTTTCAGTATGAGGTCATGGGCAATGTGCTTTTCAGCTAAGGTGTTATATTATGAATCTGTAGAATGTATTCAGTAAAAATGGAAAATTCAAACCTATAAACTAAAGTAAATTTGTGTAAAATTATTAGCTCCAATATAGGTTATGTGTTTAGCATTTCTTACCTTCTCTTACAATACTTAAGCGACTATTTATGTGGTCATTTAGATACCGCAGACTCTTAAAGCAACATTACTCCTCACTATTTCAGAATCTTAAGTCATATTCAGACAGCATGTTAATGTTAATTACGGCCCCAAGTCCCGGTCCCGACCAAAGGTCTTATGTATCAAACTGGCAGCATCATATGATAAATACTTAAAGTGTTTAAGTGTTCTTAACACAACTTTTATATGTCATAGTGATATGTTGTGATTGGGGTCTGGCTTTTGAGACCCCAACTGACTGCTAGAATGAAGAAATAGAACTGATTGACTTCATTTTATATATGTTCAACTTTCCTTAGAAACAGCATACAGATGAAATGAAAGTCTGCCACTGTGTGAATGTCAATGGGGATTTCTGGCTTTACAAAATAATTGTCAGGGGGCAGAGATTCAGTCATTGTATGGTGGTAATATGTGGTCGTGGTATTATTGATCTTTGTTTAGTATGTTTTTTTTCAGTAACATAATTGTTTAATAACTGTATATATAGCTGATATTTGGACCTGGTATAGTGGAATTACATGATAACCTAAAATTTATTGTGTGTAGGGGAGATAAATATTTTGTGACTTGTGTCCCTGATCTTTTAAGACTCTAGTCTGAATTAAATGAATGAAAGATGTTAATATGGTATTTCAGCATTTGGGACCAGGGCCACACAAAAACCAGCTCTGAGTACAAGTGGATATAAGAAACTTTGTAAGTCAACAGACTAGCAACTCACTGATCTACCAGTTACATGCTGCTTTTACAAGTCTATGAAGAGAAAAGTGTGAGGA
This sequence comes from Dendropsophus ebraccatus, assembly GCF_027789765.1. Taxonomy (NCBI): domain Eukaryota; kingdom Metazoa; phylum Chordata; class Amphibia; order Anura; family Hylidae; genus Dendropsophus; species Dendropsophus ebraccatus. The sequence continues at coordinate 129,180,344 of NC_091456.1, forward strand.
CAGAGAAAGGGGAGGAGCTGGAGAGAGACTGAAGCAAACAGATATACTGCAGTACTAGATGTCAATCCAGGCCTTGATTTACAGTTTAGACTTCTCAGTACTACTCTATAACACAGTATATGGCGATTAGGGTACGTTTTAGGGTGTGTGTGTATAGAGATATAGGGGTGCAAGATCCCTATTCTGCATGTGCAGTATATGAGAGACATCATAGCCACTAGTCTTTGTCTACAAGCTAGGGAAAACGGAAAATTATAAATCAAGCTTGCAGAACAGAAATCTGGTTTAAAAAACATTATATACAAGTTATATAATGACCAGAAATATTGATATATTGTCAGAGATAAGCGGCTAATATCTGGCCCCACAATAATAATAATAATAATAATAATAAAAAAAAAAAATCCTCAACACACCCAAATGTATGGCATATAGTGGCACAAATAGTGTAAGAGCATAACTTTAAAACTATGCTCTAGTTGTGCTGTCTTTCTTAAATTTACTTCTTACCACTGAAAACAATCTGTCCTCCATTCTCCTACCAAGGAAATATATGGCTTAAGTTATGAATGTTTGCAATATCAAAGCCTTATTTCATGGAGAATCAGAGATGGATATAGTTTGCAGAAGACAAAATTGTTTTGTGCCCTCTTGTCAAGGATAACTTGTGTCCTTTTCACAATGCAGTAGGGGCAACCACATATCTTCCGATACAAATATTTGTGAATACGTGCACACTCTGTCTGTGGCTGTCCATTGGTCTTTTTATTTCCAGCAATATGAAAAGAAAGCATTGGCTTTAATTTTTATTGGTGTGATATAAAACATAGAAAGGTTTCTGTTATGATTGCTCTCTTGCTATTAAAAAAGTTAGGTCAGACGTGAAAAAAAAAATAATCAAAAAATTTCAATTACATTTACTGCAGCAGCTGAAGGGGAACAAAATCAATGAAAGGAGCATACTTATTAGAGACCTGCAGTTGCCATAAAACTGAAACTAAATCACAATGACAGTGTCTGAACTTCAAATAAATTGCTTTGTATTCTGAAGGGGAGCCTAGAGAAAAATGGAAATGATATTACAGTTGTTAGAGAAAAAAGATGATAGAACTTTCTATAACCATCACTTCTCCAAACTGAATCATTCAAACACTAGGTATCGGTATGGACCGCTGATTTGTTACATATCTCTTTCTGGGAGTCACTGTTTTTATAATAGATAAAACAGTGCTCTATGGTTAAAAGCATAGGAAAAGCAAATTGTTTTGAATTACGTTTTACTGTAAGAATGGCAGTCTTTTCACTTTAGGACGTATGCAGCAGATCGGAAATACAGTGTCTAGTTAGTACAGAAACACACTGAAAGGAGACCTGTTAGTTCTGAGAAGAAAGGACTGACAGTACAAGACATTATAAGTAGTGTTGAGTTAGCACGTAAATGCACAAATGCTTATTACTCGAGTCAAGCATTTTTCTATGCTCAAGAGTTCAACTCGAGTATAGACGCCATTGAAATTAATGGGAGATTCAAGCATTTAAACATGTGCCCCCTTCGTGGCAGAGTGGAGGGTGTCTGGTAAATCTATTAGCAATTGCCAGCATCTATGCCGAAGTTGTTATGTGTCTTGCAGAAACCTGTTACATTTTTTCATTCAGATTTTTGTATATTTCATTTAAACATTCCTTGAAGGGATGAAATATATAAAAATTTGAATGAAAAAATGAAATAGGAATAACTAATCATCGTTTGGCCATCATTTATTGAAGGTGCATTGCTATCTGAGCACCCTGATGCTCAATAAAGCACTTTGCTTGACTTAGCATTCTCTCTCGCCACTCTTTGTAAGACTTTTCTTAAAGGGAATCTGTCACCTCCCGGTCACTACCTAAGGTGCTGACAGTGTGCTGTAGCTGACAGCCCCCAGTGAGAAAAAGAAGGGTTCTGGCTGTTGCAAAGTATTCGCCTCTCCTTTTTAACATTTCGTCCCTGCTTTCCAGTCAATACTCTATATATTATTACTTTTCACAGCCATGCTTGTCACAGAAGTAGCAAAGCCTCTGCAACAGCAATAGCTGTAAAGACCTGCTGGTGAAGTAAGAAGACAAACTGTTAGAAGAAGCAGCACCAGGCATTGCCAAGGGGTTATCCAGCGCTACAAAAACATGGCTACTTTGCTCCAGAGACAGCCCCTCTCTTGTCTCAAACTTGGGTTTTGTAATTCAGTTCCATTGAAGTAAATGGAGCTGAACTGGAGACAACTATTGTGTTGTCTCTGGAAGAAAGTGGCCCTGTTTTTGTGGCGCTTGATAACCCCTTTAAATTCTAGCATGTAGCAGGAAAGTATGATATAATATAACACGTTACTATTGTGATACAACACAGATCCACCAGACAAGCATGACTTCTAACAGTGTGTGGCCACATACACAGGCATAAGGGTATGCCTGGATCCCATACCACTGGCGTAGATCATAGAACAATTTTTTAAAAATTTATTTTAAGTTTGATGTAGGTTTTTATTTGTTTCCATTCGTTGATTCACAAATTAGGACCTTCAAGGATATCTGAAACACAATGGAATCTGTAGGGGCATTTTCTGTTTCTGTCTGTTTTCAGCCTTGAAAACCCCCAATTTTAGAATTGATGTCCTTTTCTCTGGATAGAGGTCAAGACTAAATTGGTGGGGCCCACCCCGCCACCCCCCCAGCAATCAGCTGTTTGAAGAGGAATTTAGTGTTTACCTGCGAGCTTGCTTGCATTATTGTTCTATTTATAGCAGCAATACAAAGCACTCAATGGAATAAACCTGTAGTATATTGCACCAGTGCAACCAAATATATGGCAATGCAGATGTAAGCACTAGTAGACACTGAAGAGGCTGCATCACTGACAGAAGTGTAATGAGTTTGACCCTTGATATTGTTTTGCTGTCTTATTTAGAGGATAGGCCAACACTTTTAAAAAGCCTTCTGAGGTTGAAGAATTAAAATTTTTGAAGATTTAAAGCGGTTGTCCAGCGAAAATCTTTTTCTTTGAAATCAACTGGTTTCGGAAAGTTATATAGATTTGTAGTTTACTTCTATTTAAAATTCTCTAGTCTTTGCATACTTATCAGCTGCTGTATGTCCTGCAGGAAATGTTGTTTTATTTTCAGTGTGACACAGTGCTCGCTGCTGCCATCTCTGGCCAAGACAGGAACTGTCCAGAGCAGGAAAGGTTTTCTATAGGAATTTGGTTCTGCTGTGAACAGTTCCTGACTTTTGCTTAGAGATTAAGGCCCTGTTCATACTATGGAATCCTGCCTTTTACCTCTGTGAATGGGAGGGCTCGCGCGTCTCTGCTCTCCGCACCTCTCCACTCAAAACTTGATCGTAGAGGTGCGGAGAGTGGAGGTGGGCAAGCCGTTCCATTCAAAGAGATAAAAAAACAGGATTCTGGCCCGATTCTGAGTGTAAACGGGGCCAAAGAATTGACATGTCAATTCTCTGAGCGGAGAGGCGAAGAGAGCAAAGGCGCGCAAGCCCTCCCATTTAAAGAGATTTAAGGCAGGAGTTTGCGTAGGGAGTTTCCACACAGAATATTGGCCCTGATTCTGTAGTGGGAACAGGGCCTTAGCAATCTAAACTAAAACTCAAGTACTTCAAGAGGTGTAGATAATTCAGCTGCCCTGGGATGAGCTTGGATTGAGCAAATGTTACTCAATATAAAATATCAGCCTGATGTAGAATACAACTTTCTGTATTGTTCTGCATTCAGAAATGCTTAGCCTTCTGTTATCTTTATTCTATATTGGTTGGTGGAAATATAAACACACTTTCATGTCTTTCTGTGTCAGAATCTTCAATTCACCTTTTAATCTGTCTGAATTTGAATTGAAATATTTATTGTCATATTAAAATGACTAATTATCAGTCATTAACTTGTCAGCTCTTAATTAACAAAGCAACTTCTCTAGGAAAATATCTATTGCTAGGAAATTATTACTATTGTGCTAAACTGCTGTGTTTATCTTAGAATCTTGATGTGGACTATATTTCATTCTCAGGAAATGGACGTGAACATATAAAAGGGAAAATAGGCAAGATAACTTTTATAACGTTTTACTCTAATATCGCACAAGATGTAAAATACTTTTAAACTAATTAACAGAAAGCTTTCAAAGCCACCGTTACATTGATCACAGTTTTCATAACTTAAATTTTGATGATTTTTTTTTCCATTACTGGTAAAATCAAAAGCAATATTAAAATGTTTATTTAGTCTATTAATTTAAATTGAAAAGTTTGATAGTGTTTACTATCTTTCAAGAGTATTCTCTATAAAGTGAATACAGGCTGAAGAAATTCATATATGTTTACGTTACCACCTTTGTGCTACAACTGTGTTTTTAGTTCAATGCTATCAACTGATTCATTCTTTAAATATTGTTATAATGGTCTGAACTCACTTTTGTTCATACAACAGCCCACCTGCGATTGGGGCGGTTGCCACACAGTGCCTCCTGCCATTGCCAATACTGTTGTGCTCCTCTCTGGGCAGTTAACCTCATAGATGCTGCAGTCATCGAGAACATAGCCTTCTATAGGGAGACAATGGGAAACTGGCTCCCTCCGTCACTCCTCTGAGGTCTGCATGGGTTCCGAGGTAGCCCTGGAAACTCAGAAGCCGGCCGTTGCCTCTTTGTTACTGGCTTAGAAGAGGATCAGGCCCCTGCACAGGAGGCTAATCACATGAGCTATCAGTGTGTAACTAACAACTTATATATAAGGCATTACAGCAAAGATTGTGTGCTGTATTGTATTGTATATATGTGATAAGCTGATCACATGATCTTGTCCCTTGTTAGGACAAAAAAAAAACTTAGAAAAAGTAAAAATAAAATTACAAAAAACACCATACACATACACAATAAATAACTAACTAAATAAATAAATAAATATACACATTCTTAATTCTTCCATTATAAGTGATACCTTTATAAATAAAATACAAATATTTGGTATTGCTGCATCTGTAATGACCCTGGCTATTAAACCATTACATTAATTAACCTGTCTGATTAACAACAGAAAAACTAAACAAAAAACTAAAAAAAGTGGCAAATTTTTGTTAATTCCACCCGCCCTTAAAATTGTGAAAAGAAAAAGCTATTAAAATGTCACCTGTAACTGAAACGTGTACCACTCAAAACATCAGCTAAAAACTGCAAATAAAAGTTGGCCCCAATATTCAACAGGCCTCTGAGTCCTGAGTTAGGTGACACACTATGGCCACACATGGGGTATTTCTGGAAACATTGCAATAAGTGGAATAAACATTGAGTTGAATTTCTCAGTTAGTATTTGCTGTGTTAGGCCATGTTCACACAACGTATAACACTGGCCGTTCTGGGACCTGGCACAGAACGGCCTATGTTACTAAAGATCATCCCGGACGGTACTGAAGTATCACTTCACTTCTGCTGAATTCGGATGTGGGCGCATCAGTGTGTGCCCGCACTCAAATTCCCCGCTGCACACAATAGAGCGCGCAGCCAGAGCCGCACGCTCCATTGTGTAAACTGATGAATAGTGCCCACTGAAAACGGACATATCATTTTTTTGCGGGGCCGCTAGGGATCCCAGCCGGGGTGTATACTATGTGTATATACTCCGGCCGGGATTCCCTCTAGCTGCAGCACAATATAAGTTAAGTATTAATCACGGCCGTGTTGCAAATCAGCAACAACGGCCGTGATTAATACTTTACTTTACCTACATTGTGTGAACATGGCCTAAGAGAAACAATGGACTAAAATTGAATATCTGCCAAAAAAAAATGTTTTCCCCCTCCCACTTGCTTACATTTTTGTGAAACTGATAAAATGTCACTTTAAATACTTTAAGGGGTGCAGTTTTTACCATGGAGGGATTTATGGGGGTAACTAACATACAGGCCCCACAAATCCATTTCAGAACTAAACTGGTCCATGAAAATGTGAAAAATCGCAGCTTCATTTTAAAGCCCTCTAACATACCAAAAAAAGAAAAAGGATGTTCATGAAATGATGTCAACATAAATTATACATGTTGTAGATGTGAATTAATAATTAGTGCTGGTGGCATGAAAATCATTCTTTAAAAAAAAAAAAAAAGAAAGAGAATTGTGATTAAAAAGAAATTTAATTTTTCTGGGGCCGCTATTGATTGAATAGAGGCCGCAGAAAACCCTGTCAGTGCACACTATGGAGCCAGCGGCTCCAGGCGCTCACTCCATAGTGTGCTGTGGAGAGTTCTGTTGCGGGCACACATCAGTACTCTGTGGCGCTAAAGATTATCCGGCCAGTACTGCAGTACCGGCTGGGATGATCTTTTCTGAAACCGGACGTTCCATGAACCGGCTGGGTCACTGAATGGCCGGTCTCATACTATGTGCGAACATAGCCTTATCATGTATAAAAACTTTTCTCATGTTAACATTGTGTGTGTGTGTGTGTGTATATATATACATTCATATATCCTAACATTTGCCCAACTTACACCACCTGCTATAATATCTCTAAGGGAATAGGATCTGACATTGCAGGTCTGCACATGTGTTGTTGCGGGGGGCCTAAACCAAGAAGGAGAGGGACCAGACAAAGGCAGTCCACACCTGTAGCAGTGCAGGGGTATGTAATACCGAGGGAACAGACAAGACATAGCAGACCAGCATCTACCAAGGTGCATGGGGCATAATGGGTTTTATGGTAGGCATAATAGTCAGAATCACATGTGTAGAGGAGTCTGCACTTCATGGGGTAGAGAAGACCAAGAGGAGTAGGAGATCCATATATGAGACACAGTAGTATTAACAGTATAGATGGAAATTGAGGTATATGTGGTACACATCAGAAGTAGGTACATTAAACACACCCAAACCACACAGTCTCTGGATAAGGTGGTGGGTTTAGGGGCGCAGATCACACTGAACAACCCAGACTTTATGTGTGTGCTAAAGACATCCTATGTGCTAGCTGGTCGAGTATAACCAAAACCTGCCATGTAATGACAGTGGCCTGTGACTAGTTTACCACAATATACAATGATGGAAAATAGCTAAAAAAGCTGATAAACTTTATTGGGAAAGGTCACAGTTCAAAATATGTGAGGATGCATGTAAATAGAAAAGGTAGAGAAAAGAAAAAGACTGGCAAGACACCAAAACACAGGAAATATCCAACTCCTTCAATTCTTTTTGGCTTTAACTTGTATGGACTCTTGCTGCACTAGAGAAATACATGAAGACAAAGCTGTGGTACACTAGATATTAGGGAGAGAAGAGAAAACTGGTTATAGAGTGTGGCTGTAGATGGCTGCTGGCTGAGTGGGGGGGGGGTGGAGGTGGGGGGTTGAGGTAGGGAAAGAACTTGGGAAATGAATGGGGAACAGCATAGTGATAAATGACAGTGATAAGCGAACAAAATGGTGCTTACAAAAAAAAAATCTAACTATCTGGATATGGACAAAGTTCTAATCCATAAAGAAACGTAGCATAAATGTCCAACATAGGCAAATGTCCAATGTCCTAACAGACTATATTCAAAGAATGACAAGGTCAAGAGCACCTAAAACTTACACTTAATTTCCATGTTGAGGCCTTCCAGCGTGTATTCTCTTCCTACACCGGCCATCTTGGATCTAATTCCCTGGTGGTGGTGGGCTTTTCTATGTAATGTCTAATAACAGAAATTTATTTTTATGACAGGTACTTTTTAACTACAATTATTCTGTTTTGACTAAGATATTTTAGTGGCTCTGGCATCACCTCTGTATATCCTCCCTCCAATTTAATGGAAGAGCTGTCTAAAAGACTTTAAATATAACTGAGATCATTAGGGTATACAACCCTTTTGCAAGTTAAAAGATAAGATGTCTTTTTTTAACTTGAGAAAGGGGTGGATACCCTGAAACACATTTGTTTATGAGATGAATCAACGTCTGTCATTATCGCTGCTATTGATCCATGCCGTTGAAAAGGGATCCTGCTGCACACAAGAAATGGTAAGTACACTTTAACAAAGTTTGAAAGAAACCACGGTTCAACAGCTTCAATTTGCACATTGATCAAAGTATAATGAGACACATGGCACTATCAGTGAATGTGTACTCTTGCAATCAGACCTGCAAATCAGTGCAAAATTCATAGCGTTTCTGATTTCAACTACTGAAGAAGATTGTGGCACCTGTAATTCCATACAAGCTAGCCTGGTTGACACAGTTTCAGATAGCTTCACCCAACGTAGTTTCTATGAGGATCTCATTTATCAAATTTATTCCAGCATGCAAAAAGCTTTTTCTTGCTTTTATGTGGCCATCTTATGTCGCACTATGTACGCACATTTCAGATTAGTTTCTGGAATCGCTTCCTTAGTGCACCCAGTTCTTTTCATTTTCAGTTAATAGCTAGTTATTACTTTAACTACAGTTGTAAGCAGCACAATACTGGACAGGAGCACATGCCTAGGAGGGTGGTCTCTCTCACCCCAACTGTAATGTGGCAAAACATATAGAATGGTATAGAACAGAACCCCCATGATGAAATCCTTTGAATATGGTTATTCCTACATAAAAGTTTTGGCTGTGCAATATGGCCTTGCAAGCATAACTACAGGCATTTACAGACAAGAGTAAACTATTTTGCATGTCATCGAAAGATAGTAAATATCAGCATCACATATTGTGGTGGATTTGGCATGCCATTGTGTTAGATGTTAGACAGCCATTTCTTTGGATTGTAACCATGCACTACTCTATTCCATGCTGCAGCAACTGCAAGGGAAGTGTATGGCTTTAAAGCTTTCTCCATTAATAATTGATTGCTGACCCATTTAAGTTGGCTTGTTGTCAGACTGGCTTTTTTAAGTGGTTGTCAAAGTGATATGACACCTTTGAATACTTCACATATACTGTACTACTATTGTGACTTTAACAATGTTTTACTAACAGATCTTTCTCTATTTGATTTCTGACCCTATCTGCCTGTGCAGTGTTGGCTCTGGTAATCTGTTTATCTGCTTTATTTAGTCATTACAACTACTGTATTAACCCCAAACCAGTGAATTCTCTGAATTAAAAAAAGGTAAAAAAAGGGAAATAAAAAAATATGAAATGAAATAAGGTAACTTTTAGCCAAATGATTTGTCCCTGAGCATGGTAATTCTATACTGTAGTTCCCTCGTAGTTCCCACAAGCTCTATGAGTATGGTTATTATTACTAATTGTTTCCACATATAATTTTAAACAGCAGAACAGTGTCTTGAAGTATTATAATAAAGCAATAATTTCTAGTTCAGTGCACTTATCATCCAGGAAAGCACCCTCAGCACTCATAATTTCTGAACTGGATGAAAAAATCTGTATCTGCAGTATTGCAGAAATAGCACCGGCCCAGTTACTTTTTCCATGCTTCAGTGCCTTTAATACAAGTCATCTAGCAAAGTTATGAGGAGAATGACAGGATGCTTAATATTAATTTTGCATGGCTTGTATTAGCCTATTTTTTTATTAAATTGGTTTTTTTTTAGATTATAATGCCATAAATGTCTAAACCTCTCATTTTAAGCCTGAAAATACTTACAATGTGCTTATCAGCCATAATAAACCATTGCTGGAACAAATGTATGTTTACTCCTGTGTTCATATGTTAACATACCTATAAAAGTCCCAGACTGTTATATAGTCCCAGACTGTTATATAGGAGATTTTATTATTTATTGGGACATCTTTACAAGGAAACATTCAAATCAATTTGCAATTATTTAAAAGTAAATCTCCCTGCAGGTGACAATAACTCCTATAATCTTTAACATGGCATCTTACTTATAAAATTGATGGCAGGTCAGCTAATGTTTGAAGAACAAGTAAAGATTTTCAGTTTCAGTAATAGAGAATTTGTTGACACTGCAATTTATAATATGATTGCATCTCTATTAAATTTAAGGGGGCATTCCGTTTTTCTTTTTAAATACTAAACTGCTGCCTACTTGGGCTACAACCCTGCACATCGGGCTTACTTCAGCATTCTTTTTTTATTGATTTCCATGTACAGCCTGGCTTGGGGCTGAAAACAAGCAAATCTAGCCTAAGTAAACAGAAATATGTGGGGGGGTACAATGAAGTACTGAGGTTGGACTGAGTAAGTCCACCAAGTCCATCATGACACCTCAGAAATTCATGCAAACACCTCTGGATTGCAACTTGAACAGCAGGGGAAGCATGCCTGGGTGCATTTAACACGCCATAGTCTCAGCATTACGCCACTCTCACAATACACTCCAAACACAATTTATGCAGTCAAAGAGAATATATTTGGCAATGTAAAACAATCACCCCCTGTCTCAATAGCTGAGACAGAGATATACTGTAGCTAAACTTTTCCACATTTGGGCCAAAGATTCAGTTGATGAAAAGAGAAGACATATATGCCATCCAGTCTTAGTCCTATGTATAAATACCCCTGCCAAAATATAGAAGCTAGGGATGAGCGAACCGAACCTTTACAAACCAGATTCGTTACGAACTTTGCAAAAAATTCGGTTCGGTACCGAACCGAACTTTCCAAAAGTTCGTTACAAATTCGTTAAAATCGCAACGGTGTCGCAAAACTGTATTGTTTTCACAGAATGGAAGAGGATATAAGGAATTATTACTCCTATAATCCCTTTTGTCCTGTTATTATGTGAATATCAAGGTGTGTGGCGTGGAACAGGAAGTGCCTGAGCGTCCATGCTCTTTCTCATTGTGTGTCTAGACTGCAGAGAGAGAGGAGGTGTACGTTAGGCAGAGAGGGAAAACACATAGATTACATATCCAAACAACTGGATAAGTACAGGGAGAGATAGAGAAGGAGTATATATTGTTTGCGAGAGAAGCAGGAGAGAGGAAGATTAAAAAAAAAAAATTACAAGATCCAGGGAAAGCTTGATAAGCCCATACATAGTGAAAGAGGCTGAGAAATAAAGAGTTAGGTAGAGAGAGGGATAGATAGACATCTAACTCAAAAATTGTGATAGGGAGAGATAGGGAGATAAAAAAAAGAAATAGGGAGAGAAAAGTGAGAAGAGTTACTCAGGACACGTAGCATTGAACCAGCTACTGTTCCATGACAGAGAGGAGACGCTAGACGTTGCTGTTCTGTTGGGTGCCGTTAACCGCGTATAGCCGCAAGCAAAAAAGTTTAAAGAAAACTTCAAAAAAAAAAAAGTTTGTTTGTTTGTTTGTGATCAGCTGTTCTAGGTGACGCTAAGTCAGCGCCCCACAAAAGCTGTCCGTTTGTGCTCTGCTTGTTGCCGCCACACCCGTTTAGCCACCCGCAACCAAAAAAGTAAAAAAAAACTAAAAGTTTGTTTGTTTGCTTGTGATAAGCTGTTTTAGGTGACGCTAAGTCAGCGCCCCACAAAAGCTGTCCGTTTGTGCTCTGCTGGTTGCCGTCACACCCGTTTAGCCACCCGCAACCAAAAAAGTTGAAAAAAACTTTAAAAAAAAAAGTTTGTTTGTTTGCTTGTGATAAGCTGTTTTAGGTGACCCTAAGTCAGCGCCCCACAAAAGCTGTCCGTTTGTGCTCTGCTGGTTGCCGTCACACCCGTTTAGCCACCCGCAACCAAAAAAGTTAAAAAAAAAAGTTTGTTTGTTTGTGATCAGCTGTTCTAGGTGACGCTAAGTCAGCGCCCCACAAAAGCTGTCCGTTTTTGCTCTGCTGGTTGCCGTCAAATCTGTTTAGCCACCCGCAACCAAAAACAGTTAAAAAATAAAAAATAATAGTTTTTTTGTGATAACCTGTACATTTCTGCTTTGCTGTGTGCCTCCAACCCACAAAGCAATAGTCACTGAAACTTTGTGCCTTCTGGCCAATAGATAATTTCTTTTTCAAAATTTACACCAACCAAACAACTATGTCCAAGCGTCCTACTTCCAGCACTTCCCAGGCAAGGACTGCAACCGCAGGCGGTGAGTGTAGAAGGAGTGGCAGCACCAGGCCCGGTAGCAGCTGGGGCAACAGGTGTGGCAGCAGGGTGCAGCTACCCCAGACGCCCACGGGTCATGTAAGAACCACACAGCCAGCGGTTCTAGATTGGCTTAAACAATCCTCCACTTCCACCGCCTAAAGCTCCCAAACAAGGTTGGCTGGATTATCCGACACCACCCTTACATGGGACGGTCGGCGACAGTCCTCTGCCCCGTCCCCTGTTATTAATATACCACTCACCTTTGGGGCACCTTCTGCCAGGGAACTGTTGGCAAACCTTGATTTGCCCTTGGAGTCTCTACCACTTTTTAGTGATGATGATGATGAGGAGGTAGTAGTCCCCCAAAGGCAGCAGGTGGAACGTGCAGAGGCTGCAGAGGAGGTGTTGGCTGTAAGCAGTCAACAGAGTCAGGGAGGGGCATCCAGTGCCACACCTGAGATCCTGTCCCAGCCCCTGGAGGAAAGTAGCAGTGGTGGTGATGATGATGCCGCTGATCGGACGTGGCGCCCTCAAGCAGCATTATCTTAGGCGTCATCAGGGGAGGAAAGTGAGGTGCTACCGAAGCAGCAACATCCCACTGGTGCAAGGAAGCAAAGCACAAGAGGGAGGGGTAGAAGACAACCTACCAGGCAGACTTCATTAATACCTTTAAGCCTTGGTCCTGAGAGGGGACCCCCAGGCAGCGGTGGCAGAGAACAACCAGCAAGACCCCCCGTGGCTGGCAGCAAACCACGGTCCTCTGTCGTCTGGCAGTTCTTTCGCCTGGGGACAGATAAGCACATCGCTCTGTGCCTGCTGTGCAATGAGAGGGTCAGTCGTTGCAGGGGTGATAATCTTGGGACAACATCCATGAGGAAGCACATGGAAAGGCAACACCAACAGGCCTGGAAAAACTGTGACCCAAAAACCACCTCCTGTCAGGATGCGCCATACACTGCAGATCCCATCATGCAGCATCCTCTCACTGGAACTCAGAGCTCGTCAGCCTCAGTTGCCAGCAGCAGCACAGTCTCACTGCCATGTACACCTCTAATGAGGCAGCAATCCCTGACCGAGTCCATGGCCAAACGTCAGGTGTACTGCAGCAGCCATCCCATGGCACAGAAACTAACCGGACACCTGGTTAAGCTGCTGGTGCTTCAGTCCCTCCCATTTAATCTTGTGGACTCCCAGCCTTTCAGTGATTTCATGGCGTGTGCGCACCCCAGATGGAGAGTCCCCAGCCGCCACTACTTCTCTAGCAAAGCTGTCCCATCACTGCACAGTTATGTGAATAGAAAGGTTGGCGACTCATTGGGACTCTCGGTGACTCTGAGTGCTGATGTCTGGTCCTCTAATAATGGGCAAGGGCAGTACATGTCCGTTATTGCCCATTGGGTCAACATCCTCCCAGGAGACCATCAGGAAATTGGCCCATTCTTGCCACTGTCACCTCCACGGTGCTTTAGTGCCCCCACCGTCAATTGTCTATTTTGAAACATACTGGGTGGAATCAAAAGTTGTGGAAGCTGCCATCTCAACTTGTCTGTTTTTAACAATACTGGCCTGAGAGCCATCAACTGCTGCCTTCTTCTGCTCCTCGACTGGTCTGTTTTTAATAATACTGACATTGAATCAATCAACTGCTGCCTCCTCCTCCTCAATTAGCCTCTCCTCGATAATACTGGCCTGGAATCAATCAACTGCTGCTTTCTCCTCCTCCTCAAGTAGCCTGTCCTCGATAATACTGGCCTGGTATCAATCAACTGCTGCTTCCTCCTCCTCCTCCTCCTCAAGTAGCTTCTCCTCGATAATACTGGCCTTGAATCAATCAACTGCTGCCTCATCCTCCTCAATTAGCCTCTCCTCGATAATACTGGCCTTGAATCAATCAACTGCTGCCTCCTCCTCAAGTAGCCTCTCCTCGATAATACTGGCCTGGTAATCAATCAACTGCTGCCTCATCCTCCTCAATTAGCCTCTCCTCGATAATACTGGCCTGGTATCAATCAACTGCTGCTTCCTCCTCCTCCTCCTCAAGTAGCTTCTCCTCGATAATACTGGCCTTGAATCAATCAACTGCTGCCTCATCCTCCTCAATTAGCCTCTCCTTGATAATACTGGCCTTGAATCAATCAACTGCTGCCTCATCCTCCTCAATTAGCCTCTCCTCGATAATACTGGCCTTGAATCAATCAACTGCTGCCTCATTCTCCTCAATTAGCCTCTCCTCCATAATACTGGCCTTGAATTGATCAACTGCTGCCTCCTCCTCAAGTAGCCTTTCCTCAATAATACTGGCCTTGAATCAATCAACTGCTGCCTCCTCCTCCTCAAGTAGCCTTTCCTCAATAATACTGGCCTTGAATCAATCAACTGCTGCCTCCTCCTCAAGTAGCCTCTCCTTGATAATACTGGCCTTGAATCGATCAACTGCTGCCTCATCCTCCTCAAGTAGCCTTTCCTCGATAATACTGGCCTTGAATCAATCAACTGCTGCCTCCTCCTCAAGTAGCCTCTCCTCGAAATACTGGCCTTGAATCGATCAACTGCTGCCTCCTCCTCAAGTAGCCTCTCCTCGATAATACTAGCCTGGAATCGATCAACTGCTGCCTCCTCCTCAAGTAGCCTCTCCTCAATAATACTGGCCTTGAATCAATCAACTGCTGCCTCCTCCTCAAGTAGCCTCTCCTCGATAATACTAGCCTGGAATAGATCAACTGCTGCCTCCTCCTCAAGTAGCCTCTCCTCAATGATACTGGACTGGAATCGATCAACTGCTGTCTCCTCCTCAAGTAGCCTCTCCTCGATAATACTGGCCTTGAATTGATCAACTGCTGCCTCCTCCTCAAGTAGCCTTTCCTCAATAATACTGGCCTTGAATCAATCAACTGCTGCCTCCTCCTCCTCACGTAGCCTTTCCTCGATAATACTGGCCTTGAATCAATCAACTGCTGCCTCCTCCTCAAGTAGCCTCTCCTTGATAATACTGGCCTTGAATCGATCAACTGCTGCCTCATCCTCCTCAAGTAGCCTTTCCTCGATAATACTGGCCTTGAATCAATCAACTGCTGCCTCCTCCTCAAGTAGCCTCTCCTCGACAATACTGGCCTTGAATCGATCAACTGCTGCCTCCTCCTCAAGTAGCCTCTCCTCGATAATACTAGCCTGGAATCGATCAACTGCTGCCTCCTCCTCAAGTAGCCTCTCCTCAATAATACTGGCCTTGAATCAATTAACTGCTGCCTCCTCCTCAAGTAGCCTCTTCTCGATAATACTGGCCTTGAATCAATCAACTACTGCATCATCCTCCTCAATTAGCCTCTCCTCGATAATACTGGCCTGGAATCGATCAACTGCTGCCTCCTCCTGCTCTTCAAGTAGTCTGTTTTTAATTATACTGGCCTGGAATCAATCAACTGCTGCCTCCTCCTTAAGTAGCCTCTCCTCAATAATACTGGCCTGGAATCGATCAACTGCTGCCTCCTCTTCCTCAAGTAGCCTCTCCTCGATAATACTAGCCTGGAATCGATCAATTGTTGCCTCCTCCTCAAGTAGCCTCTCCTCAATAATACTGGACTGGAATCAATCAACTGCTGCCTCCTCCTGCTGATCAACTTGTCTCTTCTCAACAATACTGGCCTGAGAGGGGAGCAATCTACTGCTGTCTCCTCCTGTCCCTCGACTTGTCTCTTCTCAACAATACTGGCCTGAGAGGCGAGCAATCAACCGCTGCCTCCTCCTGCTGCTCAACTTGTCTCTTTTCAACAATACTGGTGTTATGGTCAGTATGGCAAAGGCAGTCTGACAAGACACGGACAGTGAGCCCTGAGCTGACCCCACCCACTGACCCTGCCTAATTGCCACGGACGGCCCTAAACGGCCCGGACAACCACGGAGTCGGTCCCTACACTGAATAGGTGCGACACACAGAGCACGGACAGACAAACAAAACACAATAAGAGGTGTCAGACAAACCAGGTCAGCAACAGTCGAGCGGCGAAGTACAAAAACAGCAAACAGGAGAATAGTCGAGGTCAAATGCAGAAGGTCCAGAATACAGGGATCAGAGTAACTAAACAGGGAGCTGAGCAGGCGAGTGAACTCTAATAGTCAGCAGGGAAGGGAGAAACTTGCTGCTTTTTATCTGGGATCAGAGACTAAGTCCAGCAGATGATTGGACCAGCCCTGATCCCAGCAGCAAGTTCAGCTGAGAAGATCAAGCAGAGCAGTAACCCCTGCACTGCCAGGAGTCTGCCAGGAAAAGCGGGTGTGGCTGGCAAATACAACACAATTCAGACAGAGTAAAAAGAAAAACACAGACAAACTCAGCGCTTCCTCGACCGCCCGGCACGGACCGAGGGGCGCAAAGTCATATTCCTAACAACTGGCCTGGGTGCAATAAAGTGCTGCCGCATCCTCCTTGTAAACTTTTTTTTTAAATATTTTTTTGTCACTATTTTGGCACTTTTATTTACTATATTTTATTATTATTTCTATAATTATTTTTTTTCTCATTATTTTTGCACTTTTTTTTTCTCCCACTTTTTTCATTGTAATATCAACTGCAACCAAACGAAACTATACCCTATCACACTCCCACTATTGTAGCTGCAATTATTCAGCCGTTAGAGCAAGGTTTGTTTTCGGTTCGGACCAATCCGAACTTCGCGAAAGTTCGCCGGATCGAACCGAACCGAACCGAACTTTTCAAAAGTTCGCTCATCCCTAATAGAAGCAATTATTATCATGAATTTTGGAGAAGGTTGTAAACTTCTGGAATGCCACCAATGGTATTATGTACTAAAAACCCCAAACAATTTAATTATTAACAAAAGAAAACTAGACATTTTCCTCATGATTTGGGGTACTGGGAGACATTTGATGGTATCATTGAATTCTTTGATATTGCATGTTGTCATCCCCTGGCACCTGAGGTACATGACTTATTAGGCACCCTACTATGATGTAGTGCTGACAAAGAGAAACAGGAAGTCTGTGTTTAAAGTTCTTAAACAAATGCAACAAAGTAAAATTTTTGACTTTTCCTTTTCAATATAAATGAACACCATATGTACGATCGTAATATATTTTATTGTCATTAAACTTTTCTGTTATAAAAATGACACCATGCAAGGGAATCAAACTACATAAATCCTGTATTTATGCTATTGGCAAAGTTAATACATTTGTACAAGTAATCTGGAATTTACAGTGCATTCTCCACAACTATTATATATCTATGTACGCCACAAGCATATTGAGAAACAGCTTTTTAACTATTGATGCTGATATTTTATTTTATATTTGGTGTTCAATAGACCAGTTGAAATTTGGGTTTCGCCTGGTCAGGGTGTACTTAAAATAAATAAATAAATGAAAATATTTGTGGATGCGGATCTAAACCTCATTGAAATAAATGGGGACCCTAATTTATGAGCCCTGAAACAAATGGGGTAGGGAAATAAAAATAAATAATAATTTGGAAAGAGGACACGCAGGTTCAAGTGGAGGAGGAGGTGAAGGTAAAGTAGATGTGGCAGTTAGAGATGAGCGAACTTTTAAAAAGTTCGTTCCGACCGGACTTCCGGATTTTTTTGGAAAGTTCAGTTCGACTGATTTTCGGATTTCTTGGGATTTTATAGTTTAAAGCATCTATATCATACGGGGGTAGTGTATTTGGTTGAATTTAGGGCTGTCAGTTACATCATTATCTTTTCGATATTTAAAAGTCAATTTGTCAGGAACTTACCTCACCTCGATCCAGTGGCATCTGCCTCCAGCTCGGCTCTGGTGGCCAGCTCGGGAGCGCGCCGTTGCTCCGCCCGCCGGAGCCGAGTGACGTCACGGAGACACGACGGCGTCCCTAGCAACCAGGGACGGCGTGGTCTCACGTGACTGCCGGCCGACACGCAGCTGAGAGTCCTTGCATTCAGACTGAGTGACGGATCATCCGGCCACTCAGTCTGCAGTGCATCAGCTGCAGTACGGCTGGACTCAGGAGGCCGGACCAATCAGCCTTTGGTCCGGGCTCCTGGTCCAGTATATAGTAAAGTGTTAGTCAGTGTGATATCGCTGGCTATTAGGTTAACCCCTGGTCCCAGCTCTCCCCAGTCTATTCCTGCATTCCCCATCCTATTCCCTTCTGCCTGCTTACTCGTGATCCTGACCTCCCGCCTGACCTGTGACTATTCTTTGTGTGCCGATTTTGTACTGCGTTGCCCGTGTGGTTTGACCTGGCTTTGTTCACTACTCTCTATTGTGTTTGTCTGTCTGTCGTGTTTTGTGTCCCACGTACTTAGTGCAGGGAATGTCTTTGTGGTTGTCCGCGACCGCCTAGGGTCGATTGAGGCAATTAGGCAGGGACAGTGGGTAGGTTCAGATCAGGGCCCACTGTCTGGTTGTGTTTGTCCCTTTCTGACACAATTTTTTTTAGACTTCAATATTCACCATTACAGGGTCTATGCAGGAAATTCACCATTACAGGGTCTATGCAACAAAAAGGTCACAAATGCAGTGAAGGAGCAGCAATAGTCATTGGAGGCCAGTGGAGGTCCAGCAATAGTCATTTGAGGCCAGTACAGAAGCAGCAGTAGTCAACATGGAGGCCAGGCATCAGCAACAGTAGTCAACATGGAGGCCAGGCAGGAGCAGCAGTAGCCAACATGGAGGCCAGTACAGGAGCAGCAGTAGTCAACATGGAGGCCAGGCATCAGCAACAGTAGTCAACATGGAGGCCAGGCAGGAGCAGCAGCAGTAGCCAACATGGAGGCCAGGCAGGAGCAGCAGTAGCCAACACGGAGGCCAGGCAGGAGCAGCAATAGTCAACATGGAGGCCAGGCAGGAGCAGAGACCTTTTTTTAGAGTTTCATTCTCCACAAATGCATGAGGTATATTTGTGCCTCAGGAGAA
Source organism: Dendropsophus ebraccatus (assembly GCF_027789765.1). NCBI lineage: Eukaryota > Metazoa > Chordata > Amphibia > Anura > Hylidae > Dendropsophus > Dendropsophus ebraccatus. The sequence goes on from NC_091456.1 coordinate 129,199,222, forward strand.
CACCTATGTCATATACACTCTCACAAGGGAAACAGTATAGTACTTATATATTTGCAGAGACCTTTTTTAGAGTTTTATTCTCCACAAATGCACGAGGTATATTTGTGCCTCAAGAGAACACCTATGTCATATACACTCTCACAAGGGAGACAGTATAGTACTTACAGTATATATCTGTAGAGACCTTTTGTTTAGAGTTTTATTCTCCACAAATGCACGAGCAGGAGAAACACACAAGAGAAACACAGAAAGCCAGAGGTGAAGATACCTGTCTATCACAACACAGCATAGACAATAAGTGAATAGACCACAGCAAGGAAAGTGCAGGAAGAACAGAGAAAACATGGACTGGATCACAGAAGACATAAGCAAAGAACATAGTAAAAACCAGGAACGGATCATGGCCAAAAGCACAGTCTTTGGCACATAGGTCGAAGCTTCGCCACAGGGGGTGGCACTGATGCCTTTTCAGGCACAATCATGACACATTTAAAAACCAACGCCTGGATGTTGGTATATAATTTAATCAAACCATATTGCCTCATTTACCAGGTGCAGGTCCCCTGCAGGTCCCTACACCAACTCAACACTGTGTCGGTCAGCAACCGCAAACCCCAAAAAGCGTGTGCAAGCAGGAAAGGGGGGCTATAGAATGGCCCTGCAACCCCAATGTCACAAGACCAAACCCCAAGGGCCCCCCGAAAACCCAGCAGGCACCGCCGTCGGAGAAAGCTGCCACCAAGCAACACAAGTGTAAACATGGTCTTGCTACTCACCATTGCTCCCACAGGTAGAATGGGAAGAATAGGAAGTACTTGCCATGTGTGCACAGGTACTTCCTGCTGATTGGGGTCACATGGGTCTTACAAAGAGGAGTGCTAGCATTCAGAAAAGAGAGAAGTAAAATATGACATGGAGAGAAAGGAGCTGCTGCACATCATACATATGGCTGACACTAATGCCTCTTGGATACATTTAAAAATCAACGCCAGGATGTTGGTATATAATTTGATCAAACCATATTGCCTCATGTACCAAGTGCAGGTCCCCTGGATCACATGAGTCCCTACACTAACTCAACACTGTGTCGGTCAGCGACCGAAACACTGCAAGGCAAGCACAAGCAGGGAATGGAGGCTATAGAATGGACCTGCAACCCAAATTTCACAGGACCAAACCCCAAGGGCCCCCCCGAAACCCAGCAGACACCACTGGCGGAGAAAGCTGCCACCAAGCAACACAAGTGTAAACATGGTCTTGCTACTCACCATTGCTCCTGCAGGTAGAATGGGAAAAATAGGAGGTACTTGCCATGTGTGCACAGGTGCTTCCTGCTGATTGGGGTCACATGGGTCTTACAAAGAGGAGTACTAGCACTCAGAAAAGAGAGAAAAGTAAAATAAGACATGAGTAATCAGACCATGTTCACACTTGTGTTGCTTGGTGGCCTCTTTCTCCTCTGGCGGTGCCTACTGGGTTTGGGGGGCCCTTGGGGTTTGGTCTTGTGATAGTGGGATTGTAGGGCCATTCTATGGCCTCCCTTCCCTACTTGCACTTGCTTTGCGGGGTTAGTGGTCGCTAACTGACACAGTGTTGAGTTATTGTAGGGACTCATGTGAACCAGGGGACCTGCACGTGGTACATGAGGCAATATGGTTTGATCAAATTATATACCAACATCCTGGCGTTGGTTTTTAAATGTAGCTGAGAGGCATTAGTATCAGCCATAGGTGTGAGGTGCAGCAGCTGCTTTCTCTCTTTGTCTATATTTTAAGTTTCTATCTTTTCAAGGTGCTTGCACTCCTCCTGGTAGGACCATTGTGATCCCAAAAAACAGGAAGCACCTGTGCACACTTGAAAAGTACCTCCTATATTTCCCATTCTACCTGCGGGAGCAATGGTGAGTAGTAGGGATGGTCCGAACCGAGTTCGGTTCGGGTTCGTACGAACCCGAACTCTCGGCAATGATTCCCGCTGTCTGCCCTCTCCGTGGAGAGGGTGGATACAGCGGGAGGACCGCCTGGAAAACTGGGATACAGCCAAAGCCATAGGCTGTATCCCAGTTTTCCAGGCAGTCCTCCCGCTGTATCCACCCGCTGCACGGAGAGGGCAGACAGCGGGAATCTGATGTCGAGCGTTCGGGTTCATACGAACCCGAACCTCAGCAGTTTCGGACCATCCTTAGTGAGTAGTAAGACCATGTTCACACTTATGTTGCTTGGTGGCCTCTTCTTCTGCCTGTGGTGCCTGCTGGGTTTGAGGGAGCCCTTAGGGTTTGGTCATGTGACAGTGGGGTTGTAGGGCCATTCTATGGCTTCCCTTCCCTGCTTGCGCTTGCTTTGCGGGGTTAGCGGTCGCTGACTAACACAGTGTTGAGTTAGTGTAGGGACTTATGTGAACCAGGGGACCTGCACGTGGTACAGGAGGCAATATGGTTTGATCAAATTATATACCAACATCCTAGCGTTGGTTTTTAAATGTAGCCGAGAGGCATTAGTATCAGCCATAGGTGTGAGGTGTAGCGGCTCTTTTTTTTTTTTGTCTGTATTTTACATTTATCTGTAATCAACTTTAGCACTGCTGATGGTGAATCATTTGGGATGGAATCCTATTCCTATTCCGTTTCTGCTTTACTGTATCACTGATTCTGAGATATAGAAGGAGACATTGTGTCACAGCTGCATGCGAAAATACAATTTACTGTTGAAAAAATTGTGTATGAATATATCTTATATGGGTTATATAATGTAGTCTAGGGTTTATTTTAAATTTTTTTTTATTGCATCTGACGTCAAGTTCCTGTGTCGTTACTGTTAGTAGTACAATAGCTTTTCAGAGGGGGCTTTTCATAGTATGCAGCAATTTCTATGTGGAGAGGGAATGGGAGAAAACATTTTTTGCCGCACTACTCCTTTAAGGCCATTTTACAACTGGTCATTAGGGGTTAAATATACATATCTTTACACTTACAAGAAGGTGTGGGCAGAGGATCCGCCTGTCTTGGACGCTGCCTGCGTTGTTGGCGTCACTCTACAAAATAAATCAGTACCCACATGTCAAAAGCTGTTTTATAATTCACCTTGGTATGAGGTCCCCAGCATATTACACACCCCTGTATGAGAAACCCAGCATATTACACACCCCAGTATGAGTTCCCCAGCCGCCTTTATGCAGCTAGTCACCTGATGAGAGGCCTGCAACTTGAACTTGCAGAAATGCAGGCAATGCTGGCAAGGCAACGACAAAGGTAGAGTTACTTTTTTTTCTTTTCTCAAAAACTCTTGTTTTATTGTTAATAAAAAAGTTATTTGTGTATGCAGTGTTTGTCTTTATATTTTGCATTCCTTTTTATCATTCACCTTCCTACATGTTTTTCTCTATGGGACTCCCCAGTATATTACACACCCCAGTATTAGGCTCGCAGCATATTACTCACCCCAGCGAACGGATCTGTCTCAGCTGCTCTGGGCTTTTGTACTTGAGGTCAGATCACTTTCTTTATATATGCCCCCGATTTCTTCTTAGATTAAACTTCCTCCGCAAGCCAATTATTATTATTATTATTTTTTTTTTTTTATGTAGATTAGGATTCTGCACTGATCCCTTTGTTAGATTGTAACGATTGTCCATGATTTGGACAAGGTATTTGGCTTCAGCAAACCCGAATGGGGAGGATCTCTGGGCCATGTTTCCTTGCAGCTCTGCCAATACGCGGGGACCTGGCATTCGTCATGTGTATTGTGTCATACATATGCATGAGTGCGTAATATATATGCTAATATTACTCACCACCTAATAAGTATGCAAGTACCGCGCTTAATATATACGCTTATATTACGCACCACCTACTACGTACGCAAGTACCGCTAGACCAAAACGTACACTTCTACTTTACGTTCATGCACCAAGGCATACTTCCCCTGGTGTCCCATATGCATTCCAGAGGTGTTGGCATCATTTCATGATGTTTCATTGTATACTTGGTTACCTCCTAGTGGTCGAATATTGATTTCCAGTTCCCAAGTCCCAAGTATTTTTCTCCTATAGACTATAATGGGATTCGATATTGGGAGCTATTCAATTCGAGTTATTAAATATTTCACTATTCGCCCATTTCTTTCATTCTTAAAGGCAAATTTCAGGCTATAAGTTGTTCCATGTTTCCAGTTTACTCTTCTGGATAATAATTACAGTTTCTCCTACTACATATAGGTGTCAAAATTAACCTGAACATCTCCCATTGATTTTAATGGGGTTCAAGTTCGAGTTGAACTTCAAACCGAACTTCACTACTGTTTTCTATTAAAAGTACATTAAAAGTTATATAGATGTGTATATATAATGTATTACCAGGGCCGGCCTTAGGGTAGATGGCGCCCTGTGCAGAATATTCTTTGGCGCAGCCCCCCCCCCTCTGATTGTAGCCCATCCCAAGCCTATCTCTTGGAGACACACACTGTATATATACTGCTTACACAGACAGATACAGTCACATATACACATACAGACACACGGGGGAGATTCATTAAACATGGTGTAAAGTTAAACTGGCTCAGTTGCCCCTAGCAACCAATCAGATTCCACCTTTCATTCCTCACAGACTCTTTGGTTGCTAGGGACAACTGAGCCAGTTTCACTTTACACCATGTTTGATGAATCTCTCCCACAGTGTATATACTGCTTACACAGACACATATAGACACACAGTATATATATATCCTGCAAACACAGACACACATACAATCACATATACACATACCCACCACTGGGAGTTGTTGTTGTCCTACCACACAGAGCCACACAGGAGCATGCTGGGAGTTGTTGTCCTACCACACAGAGCCACACAGGAGCATGCTAGGAGTTGTTGTCCTACCACACAGAGCCACACAGGAGCATGCTGGGAGTTGTTGTCCTACCACACAGAGCCACACAGGAGCATGCTGGGAGTTGTTGTCCTACCACACAGGGGCATGCTGGGAGTTGTTGTCCTACCCCACAGAGCCACACAGGAGCATGCTGGGAGTTGTTGTCCTACCACACAGAGCCACACAGGAGCATGCTGGGAGTTGTTGTCCTACCACACAGGGGCATGCTGGGAGTTGTCCTACCACACAGAGCCACACAGTAGTATGCTGGGAGTTGTTGTCCTACCACACAGAGTGACATAGGAGTATGCTGGGAGTTGTTGTCCTACCACACAGAGCCACATAGGAGTATGCTGGAAGTTGTTGTCCTACCACGCAGAGCCACACAGGAGTATGCTGGGAGGAGTTGTCCTACCACACAGGGGGATGCTGGGAGTTGTTGTCCTACCGCACAGAGCACTAACACACACAGAGCACACACAAACTCCACTAACACACACAGACAGAGATAGATATATATACTCACAGTCACACTGCAGTAGTAGTGGAGGATGTCTCTGCCCATGAGGAGAAGCAGGTAGAGCGGAGGAAAACACTGCTGGTGTCTCCGTCGGGGGAGGGGGCGGAGTTATGGGCCTCTGTGAGCTGGGAGACGCTGTGGGGGGCGGGGGATGGGGGCCAGGCTGCAGTCACATGTCCGGGGGGAAGAGCTTCCTCGGCTGCTGTGCAGAGGCAGGGCCGGATTTATGGCCTCAGGGGGATGCAGGTGGCGCCCCCTTCCTGCCGGGAGTGCACAGCGCCCTGTGCGGCCGCACTGCTTGCACACCCCTAAGGCCGGCCCTGTGTATTACCATATCTGTACAGTTCTGCCATACTGGTAGCTGATAGAAATCCAGGAAGTGAAGAAAAATGGCCTCTGTGCCAATCCACATTGTTTCCTGCTCCCTCTGCTCTCCTACCTTAGGAGACAAAAATTCCATGCTTCCGTCTCACATTGTGTGTGTTTGCTGAGATCAGGCTGATGATGCAGACAGGGGGCAGGGCGTGATGTCCCAGGAGGCTTGGCTGGATCCCCCAATCGCCTGAGAGATTCATCATCTCTGACCGGCCAGAAGCAGGTGTTGCACTGATTTCTCTGATTGTGCATAAGTGTGCAGTGAAATTAGGGCTGTGTTCACACATGTTAGAGTGTCATTGCAGTACTGCAGCGTATTCACAAAAATAATGCAGTAACACAAGTAAATGATGCTAAACAGCAGAGAGGATTAGAGCCTTATTGTGGGGCTCAACTTCAAAGATAAAGGACGCATGATCATAATATGTGTGTGGAAATTAAAATATTTTTTTTTTTTTTTTTAAAGTTCTTTACTTTATTCCAATATCAGAGTTACAGGTAGAGAATACAGTGTGCTGTGCGGTGTTACAGGTAGAGAATACAGCGCGCTGTGTGGTGTTACAGGTAGAGAATACAGCGTGCTGTGTGGTGTTACAGGTAGAGAATACAGCGTGCTATGTGGTGTTACAGGGACAGAATACAGCATGCTGTGTGTTGTTACAGGTAGAGAATACAGCGTGCTGTGTGGGTGGGACAACAATGAAATGATAAAGTACTGTAAATAACAGTAACACAATGAAACTGCAATTAGTGAATACAGCCTAGATGGTCTGCAATAGATTTTGGTGAGGAATTTGCAGGGTGGGGGACTGTGATGAACAGCTAAGCTAAAGCATTGCATTCTGGAACCTGTAGCACTGTGTGCAACTGCTCAACCAGGAAGTGCAGAAACACAAAACAGAACAACCCCCCTCCGCCCCCCCCAAACAAATGGATTTTTGGTAGTTTCAAAACTAAATTTTTTTTAAACCTCTACCTGGAGTTCCCCTTTAAAGTGTCACTGTCGTGATTTTTTTTTTGCAGAAATCAATAGTTCAGGCGATTTTAAGAAACTTTGTAATTGGGTTTATTATTCGAAAAATGCATTTTTATCATGAAAAAGCAGTTTGAAGCTCTCCCCCCTGTCTTCATTGTTCTCCTATGGAGAGAGCTAAAGAAAAGACCAAAACAGGACAACAAAGAGTTAATCTACAAATCCCTCACCCGTTATCTCTTCTGACCATCACCAGTGACCTGTCTGAGCTCAGATTACAGCTGTCACCCAGCTCCGTGCCTGTAATCCTCTGTTATCTGCTTTCTGCTGCCGGCTAACTCCCTCCTTCCTCCTCCCCCCTCCCCTCTCCCTAGAGCAGACAAAGTACGACTCCTGCAACAAGTCACAATTTTCAGATTTTTTGGAGTGGATGAAAAAGAGGAAGGAGGGGGGGACCTGGGGAAAGGCTTTTTACATGCAGATAATGGCAGATTTGGCTAATAAACCCAATTACAAAGTTAAAATCGCCTGGACTATTGATTTCTGAAAAAAAAAAAAAAAAAAAATACGACAGTGACTCTTTAACCCCTTAAGGTCAAAGCCAATTTTCGTTTTTGCGCTTTTGCTTTTTCCATTTTATGTTTAAAAGTCCATAGCGCTTGCATTTTTTCACCGAGAGACTTATATGAGGCCTTATTTTTTGCGAAACCAATTGTACTTTGCAATGACCGGCATTATTTTTACATAAAATATGCTGCGAAACCGGAAAAAAATAATTTGCGCTGTCAAATTGAAAACAAAAACAAATTTGTTTGATTTCGGGGAGTTTTGCATTTACGCCGTTCGCCCTATGGTAAAACTGACTTGTTATGCATGTTCCTCAAGTCGTTACGATTACTATGATATATAACATGTATAACTTTTATTGTATCTGATGGCTTTTAAAAAAATCAAAACATTGTTAACAAATACACGTTCCTTAAAACCGCTCCATTCCCAGGCTTATAGCGCTTTTATCCTTTGGTCTATGGGGCTGTGTCAGATGTCATTTTTTGCGCCATGACATGTACTTTCTATCGGTACCTTGATTGCGCATATACGATTTTTTGATCACTTTTTATTAAATTTTTTCTGGATTTGATGCGACCAAAAATGCGCAATTTTGCACTTTGGAATTTTTTTGCGCTGACGCCGTTTACCGTGCAAAATCAGGAATGTGATTAATTAATAGTTCGGGCGATTACGTGTGCGGCGATACTAAATATGTTTATTTATTTGTTTATTTATTAATTTATATTTATAAAATGGGAAAAGGGGGGTGATTTGGACTTTTATTAGGGGAGGGGATTTTTTATTAATAAAAACACTTTTTTACTTTTTTTTTTACATGGACTAGAAGCCCCCCTGGGGGGCTTGTATATACATAGCACTGATCTCTCATAGAGATGCAGGCCATAGCAATCTATTGCCGAGCCGTGATCAGCGTCATTCCGACGCTGAGGCCTGGCACGGGCAGAAGAACGGATCTCCCCCCCCGCAATCGCATCGCGGGGGGGAGATCCGACCCACTAGACACCAGGGATAGTGTGCATAAAGCACTTCAATGCAGCTGTCAGGTTTGACAGCTGCATTGAAGTGCTTAATTAGCCGGCGCGGCAACGGGACCCTCGCCAGCTAACAGAGGCACTGCCCGGCTGCACGTGTCAGCCGGGATCAGCGCCGTTCAGAGCGGGGTCCCGGCGTGACCCCGCTCTGAACACCCCCCGCGGCACCATGACGTATCAGATACGTCATGGGTCGCTAAGGGGTTAAGGATGCAATGTTGTCCTTATAGTGGGGATACAGCAGGGTGGCCACCAAGTCATTTATTAGACAGAGCAGGATGTAATTGCTAATGTGACTTAGGCTGCCTCAAGGCAAAGACAAGGTGGTGGTAATAAGACATGTGCCAACACCTTTCCCCACCACTAAATAAACCCAGTTGGCAGTTAAGGAGATATAATGTCTCTGACCATGCTTACTGGTCCACGTATTAGTGGTTATGTAAACCTTGGCACTTATGGCATTGCAAAGCGCACACCTTATCTTCTCCAACTCTTGTGCAGGTGAGGGATGGCCCGCCTAGAAATGTGGTGGCAGCTAAGAAAAATATACTGTAGAACAGCTACCACCATCAATTTCTTGAAACTGTTTGTCTTCACCAGTCTGAATGGGTGCATTTCAAAGGACAACTATTTTGCAATGCTCCCGTTCAGAACCAGGCCTTATGTGTGTGAAGGGAGGTACTTGCACTTTCTATCCAGGATACTGGTGGTGGTGCTGCTGTTCCCTTTGCAGGAAAACAGGGAGCAGTGTTACTGGGGATAGTGAGCAAGAGGCTGAAAGAACAGAATCAGGAGAGGAAGCAGATGGAGCCTCAGATGTTTGATAGCTTTTCTGGTGTCTGATGCACTGTAGCGCATGCTTTGCAGTTAGGCACCTTACAGTGCAGGTGATGCTCAGCTTTTTGATATTTACGTCTCGATTGAGGCCCTTGTGGTGCAGCGTGCAAACCATCCATATCTTGTTCTCAGCATTTTGGCGGAAGAAATGGCAGACCAGATAGTTGCTCTGAACTGGCTTTTGGTGTGCTCAGTCCCTTGGGGTGGTGGGCAATCCAGGGTTTCTGATGTGCTTTTGCCCCCACTCTCTCTTCTGCTCTGTTGCTGAGTTACCTAGCTGCAGTAACACTTGGATGTATTAGCCACAACTGAAATCTGTGTTTGGGTCCGGGTACCAAAACACATGGAATCGGGCACGGATCCGGACTCTACACTCATTTGTTACTAACTTCTGTGACAACCTATAAATGCAACATAAGGCTGGGTTCACACTATGTATATTTGAGGCTGTATTTGTGAGGCTGTATAGCCACCAAAACCAGGAGTGGATTGAAAACACAGAAAGGCTCTGTTCACATAATGTTGTAATTGAGTGGATGGCCATCATTTAATGGCAAATATTTGCTGTTATTTTAAAACAACGGCTGTGGTATTGAAATAATGGAAGTTATTTACTGTTATATGGCGGCCATCCACTCAATTTCAACATTGTGTGAACAGATCCTTTCTGTGTTTTCAATCCACTCCTGGTTTTGGTTGCTATGAGGACCTGACATGAGGACCAAATACTGCCTGAAATATACATAGTGTGAACCCATAATAATGCAAATGATTATTTTGGTTTAGGACAAAGGGAAAACCTTATTTTTAAGACCTTCACACAAATCGGTAAGTCAGTGTTTAGCTTCTATGTTCTCTTGTTTTGTATTCAATCAGTACATTTGGAGGGCACAGAGCAGGGAGGGAGAGAGTTGCCTATGCATCTACCTCCCCCTCCCTCCCTGCTTGGTGCTGGGCACATATACACAGTACTACTCCTCCCATCATGTGCTCACAGTATGAGCAGATGATCGGGGAGTAGTACATGTGCTATCCCCATCACCAGCACCCCCTGCCACCGGCCACACCGCTCCTCACACAAGGGCTTCAGCATGCCCCCTCCTTCACTCCCCCTCCTCCCAGTCGGCGGCGGGATAGTTTGATGTTTAAAGCTAGGAGGAGGAGGGGGAGCGGCGGAGGGGGCATAATGAAGCCCTTGTGTATGCAGCGGCGTGGCTGGCGGCAGGGGGTTCTGGTGATGGAGATAGCAAATGTACTACTCCCCCATCATGTGCTCATAATGTGAGCACATGATGGGAGGATTAGTACTGTGTCCAGCACTGAGCAGGGAGGGAGGGGGGAGGTAGATGCACAGGCACCTCTCTCCCTCCCTGCTCGGTGCTCTCCAAATGTACTGGTTGAATACATTTATGGATTACTTTGGGGAGCTGCAGTATATAGACTTAGTAGTGGAAGCCATATAATAGACGGATCCATTACTAAGTCGTGGCTTAGTGTTATCCACTATAAAATGGCTAACACTAACCCCCCATTATTAGCCCAGTACCCAATGCCATCAGGGGAGGGGTACTGGAAAGAGCCGGGTGCCAGTGGTCCTGGAGCGTCAAAATTGACGCTCCTGGACTGGGTTGCAGCAGGCTGGTAAAATTAAGGCTGGGGAGGGCCAAAAACAATGGCCCTTCCCACCCTGGTGTTACTAGGCTGCTGTTGATTGGTTTTTAACCCGGCTGGGTTTGAAAATAGGGGGAACCCTACACAGTTTTTTTAAAACGTGTAGGGTTGCGGCCCAGGACTTGGCACCACTGGGCTTTATCCTGGGATTTTGCTGTGCCTTCAGTATGCAGCACAATGAAGTGAAGCATAAAGGCAGACCAGAGTGAGATCATAAGCCATTGCCCATTGGCATTCACGGTGCTCGCCCTACTAAAGAGAAAGCTAGCCTGCCATGAGTGACGACTCTGACGAGGGTACTTCCACCAAACGGTATGTGCTTTGCCTTCTTTCGTGCACTGCCATTCTCGCTCACTGCTTTACCCCAGACCACCGGCAGCAATGGGCGGTCACTGGTTTTGACTGATAGCTGTCTTTCTCAAACTCCTTGCAGAGACAACCATACTCTGCTCACGTGCCTCAAGTGCACAAAAGTGAGCAGGGCACTGTCCACCCACCTGAAACTCAACTGTATGAGACAGGACAAGTACGATGACATACGCTCCGCCCTCGATAAGACCAGGGCACACTTGCTGGAGATCGCAGCCAAGGGGACAGCCATTTCATACAGTGAGCATCAAGGGCTGGATGATTTTGTGGAGTTTGTCAAGAGGAGTGGCTTCACCATATAAAGGAAACTGGCACCTGCCACCTGCCCTTGACACAGCCAGACGCGGCCTCGGACAGCGAGGTGGAGACTTTGTCTCATGAAACTGTTTACAACTTTAGCACACCCAACTCATCCGGGGAGTCCATGATCAGAGAATGCAGAGGTAAGAAGGTGAGGAACAGGGCATATTTATTTATTTATTTTTTTTTGGGGGGGGGGGGGGGTCCGATTGCCATGCCACAAACTGACCTTCTGTTTTACACCAATGCAACCACACTGACCTCTTTTTTTCTTTTCCACCCATGCAGGGCCCTTGCCACATGGTGAAAGACCCTGAAAAGACTCAGCATGAAGCGTGCAGGACTCTACCGGAGACACCCCTGCATCTACTCAGCTCTGGCAGGTTTCGGCAGGTACCTTCAGAGGACCCTCAGAGCCAAACGCTACCACCAGGAGGTCGTAAACTTTGGACGTTTTCAGTACTTTATGGACCCCATACCGCCGACATCAGGTGGGTCAGGGACATCGAGAAGATGCACAGCTTCTTCAACAGGCTGCGTAAGTGGCCAGACCATCACCAACTATGTGAACAGTGTAAGGAGGTTTCATACCTACCAGATGCAAGCCACCAATCTACTCGTGGACTCTCCCAGACACTACCGCTCCTGCCAACACGTCTTAACCGTGACCCAGGATATTCAGCGGAGACTGGCAAAGCACATCACCCATAAGGTTGTGCGAAAAAGGTGTGGTGTCCCACCTGTGGTGTGCTACCTGTTACACCCTTTGCAAAAGCCTGTACTTTTTGTAACTAAGTGGTGATGTAGTAGTGCTAAAGTTTCGCCACAAGATGTCGCTATTGTAAGTATGTGTAGTTAGTTGTTGCACAGCTGTAGTACTGTAAGGGTTATTGTGTGTTTATATGTCACATGGATCTGTAGACCAATGAAAATGCTCTCTTCTGCTATCATTTCTCTCTTTACTTCTTCTATATGCACTCTTCACCCATTCACAACACACTTTACAGGGGCTATATGTAAGAAGTCACATGGGTAGAGGAAGTGTAGAGGTCTTTTTTCACTAGACTCTGTAGAAGAAAGTTGCAAGCTAGAACTCTCTCTATAGTAGTCCAGTTGGGCCCTGGCCCTCTGCCAGGTCCCCAGTCTCAGTGTGCAGTCTAGAAGAAGACCCAGGCACATGAAGCTAACCTTTTCTTCTCAAGTAACTCTACTCAACACCTTGCAGTGCTAAACTCTTCACAAGAGAGAACAAGTCAGAGATCATCTCAACCCACGCCGTGGATAAGGAGAGTCACAGTGCCGGACAGTATCCACAAAACAGAAGGCTAGGAACTGATCCGGATAGAGCAGAGTTGCTAGAAGCCCATAAACTCTATCTCGCAGCATGGTTGTGGACAGGGAACCCTCAGCATTTTGCTCATCCCAGGTAACAAGGTCTGGGGCTTGTGTCACCCACTAGGATGGGTCCCCAGACACTGGTAGGGCAATAGCTGGTGCGAAGACCAAAGAGTCAAAACACGGGTACAAGTATTCTCTCTCTTTCAAGTATTCTTCTTTTTCTTCCTCCGACCTCCCGGCAGAGCACAGTACTACTTGGGTTAAGACTCTTACGACATTCTCCTCTCTGCTTTTCCGATCTTCTATTCTCAGCACGCAACCCAGTCAGCACCACTGTACTACCTTCTACATTCTCACTACAGATCTGGATCCTAAACTAGTATGTGTGAAGTTCTATGTCAATGCAAAGCTATGACTTGCTGCATACAAGTAACTCCAGAGTAAAACAGATTTAATTTATGATAAAGATACTCTATGATTCCTCCTCAAGCACCATCACAGTAGAAACACACTCCTTGAGTTATCTCCCCTTGCTGTGGGTGGCAGTGCCAATAGTCTGGGCACTATTCCACTCCGGACCACCGTGACAACAGCCCAAGGGACCCCGAAAGTCACTGTCAAAAGGAGAACAAGGTGTAACCGGCCCTTTAAAATAAAAGCAGGTGTGCCCACATACCTGTGTGCCCAACTGGCACTTGCGTCCCAACATAACACCCCTTGGCCCGCTACATCTCGGACAGCTACCATAGAACTGGCGTCACGCTTTACCATCTAGCAAGTGATCGGCCGTACCTCGTATCGGCCGTACCACAGAATTGGCATCACAAACAGGATACAAGCCTTGTTGTTGCCTATAGCCACTACCCTAAAGAACTGTGTATGGTGTGTGATCTACGTTGCAAGAACTATCAGGAACTGTGTACTTCTCATTGTCAAAGCAAGTTGCTAAGTGTTAACCACCAAAATCCCTATTGCCCTGAAGATAAGTGCCCCGACAAGAGTCACCCTAACAGTGCATGTAAAAGTGCGGGAGCCATCTTTATTGTTTTCTGTGCTTACTAACTGCCCCACCACCCCTGAAAAGCCTGCCAAACAAAACACGGGAAAATAGCACTAAAGCGCAGGGAGAGACTGACAAGAACACGCCAAAGTTTCAGCCCCGCCCCCTGTCGGAACACAGTAGTACAGCATAGTTTCCGGGAGGACCTCTGATGGTGAGACACCTCCCAGGCTGGGCAGGAGTTCAAGGAGGCCGGCGTCGTTGACCCGCTTGCCGCTGGTAACCCCATTTATTCTGCCATAGCCCAGCCGCAGCTCTCCCCGCCTCGGTGCCTGGTCCCTCCACCCGGTCATCACCTCAGGAGCTGGCGTGGAGCACAGGAGCTTGGAGTCAGAACAGCACTAGTCCCCGGTTATGCTGAAATCAATGGCGGCCATTGGAGATGCTCCCGTTGGTTACCATTTGCCGCCGCCGACAAATCCCCCTCGCCGGCTTCTTATTCAAACGGCCCAATCAAAGCTACCTGCCCCTGATTGGCCGGGGAAGCCGCCAACCAATCCCCGCAGTCGGCGGCAGATTCAAGGCATCCAATCCAGGCTGTAATGCTCAGGGCTGTGGGACAACACCACCTGCTGATGTAATTGCAATAAACACATGGATCAATGCAAAAATTCTGAAATACATACGGATTACATCATAAATGTATACAGCATATATATATTTAGCAATATAAAAATTACATATATATTCATATGCGCTGTATTGTCGGAGCATTAAGCTCCAGCATGACCATAAAGCCCACGCGAGTATTAAGCCCAGGCAAGAAACCTGCCCGTGCGACTATTAAACCCCCAGAAGACTATTAAACCCCCTTCTGTGACCTCTCATGGGTGGGGAGAAATCTGGGAGGCAGATGGGGGTTTAACGCTCCATCCCGTGGCCAATGCTCACTGGTAGGGGCAGTGAGCTGGCAGCCGCCTTTGGCACAGGCCAGTATCCGAGGGCGGTTGTGGAAGCTGGGTATAGCAAGGGGGCTAGGGTTTTGGTGAGCTCACTGGCATGAAGGACGGGAGAACACCCAGGAAAGGGCCCATCCGTCTTGCCTGAAGACGGATGCCTGTCTCGGGTACGTCCGCACCCCATGCCCCCCTCTTGCTTCCACTGCCCAGTCTGCAGCAGGCCAGCCTGCCAGGGTCTGCTGGGGATATGTAACCGACAAAAGCTTGGCTCAAGGGATGACTTTCAATAGATTGCAGCGAGGTAGCTGCTCTGCTACGCACGAAACCCTGACGCAGAATCAGGTTGTCTACAAATTATCTAGTGCTGGGTTCCCAACAAACGGAGGAGACCTTCCCTCCGTGCTCGGGTCCAGAGTCGTGCGGCTCTACTCACCGCACCCCCATGGCGGAGGGGGCCGGTTATCCTAGGCCAACCTGGGCTCCTCAGCACTGCAGTATCGTCACTTTTAGGGGAGATTCTGACTTTATGTCATAATCCTACAGATGATAGCTTTGCCCCATTGGCTCCTCAGCCAAGCACATACACCAAATGTCTGAACCTGCGTTTCCTTTTGTGCTGAGCAGGATTACTATTGCAACAATATATCATTAGTAGGGTAAAACTAACCTGTCTCACGACAGTCTAAGCTCGGCTCACATTTCCTATTAGTAGGTGAACAATCCAAAGCTTGATGAATTCTGCTTCACAATGATAGGAAGACCCGGCATCGAAGGATCAAAAAGCGATGTCACTATGAACGCTTTGCCACCACAAGCCAGTTATCCCTGTGGTAACTTTTCTGACATATCACGGGAGGAAGGGCCCCACTGCAGTCCGTGAGGGGCCTCCTTCACAGTTGTAGACTCAAGTCAAGCTCATATAATTGAGTGACTTGAAAAAAAGTGACTAAAAAAGACGAAATTACAAACAATAGAATACAAAAAAATTGGGAGGGTAATTTTGAAGCTCATTGTAGCTCTTTTCTTTACTAATCTCCTTCCCCATTAAGCTTAGTACTGTACATTCAATTATCACTGCCTTCCCCATCCTACTTCTTCTAAATGGCCACTCAGTCAATGCTACTTTATGATTCATATACTCCCTTTTTCACCAGTGGTTACATTAACTTATGATCAATAATTGCCCCAAGCCTTTACAGTAGAAGTCGGTTCATTTAAAGCTTTCACATAGAAGTATTTTTATGCCATCACCTAGGATGATGTATAGCATTGTCAATTTAAACTATGCAATGCTAATTGCAATAGAGAAATGTAGACTGTAGATGTCACACTTACTGTGTGTCATAGCTCTTGTTGGAATATTTAATTGAGTAAGTTAATGTGCACACTCCGGAACCCCAGCGGATCACCCGACGTGGATGCCACAGCTTGCCCCCGCTTGCGGACGTGCGTGTTCATTCTTTAGGTGGAAGGCGGAATCTGCCTGAGTTCTATGAGTGAGATGGACTAAATGTTAAAACTTTACTTGATTGTTTGTTACTGAGTTAGACTGTCTGGTGTGATTTGTGTTTTTGTTTTACCTATTCCCTTATTTACAAAATTAAAGGGACTTTCATGCCATAAACTTATTAACTATTTTGGTGAGTTTGTTAAGGTAAGCACTCTAGGAATATCTAGAAAAGGTTATGTTTATCTGCAAGATTAGGCTATGTTCACATTACATAGGAGACCTGCCGTTCCGTGACCCGGAACGGCCGGTCTCTGCAAAGATCATCCCGGCCGGTACTGCAGTACTGGCGAAATGATCTTTGCGGCCACAGTGTTCTGATGCGGGCGCATCAGCGCGTGCCCGCATCAGAACTCTCATAGTACACAATGAAGCAAGTGGCCGGAGCTGCTCACTTCATTGTGCGAATTGACAGAGTTTTCTGCGGCCGCAATTTACTGAATTGCGGCCAGAGAAAACTGACATGTCAGTTCTTTGTGGCACCGCATGGGATCCCGGCCAGAGCGAATACTATGTGTATATGTTCCGGCCGGGATCCCATAGAAGAATAGGCAGTGTTCCACACCGTACAAAGTACGGCCGTTTTAGCCCATGGCAGTACTTGCCATACTTTTACACTGTGTGAACATAGCCTAATAACGGAATTACAATCATATAGTTCGAATTTAAACAATAATCGTTCTGTGTAATTTCAGGCAGCGATCGAAAAATTTTTGTGTGTTGATCATTGATTTAGATGTGAACCTAAAATTATTGTTAATCGTTTACTGTAATTGCACATTCGATCGCTCCAGTTCCGCATTTTTTCACTAATCGTTCATTTTAATTGCACATTGTTCATTGTTTTGCTGGGATCAGATAGAGTAAACAATCATAGTAATGATCGCAATAATGATCGTAACGACTTTCGCTCTGTGTAATAGGATGAATGATTTCAGGTCAATGATAAACAGTCTGGTTTGCGATTATTTATTGTTAGTCGTTAATCATTAAAAATCACTCCGGGTAACAGGACCCTTAGATATTTCACATGATAAATTGCAGTAACTAAATATCTATTACCCCCAATGATGAGTTTGGCAGACCAGACATGAAAGTAAAACTCCAAGAAGGTCTCAACAAAACTGCAATTGTCAACCATAATGTTGTGAAGCTTAGAAAAGTAACTAGCATCATCCATGAGGTAATTGCCCAAGTATATTTTTAGACCTCAAATAGGAATGACATTCAAGATATGTTCACTTCTCTCTTTGCAGAGAATGTTGAGGCCCAGACTGATTATTGGAATCGGTGGAAGAGCACAGAAATTACGCATTGGATTTTCAATACATTTCCTACCATAATTGTTCTCCCCTTTCATTCTGCCTCATGTCAGCATGTGACTGAAGCTCTTCTGTATCACAGAAAGAGAGGAATTGTAGAAAATATGTTGCAGTGGCTGATCTTCATATGTGAATGAAATTTGGGCTATGTTTGTAATTTATGTGTCATTTACTTTGCTAGATGCTGACACACAAGAGGACCTTATACAAAAGGACATACAAATGGTCACTTTATTAGCAACACCCACATAATAGAACTTTGGACTTACTTTGAGTCAAACTGTAAAATCTACTACTGTAGTACTCACTCGGTAACACTCGGTAGTGAAATTATTCTGCATTATATTGGCCCATGTGGACTGGTTCTAGTCTCCCAGTTGTAAATTTGATAGAGGTGCTGACATGTAAACATCTATTCTTTCTCATCCTGGAGATAAAATACAGGAATGAGAGTTGGAAAACTTACTGTCAACTTACCGGAACCGAGACAAGTTAGTTGGGTCTGGTCTGGACTTTTCTCACTACACCTAGGTTTTATCTTATGTTATTGTGATTTGCTTGTTTGTCAGAACAATTCTTGATACCCAACCTTATAACTTTCCCTGGTTATTTTTTTCTGTACCATAATAATAATAATAATAATAATTTTTATTTATATAGCGCCAACAGATTCCGCAGCACTTTACAATTCTGGAGGTACATACATGGACAAAAAATCGACATTACAGAGATACATATAATTATCCATACATGAGGAGTGAGGTCCCTGCTCGCATGCATGAGCTTACATACTATCAGGAGGGGGTGCGAGACAAAATGGCAGAGGGGCAAAGTGCATTGTTGTTCTTATGGTCCAGCCATCTTTATAAATAAGGCAGTGCGGGTAAGGGGGGGGTGAACCTGTCACCAGCCAATGCCTGCATGCACAGGTCTAAGTGCTTAAATGCTTGGTGTGTGTGTGTGCGTGTATGTATGTGTCTGTGTGTGTGTGTGTGTGTGTGCGTGGTGGAGGTGTGTGTGTGTATTTGTATGTGTGTGGAGGGGGGGTTGAGGGTTGAGTCAAAATAAGGGAACCTGGTAAGCCTGTTTGAACAGATGTGTTTTGAGGGCACGTTTGAAGCTTTGTGTATTGGTGGTGAGTCTGACAGTCTTGGGTAATGCATTCCATAGAACTGGTGCAGCTCGGGTGAAGTCCTGGAGACGGGAGTGAGAGGTGCGGATCAAGGTGGATGTTAATCCTAAGTAATTAGAGGAGCGTAGGGCACGGGTAGGGCGGTAGACAGAGACGAGGAAGGAGATGTATGGAGGTGCAGCACTGTGGAGAGCCTTGTGGGTGAGCAGGAGGAGTTTATATTGTATCCTGTGTTTAACAGGGAGCCAGTGTAGTGACTGGCACAGGGGGGAAGCATCAGTATAGCGGCTGGACATGGGGATGAGCCTGGCCGCTGTATTGAGAATGGACTGGAGAGAGGAGAGTTTAGAGGAAGGAAGGCCGATTAGTAAGGAATTGCAGTAGTCAAGACGGGAATGAATCAGAGCGACAATGAGAGTTTTAGCAGATTCGACAGGAAGGAAGGGACGGATTTTAGAGATGTTTTTTAGATGCAGATTACAGGAACGTGAAAGAGATTTAATGTGAGGAGTGAAGGAAAGATCTGAGTCAAACATAACCCCAAGGCAGCGGGCTTGCTGTGTAGGGGCTATGGTCGCACCACAGACAGAGATGGAGATGTCAGGTGGAGGGTGTTTAGCAGAGGGAGGGAAGACAAGAAGCTCAGTCTTAGAAAGGTTTAGTTTTAGGAATAGGGAGGACATAGCGTTGGAGACGGCAGACAGACAGTTACTGGTGTTCTGTAGAAGTGCGGGGGTGATATCACGGGAGGAGGTATATAGCTGGGTATCATCAGCATAGAGATGGTACTGAAAACCAAACTTGCTGATGATTTGTCCGATGGGTAAAGTGTAAAGTGAGAAAAGGAGAGGGCCCAGGACTGATCCCTGAGGAACCCCAACTGTAAGGGGGAGAGAAGATGACGTGGAGCCAGAAAGTGATACGCTAAAGGAGCGGTCGGAGAGATAGGAGGAGAACCAGGAAAGAGCAGAGTCCTTGAGGCCGATAGAGCGGAGCGTGGAGAGGAGGAGCTGGTGGTCTACAGTGTCAAAAGCTGCAGATAGGTCCAGGAGGATGAGAAGTGAATGGTCACCTTTAGATTTGGCGGAGAGGAGATCGTTAGAGACAAGATTCTCAATATGTGATAGAGGAGAAAACTTATAAGGCTTGCAGCTTAAGAAGACATAAGCACACAATTATAGGACTTTTTTTTTGTAATTTAGTTTTTTGAGGGGGTGCAGGGGTCATTGTTAGAAAAGCCCTTTGGAAAATAATAATAATATTAATAATAACAAAAATAATTATATATATATATATATATATATATATATATATATATATATATATATACCATGCGGCGCAGCTTACATTTCTGTGGCTGAAAATATTATTTTAAAAAGACATAGAAAAACTTGCATCACTGTGCCATTAAAAAAGGAAATTTCTTATGGGAATAAAGCAATCTGCAAAGATGTAGCAATCAATATGTAGCACGGAATTACATGTTGTAAGATGAGTTTCACTCTACCCTTAAAGATCTACTTTAATCAGCAGGAGAAATATGTTATACCAAGACAAATGTCAGAAATGTAGATTCGCTGTGTGTCTGCTTTACCTCTGCTGCACTTTTCAGAAAGTGGTAAAATTCAACATACAGGGCCATATTTGTTAAGCAGTGCTATGTTCATGTTCAGCTTGCAGAACTAGCCATCTGCTTCTCATTTGCAAGGACAGGTATGTGATTTGAAAATGCTTGACATTTTTTCCCTGGTAATGTCATGTAACTCCAATATTGATTAACTCCTTGAAATTTCTGCCACTGGATTGCTGTAGGTGTCAGTTCTTGTGCTCCTCATGTAACTATAGAGCTGCATTTTATTGAGTACTAGAAAATGTACCCGGGGTTGCCCGGGTATAAAGTAACAGTGTGTATAGGGGGTCCTGTATACCTGTAGTATAGAGTTGGTGGAGGTGCTGTATACCTGTAGTATAGAGTTGGTTGAGGTCTTGTATACCTGAAGTATATAGTTCGGGGGTCCTGTATACCTGTAGTGTACAGTTTGAGGGTCCTGTATACCTGTAGTATATAGTTGGTGGAGTTCCTGTATACCTGTAGTGTATAGTTTTGGGGTCCTGAATACCTGTAGTGTATAGTTTGGGGTTCTGTATACCTGTAGTATAGAGTTGGTGGAGGTGCTGTGGCAGTGTTATCCAGTCACAGTAAGGTGGTATTGGTCAGGTCTGGTATGGCAGTGTTATCCAGTCACAGTATGGTGGTATTGGTCAGGTCTGGTATGGCAGTGTTATCCAGTCACAGTGTGGCGGTATTGGTCAGGTGTGGTATGGCGGTGTTATCCATTCACAGTATGGTGGTATTGATCAGGTCTGGTATGGAAGTGTTATCCAGTCACAGTATGGTGGTATTGGTCAGGTCTGGTATGGCAGTGTTATCCAGTCACAGTATGGTGGTATTGGTCAGGTCTGGTATGGCGGTGTTATCCAGTCAAAGTATGGCGGTATTGGTCAGGTCTGGTATGGCGGTGTTATCCAGTCACAGTATGGTGGTATTGGTCAGTTCTGGTATGGCAGATTCATCCAGTCACAGTATGGCGGTATTGGTAAGGTCTGGTATAGCGGTGTTATCCAGTCACAGTATGGCGGTATTGGTCAGGTCTGGTATGGCGGTGTTATCCAGACACAGTGTGTCGGTATTGGTCAGGTCTAGTATGGCGGTGTTATCCAGTCACAGTATGGCGGTATTGGTTAGGTCTGGTGTGGTGGTGTTATCCAGTCACAGTATGGCGGTATTGGTGAGTTCTGGTATGGCAGTGTTATCAAGTCACAGTATGGCGGTATTGGTCAGGTCTGGTATAGCAGTTTTATCCAGTGACAGTGTGGCCGTATTGGTCAGGTCTGGTATGGCAGTGTTATCCAGTCACAGTTTGGCTGTATTGGTCAGGTCTGGTATGACAGTGTTATCCAGTCACAGTATGGTGGTATTGGTCAGGTCTGGTATGGCGATGTTACCCAGTCACAGTATGGCGGTATTGGTAAGGTCTGGTATGGCAGTTTTATCCAGTCACAGTGTGGTGGTATTGGTCAGGTCTGGTATGGCAGTGTTATCCAGTCACAGTGTGGCGGTATTGGTCAGGTCTGGTGTGGCGGTGGTATTTGGTATGGTATGACGGTGTTATCCAGTCACAGTATGGCGGTATTGGTCAGGTCTGGTATGGCGGCGTTATCCAGTCACAGTATGGCGGTATTGGTCAGGTCTGGTGGTGTTATCCAGTCACAGTATGGCGGTATTGGTCAGGTCTGGTATGGCAGTGGTATCAAGTCACAGTATGGCGGTATTGGTCAGGTCTGGTATAGCACTGTTATCCAGTGAAAATGTGGCCGTATTGGTCAGGTCTGGTATGGCAGTGTTATCCAGTCACAGTTTGGTCGTATTGGTCAGGTCTGGTATGACAGTGTTATCCAGTCACAGTATGGTGGTATTGGTCAGGTCTGGTATGGCGATGTTACCCAGTCACAGTATGGCGGTATTGGTCAGGTCTGGTATGGCAGTGTTATCCAGTCACAGTGTGGTGGTATTGGTCAGGTCTGGTATGGCAGTGTTATCCAGTCACAGTGTGGTGGTATTGGTCAGGTCTGGTGTGGCGGTGTTATCCAGTCACAGTATGGCGGTATTGGTCAGGTCTGGTATGGCGTTGTTACCCAGTCACAGTGTGGCGGTATTGGTCCGGTCTGGTATGGCAGTGTTATCCAGTCACAGTATGGCGGTATTGGTCAGGTCTGGTATGGAGTTGTTATCCAGACACAGTATGGTAGTATTGGTCAGGTCTGGTGTGGCGGTGTTATCCAGTCACAGTTTGGCGGTATTGGTCAGGTCTGATATGACAGTGTTATCCAGTCACAGTGTGGCGGTATTGGTAAGGTCTGGTGTGGTGGTGTTATTTGGTATGGTATGACGGTGTTATCCAGTCACAGTATGGTGGTATTGGTCAGGTCTGGTATGGCAGTGTTATCCAGTCACCGTATGGCGGTATTGGTCCGGTCTGGTATGGCGGTGTTATCCAGTCACAGTATGGCGGTATTGGTCAGGTCTGGTATGGCAGTGTTATCCAGTCACAGTATGGTGGTATTGGTCAGGTCTGGTATGGCAGTGTTATCCAGTCACAGTATGGTGGTATTGGTCAGGTCTGGTATGGCGGTGTGATCCAGTCACAGTATGGCGGTATTGGTCAGGTCTGGTATGGCAGTGTTATCCAGTCACAGTATGGTGGTATTGGTCAGGTCTGGTATGGCAGATTCATCCAGTCACAGCATGGCGGTATTGGTAAGGTCTGGTATAGTGGTGTTATCCAGTCACAGTATGGCGGTATTGGTCAGGTCTGGTATGGCGGTGTTATCCAGTCACAGTGTGTCGGTATTGGTTAGGTCTGGTATGGCGGCGTTATCCAGTCACAGTATTGCGGTATTGGTCAGGTCTGGTGGTGTTATCCAGTCACAGTATGGCGGTATTGGTCAGGTCTGGTATGGCAGTGTTATCAAGTCACAGTATGGCGGTATTGGTCAGGTCTGGTATAGCAGTGTTATCCAGTGACAGTGTGGCTGTATTGGTCAGGTCTGGTATGGCAGTGTTATCCAGTCACAGTTTGGCCATATTGGTCAGGTCTGGTATGACAGTGTTATCCAGTCACAGTATATATGGAGTAGGGGGACCTGTATATATATATGTACTGTACAGATGGAGTAGGGGGTCCTGTATACATGTACTGTATATATGGAGTAGGGGGACCTGTATATATATATGTACTGTATAGATGGAGTAGGAGGTCCTGTATATATATGTACTGTATAGATGGAGTAGGAGGTCCTGTATATACATGTACTGTATAGATGGAGTAGGGGGTCCTGTATACATGTACTGTATAGATGGAGTAGGGGGTCCTGTATACATGTACTGTATAGATGAAGTAGGGGGTCTACCACTTATTACTGTGGATGTTGTGAGGCAGCTTCCCTAGCAACCACAACTCCCTGTGAAAATGAAAGTAGTAATCCTATTGGTTGCTAAGGCTCCCAACTGCTGTTTTCTCTGGGAAGCTGCAGCTAATTATGTGTGTGCAGTGAGGAGATTTTCCAATTCATCTCTATGGGGCGCCACTCTTCCCCCTCCCCCTCCCCTCCTGTACATCTGGCGGGGACGGGACCTTCACTAAAACCTTCCCGGGCACCCAATGTATCTATGTACCAAATTTGGGGTCAAACGGTTCAGGCGTTTGGAAGTCTATATGGGACAGACGGACAGACAGACAGACAGACAGACAGAAGGACAGACAGACGGAAAGACAGACTTTCATTTTTATGATATAGATGATATAAATTCTCAGTCTTATGAACACTTATTCTCTAGAATGTGATCTCGGGTGCTGTTTGGCAGGGTCCATTTTTACTAGTTAGTTAGAGAAAGAATTGTATGGCCACACACAGCATAAATGCTACAGACTTTCTAGCAGCAGTATACATGCGCTTCATTTTAGATATTTTAATGCAGATTTGATGCATGGTGTAATCTATGTGGCTGTTAGTGTAGAACAGGGATCTCAAAGTCACGGCCTTCCAGCTGTTGCAAAACCACAATTCCCATCATGCCTAAACAGCCAAAGTCAAAGTTTTGCAACAGCTGAGGGGCTGCAAGTGTGACAACTGTGGTCTAGCAGATTGCATAGAAACAGCACAATACAGTACAATAACGCAATACAAAAACGACACGTAAAAAAGCATATGGTCCCCAAATCCCAGTATAAATACACAATCAAATCTAATGTTGAATGAATATACTTTATTGAGCAACAATAGCCAATAAACACAATTACACATATGCAAACAGGGAGGGAGAGGAGGCAGCATGAAAAATTAAACCTTATGCTCATACTTGCAAATAACTCTATCTCTATTATTCTCTAATAGAGATCTCTATTTATTTCTATCTCTATTTATTTGCAGTGCCTTCAAAGGGCACTGCAATTTAAATATGTTGCTAGTGGCTGCACATCCCCTGTTTACAAAAATTTGATCAGCCAAGTGGGCACTTTCCTGTTCCTTGGCTGATCACTGACACTTTTACATGGGATGATCAATCTACACTTATTGCCAATAGTCAGTCTGTTTGAAAGGGGCCGGTAAATACATTATCAGCGCTTGCTGTAACATATATTCAGGGGCACAGTTCTCCTTAAATTTACTATTAACTTTGTTATAGCAACTCATACATTACTCAGGTGTATAGCTCTTTTAAAATTGCAAACTGGTGGTACTGATTTTACTGTTGCTTCAGTAGCTCACCAACTCAGTCTCTGCTTCTTGTACCAGGGGCCTATTCTCCACAGTCTCAGTCCTTTGCAACCAGGAATAGTCTGCATAGGCTCATATTAAGATCCAGGTGTAGAACTACAGGAAAAATCCAAAGGTTAAGACAATGGGCAGATTCTAGGAGCAGTGCAAGGTTATGCATTGCGCAAGCAAATTGGAGACACAGACTTGATACTAAGACACCAAATTATTGACTTGGTTGGCTTATCTAATACGTTGAGGTGACTTCAAACTGAAGGTGTGGTCTGGTGGGATAACAAGGCCAGAGACAGAGTAGCATAATATTCAGTTAGGACTAGTGATGAGCGAATATGCTCGTCCGAGCTTGCTACTTGTTCGAGTATTAGGGTACTCGATGGTACTTGTTACTCGGACGAGCATCTCACGATACTCAAGAAAATCTCATCATCCATTTCCTGTAAGTTTGGGCACTATTTCTCAGCCAATAAACATGCAGGAGACTCTTTGGTACATCCTGCGATCACGTGGGACCCATATATGTCGATAGCAGCGATTGGTTGGCCAGATCAGATGACCCTGCTATGTAAAAATCGCAGCTGGTAGTGCTTGCTTCAGAAGTATGCTGGAAGAGATTAGGGACAGAGCTGCTGCTGGTCAGGGAGAGCTTTAGGGAGGGAATTAGCATTCCAGTAGGCAGGGAATACTAGCGAAACAACCAAACAGCCCATGTAAGGGCTTCAAATTGTTTTTAAATTGTATTACTACAGACTGCTAGCTGGGACTTGCAGTGCAGCTACCACGATTTTAGCAGCACACTGTGGTGATTGGCTGCTGGCAGAAAGGGGACATTAGGTTTTGCACACAGACCCCAAAGAAGTGCTCAGTACTATTTTATTGGGACCTCTACTATATTTTCTAAATTCTGTATTTCTTACACAAGGCATATCTAAGTTCACTACTGCTTCCACAGTGTAAAGGGGGTGTCACAGAGTGTGTATAGGTGCAGCCACCAACAGATTGTATCCTACAGCCCCCTAAAAACTAGTATTCCCTCTACTATGTTTTCTGATTTCTTGCCTAATGCATATCAAAAGTCACTACTGCTTGTTCAGTGTAAAGGGGGTGTCACAGAGTGTGTACAGGTGCAGCCACCAACAGATTGTATTCCACAGCCCCCTTAAAAACTAGTGGGCCCTCTACTATATTTCCTGATTTCTGTATTTCTTACGGAAGGCATATCTAAGTTCACTACTGCTTGTTCAGTGTAAAGGGGGTGTCACAGAGTGTGTATAGGTGCAGCCACCAACAGATTGTGTCTCACAGTCCCCTAAAAACTAGTGAGCCCTCTACTATATTTTCTGACTTCTGTATTTCTTATGCAAGGCATATCTAAGCTCCATACTGTGCAGTGTCCACAAAAAGGTCGAGGGCGCGGGGTTCCAAACGATGCAGTTGGCAGAGGCCGTAGTTTAGTGCAGGGTGACACAGCAGCACCCATTGAGGAGGGAGCAGTGGCACACCGCAGACGTTCACTCCCCAGCTTCTTTGCCCAGCTTACGCGGTCTCACGGTAGACCGATATGTGTGAACAGGTGATTACGTGGATAGCTGATAATGTGTCCAGTAATTTATCCACCACCCAGTCTTCCACGCAGTCCACCCACGCTATCCAAAGGAGTGGAACCCTTGCTCCAGCAGCTCAGCCTCCTTCCCCACAGCCTGGCCCCTCCAGAGAAAGAAGGGGTTCAGATCCACCACCACCACCATGCTCCCAGGAACTCTTTTCTGGACCCTTCCCTGAGTCTGAGCACATTTATTAAAAATTTATTACAAATTTATTACAAAATCGTGACAAAGACTGCAGTGTTTTGCTCATTCTGAAAAGATAAAGCTCAGTGATACACAACTCTGGAAATTGTTCAAAGGTTGCGGCAATATCTTTCTCCTTAAGAGTGGATTATTGGTTTTGTCTGCCCATTCCGTGCCACAGGGGGCTGCAGATCCTTGCACTGTAAGGAGATACATACTCCTCTGGCTGTGAAGGGGCAGAACATGGTAGAAAACTGCCTTTCAAAAACAGGGAAAATAAAATATAGGAAGCTGACCTTGCCCATCTTTCCAAATGAAATACGAGAAGGATCTTCACATAAAAATGCACAAATGTGTTTCTTTTATTACCAAATAGTGCTACAATGAACAATGTAAACTTTGCTGTCTAATTTTGTGTTTGTCTCTCTCTCACTCTTTTTTTGTACAATTTGAAAACCGAGTGGTAAACTTTCAGTTCTTAAGTGTGTGTCTGTATACAGACCTGTGTCTGTCTGCTGGCAAAAAATGATAACAAAACAAAAGAGGAAAAAGGAAAAAAAAATCAGACCCTGCTCAAGCTAAAGAAACAAATGACCATTCTAGTTGTTGGGCAGCACATAATTAGTAAGGCAGGACCTAAAGGGGGAGATTTATCAAAGGGTGTAAAATTTAGACTGGTGCAAACTACCCACAGCAACCAATCACAGCTCAGCTTTAGGCAGTGCTGAAAGGAAAGCTGAGCTGTGATTGGTTGCTGTGGGCAGTTTGCACCAGTCTAAATTTTACACCCTTTGATAAATCTCCCCCAAAGTGATGATCCCTTTGCATGAGACAATTGCCAGATCCTCAAGGAATTAAAACCAGGATGCCTGAGCCACATCAGTTCTGCAGTTGTGTTGAGTACTGTGCTGAGACAGCCATACCCCATGAACATCACATGATGCAGGGAATGTTACTCCGTACTCAATATGAATTGGAGCCAACGTTTTATGCTTAACCACGATATGTATTCATAAGATAAGAGATGGACTCACTTTTAGTCGTCTTCATACGTTTTTTATTTTTCTTATTTTCAGTATATTCAGGCTGAGGAGGCTTTAGGAGGCATGCATCCACGGAATGTTACTCCAACTGCTACAGTCAAAGTCAAATTCAAACTCAAAACAGCGGTGGGGGGAGAGGTGGTGAGTCACATGATGCAGGGAATGTTACCCCAACTGCTACTGTCAAATTCAAAGTCAAATTCAAACTCAAAACAGCGGTGAGGGGAGAAGCGGTGAGTCACATGATGCAGGGAATGTTACCCTAACTGCTACAGTCAAATTCAAAGTCAAATCCAATTTAGCATCCTTGTCTTGTCCATTTCAAACCATATTATATGTCATCTTACGGGTGTCCTCTGCCGTCCTTTCACCAGTACTTTGTACCTTCTTTCGATGCTGCTATGTTGTGTCAGGCAAAGTTTTTGGGTGGTTCATCATATGCTACCTGTGTCTTAATGGTTCCCTGTGTTCTCACTGCCATGCTGTGTCAGGCAAAATTTTGGGGTGGTTGAAATGCTACCTCTGTTTTAATCCTTCACTGTGTGATCATTGCCATACTGTTGCCCATAATTTGGCATAATAGTGCGATTAGGCAGCCTCAGGGGCATCCATGCATGCTGCTCCTGCTGTTTCCTGTCCATTTCCGTGGTGTTTCCATCATTTTCTGAGGTTGACAGTTTTTCACACAACCTTTCCTCTACCGAACTTGGGTCCCCTGCAAAAATGCTCGAGTTTCCTATTGACTTCAATGGAGTTCGTTACTCGAAATGAGCACTCGAGTATCGGGAGATATTCATCTCGAATAATGAGCACCCGAGCATTTTAGTACTTTCTCATCACTAGTTAGGACGTGTGTTGGATCATATGTACAAATAGCATTGCCCATGGATCACCTACCAACACAAGAGGGGTATGAATTATGGAGCTATGACTAACAGTTTGTGAAAGCAGCACTCTTCCTTTTTTCAGATATTACTTTCTATGGGCTTTACAATGGAGTTCCAAATGTACTATATTTACTTATAGTATTCATTTACCATTCTAGTTCAACTATAATGAAATATTTGCAGATAATTCAGATAACTTTTTAGGTTAAGCTATAATATGTATTCAGAAGGAATAATACTATTTCTTGCCATTTTATCTTGTATGTGGCACAACCCCATGCATCCTTCTGTAGGTAGTTTCTCTGATAGTTGTCTCCCCTCGAGTAAATTAGTATAATCCGTGTAGGAAATCCCTCCTTAAGGCAATCTTGCCCCTTTCCTTATATGAAATACCTTCTGTAAGTAATCCTGCCGCATTTATTAATCCCACTGTAGTAAGCTTCCTACCTTGTAGTAATCCACCCCACCTTGCTAGCTCCGTTGGTATTCCCCCTTAGATAGACAGATAGATAGATAGATAGATAGATAGATAGATAAAATACAAACAATTTGCAGCACTCGGTTAAGTGCAGGTGGGTGCCAGCTAAAGTACCAGGACTCCAATATCTTCAATGAAAATAATGATGATTTATTCCATGAATCAAAAACAACACAGCAGCGATGTTTCAGTCCTATCTGTAAGGACTTTTCTCAAGCCAGGGGAGTGTCCTCACTAGCTTGAGAAAAGTCCTTACAGATAGGACTGAAACGTCGCTGCTGTGTTGTTTTTCATTCATGGAATAAATCATCATTTTTTTCTCTGAAGATATTGGAGTGCCGCTACAATTTGTTATGTAGATAGAGAGATAGATAGATAAAGATTGCAGACATGATTTGATTAAACTCTCAGTTACATCACAAGGTGTTTCCCGGGTTTACATTGGACTGCAGGTTCTCAGTGAATTATATCAGAAGGTGGTTATGTAATGCCACAGTCTTTTAAGTCAATCCATTTCAGACAAGTTCAGTTACATAGAAGCTCGTAACTTAGGGTCCATTTAAACAGAAAGATTATCTGATATTATCTGCCAAATATTTGAAGCCAAAGCCAGAAATAGACTATAAACAGGTCATAAAGAAAAGACTGAGATTTTTCCTTTTTTCAAAGCCATTCCTGGCTTTGGCTTCAAATCTTTGGCAGATAATCTGTCAGATAGTCTTTTTGTGTAAATGGACCTATAGTCAGTGAGGTGAAATAATGGTGGCTCTGTGCACTGACTACAAATAGCTAATGGCAAATGTGAGACACAGGACAGAGGACCACAAGAAAAGGGGGCAGAGAGGAGGAGAAGGGGCTAAGTAAAGAAAGGTAGCTCTCTCTTGGGCTGTTTTATGGGCAGTTATGGGCAATTTCTCCATTATGTCATTCTCCATTAAGCAGATAAGAGGTCTGGAGTTGATTTAAGGTATGCAAGTTGCATTTGGAACATTTTGCTGTAAAGAAAACATGCGGTTAACCCCTAGATGACCTAGGACGTACATGTATACCCTGGAAGTCTATGCCCAGACGACCCCTGGCGTACCGCTACGTCCTGAGCTATGAAGCGCGCTTCATAGCAGGTGGGGGCCGGCTGCAGTGAGCATCCAGCGCCTCACCGTTAATGACAGGCTGCAGCAATCGCGCTGCAGCGTGTCATTAACTCCTTAAACAGTGCGGCGTTTAAGTGTAAGTGACAGGGGGAGTCCCCTGTCACTTACCGATCGGGACCCCTGCAGTGTGACTGCGGGGGTCCCGATCATTAAAACGGACCGCCGGAGGTCTCTCACCTGCCTCCGTGCGGTCTGATCGGCGCTGTGCTCACTAAGATTGCACAAGCAGGCTCAATGATCAGTGTAGTAAATGAAACTAATGAATGTACAAGTTCCCCAAAGGGACTTAAAATGTGTAAAAAAAAAGTTAAAATCACTAATACACTACCCCAAAGACCCTCCCCTAATAAAAGTTGAAATCAACTTCCTTTTCTATTATATAAATAAAACATATAAAAATAAATAAACATATAATACACTGTAGCGTGCGTAATTGTCTAATTGTTCATGATGCTAATTGTTCATGTTTGCTGATCACAAACAATTTGTTCGATGATCGTAATGGTTATAACGATCATTTTCAAACATATTTGAACTTGCAAATGCATGCTACTGAGTAATTTACGCTTTGCACCTAATAATCTGTAGACCACAATGTACGCTTCTACTGTATGTTTGTTATTTGTTCGTGAATGTTTGGTGAACACGAACCGATCACAATTTTTTTTTATTTTTGTGTTCAGAATCCAAACTAGATTACATTGGACTTTGATTGGACTAGATTGGACTTTGCTTAAATTTTTTTTTTTTTTTTTAAAAAGCCAGCACAGTTCTGGAAGAACATTTTTTCGACAGATGAAACCAAAATCAACCTCTACCAAAATGATGGAAAGAAAAAGTATGGTAAAGGCGTTGTACAACTCATGATCCAAAACATACAGTAACACATCATCTGTAAAGGCCCTATTCAAACAATTATTGGCCATTATGGCCGATAATCACTGGGTGTAATAGCTGCTGTTGAAAGGCATCGATCAGCCGACATTCACAATGTCGGCTGATCCTTGTCTTTCAACATGTTGAAAAAATTTTCAACGAAAACAACAGTCTGCTGGCCATTGCTCCGTGCAATAGGAGCGTTGGCAGCAGACCGCCACTATCTCCTATGGGCTTCCCAGATCTAAAGATTGTCCGGGGAGCCCCTCCGGCAGCTCCTTGCAGCCCCCCCACTTTTACCTCTTCGCTGTTGCAAATGTAATAGCACTAACAGCGAGTGGGGAACGAGGAGCTAGCAAGTGCTGATCTGACAAGTCAGCGCTCGCTTGGCCCTGCCTATTGGCCCATGTAATAGGGGCTTATAACACGGTAGAGACAGTGTGATGGCACAGTGCGTTAAAAAGGAGGAATCACAGCGTCTGGTGATGTCCATGAGTTCAAGACTTTAGGCATTGCCAACAAATGGATCTCAACCAAATATTAGAAATAAACTTTTTATTTACATTTGTTTATTTTCATTTGCCACTGAAATGAAAGGATTGTGTTTAACCCCATTCATGACCTAGGTCATTGATGCACGGATGTCCGGGTCAAACTAATACAATGTTCCTCCCTGCCTTGTAAGAGTCATTTTTTGCACCATGATCTCTTGTTTTTACTAATATCATATTGGTGTAAAAGAAAAATTTGGATTGCTTTTTATATTAAGCTTTTCACCGTGCGGGAACAATAATTCCACATGCTACGATATGTAATATGTTTTTTTTATTTTTTACATATTTTTATTTTTATAATGGGCACAGAGGTATTTTAAACTTTTATTGGGGCATTTATAAGGGTTTTTTTTTAATTACTTTTAAAAACGTAATTTTTTTAAATTACACTTTTTTTACACTTATATTTTACTATAAAACATGCAATCATTGCATATACTAATCTATGCTATGCCATAGCATAGCATAGATCAGTGTTATCGGCAATCTGTGCAAAGAGCCTACCCGATATTAGACTCTATGAATAGATGGCCGATCCGACAGGACAGAAGTAAGTGGCTTACCCCTGCCTGTCACATGGCTAGTGGGGCCCAATCAGTCATTGAAAGGTGCTTAACCTGTCACTGACTTCCGTTAATGCTGCAATAGATCGTAGTGTTTAAAAGGTTAATGACAGGCAGACGCTGGATCGCAGCTACCTCTCATTTTATGTGACCCACACCACACTGATGTCTGCAGGGCCGCACACATCAAAAGCCCCTTACTGTCGGGAACGTAGATATATGTTCCTGCTGCATCCCTCCCCATAGACTTACAGTATAAGGGTAACTGAAACCTGATCTGGGGATAGAGAGAGGCATTGTCTCTTACTTTATTCTTTTCTCTTTATATTTATTTGTAGTGCCGATTTTGGCAAAGTTTGTTGAAATGACAGTGACCATTTAAAGTTATCTGTGAATAGGAAAACAATTGTTAATGACAAACAATAAATTCACAACTTTGCACTTTACTGATCCAATGTAACTAACCACTCTGGAGATTTTTGTTACAGTTTTTAAAGGATAAAGTATAGCATGCTTCACATATATTTTCCAATTAGAATTGCTGTCTGAATGTAGAAAATGGATACTCCTTTAGTTCCATGCAGCTAGGCACAATTCATAATAAATTAGAATATTTACTGCTTTATTCAGGCATATTGTCACACTTCTACAAATTGTACGTTTCAGTTTGTTTAAAACACACA
This sequence comes from Dendropsophus ebraccatus, assembly GCF_027789765.1. Lineage (NCBI taxonomy): Eukaryota > Metazoa > Chordata > Amphibia > Anura > Hylidae > Dendropsophus > Dendropsophus ebraccatus. The sequence continues at coordinate 129,232,355 of NC_091456.1, forward strand.
CACTAATATATATAAAATATTTAGACTAAGCTTTCTGCAGATTACCACTATTATAGTTTATTGCTTAGCTGTAATAACATTCTGCCTGGTGCATTTACTGTTTTTCAAATGAGCTCTGGTTGGTTCTGCTTCCTGGCAAAGCGAGAAGAAATTCTTTAATTAGTATCATAAATATTTATAAAAGACTACAGTAGACAGTTTCACTTTGGATTATTTTTGCATAAATTATTCTCTATTTACTGTTTCATGCATGTCCCTTGCTTAGAAAAATCCCAATTATTTGATAATGCATTCACAGCTCATAAGACTTGGATGCAGTTGAAAGGTGATTAAACTGGAAATGACATAAGATGAAAGATGTAATACACTTGTAGGTGGACTGTGCCAAAGTTTTTTTTTTTTAAGTGACTAATACCGAAAAGACAATGTTAGTTAAAAGTGTGCTCTCAGCTAAAAATGCATTTAAACAGTGCGCTCACCTTTAAACAGTTTATATATAAAAGTTAAATGCATTGAAGGCAAATTTCTAAAATAGCATATTTTAGTTTGACTTATAGTGCAGATTTGTCTCCACAATTTTACAAGTGTCAGAGCAAAAAAAAATTCTTTGATGACCCACTTGGATATTAGCTTTCTAGGGAGTGATCTCTTTATACCAGGCATTGTACGGTATATCAGCCAAATGCCTTTTTCTTCATGGGATTGCCCCATGAACTAGACCGCAGACGTCGTGAATTCATGAAAATGAATATAAAAAAGGCATCTCCATGGGGAAGGGGGGATCCAAAGTAAAGAAAGGAGAAGCTATAGCCCATTATTACTGAATATGTTTTAAGCCTAGAAACATAAAAATGTATCCCGTATACACAGTATATGGAATAATAAGCTGGTCTGTTGAAGTCTAACTGCCAGGACCGCCAGTGAGCTGGAAAATTAAGGACAATTGCCTCATGTATATGGAGCAGAACAATAACATGCAGGAAGAGCTTCACTCTTTGAAATTCTTTGTACATGTATTACAAATCCACTGTACATGTATTACAAATGTATGCTAAAAGAGTATGAGGTGGGGTCAGTTGTTCCTCGCTATATATGTGGCTGGTGTAATCTGCTATCTGTAGTAATACAGATCAGTCAGGTGCTGGTCATTAAATTAACATTTAACCATGGTGAATATTTCACAAGTCTTGTCAAAAGTTGTCTTGGGGGCAAGGGGCCTTCTTTTGTAGGCTATCTTATAGGGCAGAATTTTTTTTACTATTAAAGAAGCTGTCATTATTACAGCCAAAAACATTAAGTGCATAGCTTTTTTGTCTATTTGTTCCTGGTTTTGGGCCACAATTAGACCCAAGTTAAAGCAATATTCAGGAGGGAAACTATTAATACCTGTGCACTGGATAGGCTATCAACAGTTGATGTCACCAGACACCACCACAAAACAGCTGTTTAGTACTCAGACTGTACTGAGACCAGAGCCAAAAGCCAAAAGCAGTAACATGGTCTTGCTTCTACATGGAGTACAGAGCCAACTGCTTTTGGCTCCATTCTCAGTGTAGTGTGCGCAACAAAGAGTTGATCAGCGGAGGTGTTGTGTGTTGGCACCTGTCGATCAACTATCGATAGCTTATCCATTGCCTATGCTATTAAAGGGGGACTCCAGTCAAACTTAAAAAAACAGGGATTGCAGGGAATCAAGTTATACTTACCAGTCTTAGTGCTTCTGCAGCTGCAATGCCACCGCTTACAGTCACTCGCTGGTCTCCCGTGTCTCTTGTTCCTGTGACATCATCGTCCCACTCAGAAATGCCTACTCAGCCAATCGGTTATTAAGGCAAGACACTTCTGCAGTGTTTGGCTGAATGGGTTGTTCCTGTGGAGTTTTGAGGACACCAGGAACTGGGAGATAGAGGAGACCAGCGTGTGACCATAAGCAGCGTCAGGGGCATCTAGATTGGTAAGCATTACTTGATTTTTATGTTCTTAGCACCTCCTACACAAAAAATGCCCTATGAGCAAGAAAAAAAAAGTACCAAAACAGTATTAACTGTTTTTTTTTTTAACTCAAAAAAGGTTAAAAGGTTTTTAAAAATAGAACAAACATCACCCTTTTAAAATCATAAGCAACCCTTTACCGATTTTTAACAAAAAAAATTAACTGAAAAACACATATAAATAATTCATATCACCCTAATGCTATGTTCACACATCATATAACACAGCCTGTTGCTGTCCTTTGCTGTTATACTGCCGGCAGCAATGGAATTGCTTGCATCGTTGGATGGGCCTGAGCTTTTGCCGACCTTCAATGACTTCAGCACGATAGCCATCTCCTTCCCTGAAAGTTCTCGTCTAGGTCAGATGCCACAGGAGCGCGAGCCCCCACAGGGGCGTGTTTGCCTAAATAGGTCTCCCGGTTCTCAATCATGTCTGGTATTCTCGACCACCCATCTCTAAATTATATACAGAGCAATAGTATTGCCTAAACTCCTCCAAAATATCAGTGGTAGAGTGTACCAAACCCTTGGAGGGAGAATTAATAGAAAATAGATGGGGTATCGTGGAAGCATAGTGATCGTTTGTCCAAAATGGACAATATAGCTTGCCGTGTAGAGATGATCTCAGCAGCCAGCACGAGGGTGTAGATTTGTTCGATGTCTCCTGTGGTCCAGATCTGCTAACATTTTCTTTAATTTGGCAGCATTCTCCCCCTTGAGAGGCGAGCCATGAGAGATAAAAATGCCCCTTAGAATGCATTTGAGCGCTTCCCACTTAATGGGTGGGCTCATAGGATCGTCTTTATGAATTTTATCAAACTTAGCTATAGCTTTCTTAATCTCAGAGAGGCATAGGCTGTCACTGAGTAAGTTATCATTAAGGCGCCAACTGTAACCTCTCAATGAGGAATTTGACTGCACAAAAGAACCTAGAAATGGCACATGATCGGCACATGACATTGATGGATGCCCTATTACTATGGTCAAGGAGGGTATGCAAGACAAATAAATGATCAAGCCTACAATAACTATTATGGGCTTGAGAGTGGTGACTAAAGTCCTTGACTTCAGGGTAACTTCCAAAGGTCAACCAGACAAAGGTGAGCTAACTCTTAAGTCTGCAGGTGGCATTCTTGGGGACGGAGGACCTACCTGTCAAGGAGTCCAAATCTGGGTCGAAGCAAAGATTAAAGTCTCCATTTAAAACAATGTTGGAGCCATCTGCAAGGTCCGCAAGATCATGGAGCACCTTTAGGCCAAAAGCCATCTGATCCTGATTTGCAAAATAGACATTAGCAATGGTTAGTATGGTAGTAGGTAATTTAATTTGAACAAATGGGAACCTCCCTTCTGTGTCCATCCGTGTGTCTATGATCTCATGTTGCAAAGGCCTATGTAATGCGATAGAGGCGCCACAAACTTTCCTGTCTGGGTGTGTACTATGGAACCAAGTGGTATAGTATTTAGAAGAGCATTTCAGAGTGCTGTGGGTTTTGAAATGTGTCTCTTGAAACATAGCTATTATCACTCTTTTGCATGCGATACAAAATTTGACCACGCTTTGTGGGGCTATTCAGACCCCTGTAATTGTAGGTACAAAAAGTTATACTAGCCATAAGGGAAGTCTCGGGAGAGCACATAGCATATGACAACTTTCGCCAAGGGGTGCACTCTGGACCGGTTGGGGGAGGGGTAAGAGGGGAGGAAGGATGAACCAGACAAAGACAGACAGGTACAAGACAAATACGAAGTTCAGAGCACACTGAAATATGGTATTAACAAAAACTGAGGCTATCCCCACAGTCTCCCAATCACTACTATTAGACTTTTGTCTACGACAGCCTCCGATGTCTGCCCTAGGTCTGGAAGAGAAAGGTTAAGCGGGAAGCAACGTAATACCTCTCTACTCTAGTAAGAAAAGAACAAACAAAATAGCTCAGCAATGTGTGAACATATGGTAGTGTCAGCAGCACGTACAACTCAGTTACTGGTATGACAATATCCATAGAACTTTGGCGTCTTCTCCCTTCTTCACCGCTGTGATCTAGTTTTCATACTTTGCCATCCTTCTCCCAGAGGTGGGACTGGGAGGCTACAGACAGATGGCCATTGAGGAAGGGATAACATAGGTTTTTAAAAAGTTCCAAGGAACTCGGGAGGGTCTCCCAAAGATCTGAACATGGCTGATTTTCCATCCTTTCTGGCAAACAATTGGAATGGGTAGCCCCATCTGTACAGGATGTCCCTCTCATGTAGAGCTGTCAGTAATGGCCACACCACCTTGAGCAGTTGCAAAGTACGTGTAGCTAGGTCAGGCAGTATGAGCAGAGGGCTACCTTTGTATGAGAGATCTTTCTCCTCCCTGGCTTATTAAGGATAGCTTCCTTTTCTTTATAGAAGTGGATCCTGCAAATTACATTGCATGTTCATTGTGGGTCATTAGATTTGGGACCGAAGGAGCGATGTATACGATTGATCTCAATTTTCCGGTCGGAAAGACTTTGTATTAGGTCTGATAAAAGAATCCTATAGCCCACTCCTCGAGTTTATTAGCTCATATCTCCATAGACAGTCCTCTGATACGTAAGTTATTGCGGCAGTGGCAATTTTCCAGATCGTCTAGGTGGAGTTGTATCTCAGCAATCTGGGTAGCGTTAGTTTGAATAGCTTGCCTATGTTGATTTAGAGTACTTAGTGTCTGCTCTTGGGCCTCCTCCACCTCTACAATTCTGTGGTCTAGTGAGTACAGATCTTTATGGCAGACAGGTCCTGCCTGTGGGAGGCTTCTAGGTTGGCAAAGAATGAGTTCATCTCCCATCTAGTGGGCATAGTCCTAGCCCTGTTGTTCCACTGCCCTGACCTGTCGTAGCGTAGCTGGTTCTGAGGCTGCGACCTGTGCCCAAGATGTCGCCCATTACACAGCAGAATATGCAGTGGATAAGGGGCGAGTTTTCGGCTGCTCCATCCAGGAGTGCTGTTGTTGGTGAGGACTTGGTCCTCTCTATCCCCTCCAGGGGATCTACCAGTATGCTGGATGTGCTGGTCTCCACCGGAGACGGTACGGAGCAGGAAGGAGAAGTGCCTTTCTGGACTGCAAGTCCACCAACCCGCTTAGCCCGGGGTTGGTGCATGTGCTGTGGAGGAAATGCTCCATGGAGCCTGAGTTGTCTGCTGTGAGTAGGCTGTGTATGTTTGCATCCCCTCCTAGACATCCGAGTGCTGATGGGGATCAGATATGCTGCTGAGGACAGTGTTTTCTGTGGAGAGGGCACGGGCTAGAGCGCCTTGCTGCTTACTCCGCCATGTCCAAGCCATCCTAAAAGTTATTTTTTAGGACAATTACTGCATCACCTGCCGAACGGACCCCAGGAACATCTTGGATTAAAAGCAGTTATCTGAAGGTACAAGCGATCTGGGGAGGGCAGATTGTGGGTACAGAGTCACTTTAAGAAACTGCATTATATGTAGCTAGCTACAATAGATGAGGCTGGCTCTTGAATTAGAAAAGGTAAGATGTGCTATATATATATATATATATATATATATATATATATGTATATATATATATATATATATATATATATATATATATATATATATACGCACATATGAACTACTTAGGTCATATAATGTAGCAGGTGCTCTACCTAAATGAAGTTATAATAAACTAATGCTTTATACTATATTTTGGTTATGAAATTTCCACAGACAATTATAAGAAATGAGATCTATATCTTTTTTTTATGTGGCATAACATGCATTTCCAATTTTGTATCCATCATATGTCTTCAAACCTAATAATCTTTTGTAATTTCCTGAAAATTATTTTGTGTGGAACGCAGTTTGGAAGAGTCCCAACTTGTTTCTTGTCGTACAAGATTTCACATAGAACACATTTCCTCAGTGCTTTAACTCATTTTCTTCTTATTTTCTTATGGATCGTATTTGTAAAGGACAACCTTTTCCTCCCTTTTTTAAGAGCTTATTGGGAGAAATATATGGAAAATTTCCTTCTCCTGCTCATAATGACTAAAACACTAGATGAAATTCAGCATCCATAAAGTGAGCGTGAATTCATAAGATTGAGCCATACGAGGGTAACTTACAATACATCAAGAGTCTGTATTTAATTTATACCTTTAGGATTTAGTGAACACAGTGCATAATATGATATCCATCATAATGAGTGAAATAACTATAAAACAGATGTAAGCATTGTCTTCCAGCTGACAATTTCACAAAGTAGAAACATATCGTTCAAGTAAAGCAATGCTCATATGGAAGTGTTGAAACTTCATAGTTTTAAGGCTTAAAAAAGTGTATGGGTGTGGGTTGAGCCGTTGCTGTAATATGAACCCTTGATATTTTGCAGAACAAATTGAGATTTCTTTAAGTTCAATAGGAAAACACACACACATATGCTGATGTAGTCTTAAAGTAAGGTTGTGTACCTCCACCATAAGTTGGTTTACAGGTTGGTTCTTAACCCTTTCCCGCACAAGGACGTAACTGTACGTCCTCGCGCGGGTGCGGGCGTTCAGAGCGGGGCCGTGCGGCGACCCCGCTCTGAACCACGGCGGTCCCGGGTGCCGCTTGTAGCCCGGGACCGCCGTTATTAGCTAATACAGTAATCAGATGCAGCTGTCAAACATGACAGCTGCATCCGATTACCGGATACAGCCGTTCCCTGGGGTCTAGTGGCGGAGATCGCTCCTCCGGGACGTTGTCCCGGAGGAGCGATCTCCCTGTCTGATGCCGGCCGGGGATTCGCCCAAGATGGCCCTGTCCCCGCCTCGGCACTCGTTTGTATTCGGCTGCAGCAGCCGAAAGCAAACGAGTGCCGATCTCATTGATCTTTGCTGTATATCTATACAGCAAAAATCTCAATGAGAGATCAAAGTGTATATACTAGAAGTCCCCTAGTGTAAAAAAAAAAAAAAGTGTTGTTATAAGTAAAAATCCCCCACCCCTAATAAAAGTCTGAATCACCCCCCTTTTCCCAGGTTATAAATAAAAGTAAACAAATAAATAAATAAACATGTTTGCTATCGCCGCGTGCGTAATCGCCCGAACTATTAATTAATCACATTCCTGATCTCGCACGGTAAACGGCGTCAGCGCAAAAAAATCCCAAAGTGCAAAGTTGTGCATTTTTGGTCGCATCAAATCCAGAAAAAATGTAATAAAAAGCGATCAAAAAGTTGTATATGCGCAATCAAGGTATTGATACAAAGTAAAGATCATGGCGCAAAAAATGACACCTCACACAGCCCCATAAACCAAAGGATAAAAGCGTTATAAGCCTGGGAATAGAGCGATTTTAAGGAACGTATATTTGTTAACAATTGTTTGAATTTTTTACAGGCCATCAGATATAATATAAGTTATACATGTTATATAGCGTTTTAATCGTAATGACTTGAGGAACATGCATAAGAAGTCAGTTTTACCCCAGGGTGAATGGCGTAAAAACACATTCCCCCCAAATAAAAGAAATGCGTTTTTTTTTTTCAATTTCACCACACTTTGAATTTTTTTCTGGTTTCGTAGTATACTTTATGCAAAAATTCAGTCTGTCATTACAAAGTAAAATTAGTGACGCAAAAAATAAGGGCTCATGAGGGTCTGTAGGTGTAAAAATGCAAGTGCTATGGCCTTTTAAGCACAAGGAGGAAAAAACGAAAAACGCAAAAAATGAAAATTAGCCTGGTCCCGAAGGGGTTAAATCTTTCTTTAGACAACTCCACAAATCACATGTTCTGGTGCTATATACTATGTCTGCCATCCTGTATTTTTAGCAATGCTGGTTGGTAGAAAGTAGCTGACTGTAAGGGCTTCCATAGAATATTGCTTTCTCTGGGAACATTGAGGCTAGGTTCACACTATGTAACTGTGCGGCTGTATTTTTTATGCGGCTGTAAATGTGCGGATGAAACTATGGCCGTGGGAAAAAATACACATGCGGCTGAAAACATACGGTCATTTACTTGGAAATCTGGTTCAACTAAAAATAACAAATAAAGTCTTAGGAAAGTGATGCAAACACCTCTGGATGCATCTGGGAAAGCAGGGAAACAGTTTACATGAATCGCTATTACCGGGGTTTGCGATCCTCTGCAGTATGCCGATGCCGATGCCTCTCATGGTTAATATGTTGAATTAATAAAACACACAAGTCCCTTTCATTGTTGAATAATTAAATTTAAACAATTCCATCATTTTGCAATTAAATATACTGTTAAAATAAATATATATATATATATATAAATGTATATTTATATATATATATATATTTATTTTTTGACAGTATATTTAATTGCACAATGATGGATTCATTAGAATTAAATTATTGAACAACGAAACTGATTTTATTACAACGAAAATGTGTTTTATTAATTAAATATTAATTAGTACAGGAAGCTCCATAAGCCGTTAATTCATATTGCCGGCAAAAGAGCTTTCTGTACTAATCATCACTTTACTTTAATTAAAACATCAAATGTTTCTTCTAATTATGTTATCACAATAGCATTATTAGAAGAAACATTTAGAATTATATGTGTGCTCATCTGATTGGCTAAGCGCACGTATAATTAGCGGGTCCGCAGCACAGTGACTTCATTGTGCTGCGGACCAGCAAAGAGGACACATCGGGGTGAGTATAGAGCTCTCCCCACCCCCTCCCCAGCACTGAACCCATCCCAGCAAGGAAGGGGGGTCACTTAACCCCTTCCTTGCTGGGATGGGTGCAGTCTGACATCATTCTGGCCCCCAAGGGGTTAAGGGGGATGCAATACATCCTCCCTTAACCCCTTGGGGGCCAGACTGTAAGCAGCGATCTGTAAAGATGCTGCATACTGTAAGGAGCACAACACCGCTCACAATGATGGGTGTTGTGCTCCTGTTTGTGTGTTTTTTGTGTGTTTCTCCCTTTTTGTTTTTCAGATATCGGTATCCTGGGGATTACGTCGGATTCCGTAGACTACGTCGATGACCAGCGGTTGTTTGTTGTTTTTTTTTTATAAAATGGTCAATGAGGGGTGTGGGGGTGTTTTTATTTGAATAAAAAATTTTTTTAACTTGTGTCTTGTCTTTATTTCTTTACTTTATAGACTTAGTAGTGGAAGCCGTCTGATAGACGGAATCCATTACTAAGTTGGGGCCTAGTGTTAGCCGGTATAAAATGGCTAACACTAACCCCCCATTATTACCCCAGTACCCAATGCCACCAGGGGTACTGGGAAGAGTTTCTTTTTTTAAATAAATAAATAATTAAAAAAAACCGCATAGGGTCCCCCCTATTTTTATAACCAGCCGGGTTAAAAACCAAACGACAGCAGCCTGGTAACACCAGGGTGGGAAGAGCCATTGGTTTAGGCCCTCCCCAGCCTAAATCTTACCAGCCTGCTGCCGCCCGGTCCAGGAGCGCCAATTTTGATGCTCCGGGACCACTGGCACCCGGCTCTTCCCAGTACCCCTGGTGGCATTGGGTACTGGGGTAATAATAGGGGTTAGTGTTAGCCATTTTATACCGGCTAACACTAGGCCCCAACTTAGTAATGGATTCCGTCTATTAGACGGCTTCCACTACTAAGTCTATAAAGTAAAGAAATAAAGACAAGACACAAGTTAAAAAAATTTTTTATTCAAATAAAAACACCCCCACACCCCTCATTGACCATTTTATAAAAAAAAAAACAACAAACAACCGCTGGTCATCGACGTAGTCCACGGAATCCGACGTAATCCCCAGGATACCGATATCTGAAAAACAAAAAGGGAGAAACACACAAAAAACACACTAACAGAAGCACAACACCCATCATTGTGAGCGGTGTTGTGCTCCTTACAGTATGCAGCATTTTTACAGATCGCTGCTTACAGTCTGGCCCCCAAGGGGTTAAGGGAGGATGTATTGCATCCCCCTTAACCCCTTGGGGGCCAGACTGCTGTCAGACTGCACCCATCCCAGCAAGGAAGGGGTTAAGTAACCCCCCTTCCTTGCTGGGAGGGGTGCAGTGCTGGGGAGGGGGTGGGGAGAGCTCTATACTCACCCCGATGTGTCCTCTTCGCTGGCCCGCAGCACAATTAAGTCACTGTGCTGCGGACCCGCTAATTATATGTGCGCTCAGCCGATCAGCCAATCAGCTGAGCGCACATATAATTCTAAATGTTTCTTCTAATAATGCTATTGTGATAACATAATTAGAAGAAACATTTGATGTTTTAATTAAAGTAAAGTGATGATTAGTACAGAAAGCTCTTTTGCCGGCAATATGAATTAACGGCTTACTGGAGCTTCCTGTACTAATTAATATTTAATTAATAAAACACATTTTCGTTGTAATAAAATCAGTTTTGTTTAATAATTTAATTCTAACGAATCCATCATTGTGCAATTAAATATACTGTCAAAAATAAATATATATATAAATATACATTTATATATATATATATATATCTATATATATATATATATATTTATTTTAATGGTGCATTCACACCTACAGGATCTGCAGCAGATCTGCAGCAGATTTGATGCTGTGTTCTGTTATTTAAATAAAATCTGCTGCAGAAAATCAGCTGCAGATCCTGTAGGTGTGAACACACCATAACAGTATATTTAATTGCAAAATGATGGATTCGTTAGAATTAAATTATTGAACAACGAAAGGGACTTTATTACAAAGAAAATGTGTTTTATTAATTTAATATATTAACTATTAGAGGTATCGGCATTCGGCATCATTGCTGGCTATTTTTGAAGTACTCCGTACGGACCGCCTGTCAATCCATGGCCGCATTTCCAGCCGCAAACAATGGTCTTGTTCATTTTTTACGGGTCCGTTTACGATAGGGCCGTAGATTTATACATAGTGTGCACTGTGCAGCCGTATATCGTATACTTTGCAGCGTACGCATGAACCACCAAAAATACCGCCGCACAATTACAGCCGCAAATACAGCCGCACAGTTACATAGTGTGAACCTAGCCTGAAAGTGTAAATGAAAAGCATCTCATTGGAAAGTTATCTCATCTGCATACTTGGCAAGATTTTTCATTTAGAAAATGGCAATTAGTGAGATTACTCACAAAGCAGAACACATTTGATTGGGAATTTGCTGAATCTTATGTTAGGAAACAATTTCCAGACAAATAAGGAATTTTTTTAAAAAAAGGTTGGCATTGAGGATTTGCCTTAAGTCTTTCATACAATCAACTGCCTGCAATAGTCTCTACAAAAACTACTTTGACTTTTTTGAACTTTGTGTAGAACTAAATGTGTACAGAAATAAAACTGCACAGTGTTTCATTTGTGTACCCAGGCCTGTATCTGCCATGAGTCGAGGTGAAGTGTTCGCCTCAGGTGGCAGATAACACAGCCCTTGAGGGGGGCGGCATCAGCGTCCTGTGTCCTTATCATTACAACTAGTTATGGGTCAGTGCCCAGCCGTGTTTCCTTTCAGTTGCCTCATGAGAAGCGCTGAGGAGGCACTGGAAGCCTCGTATTCACAGGTATTCACATTACATAAGACATAGATATATTGTCTCCTGCTGTTAACCCCTTTAATAATGCAGAGTTATTATACTCTGCATCACTTACACACTGTAAAAAAGAAAAAGTTAAACAGCAGCGGGGACGCTATATTATGTCTTCTCTGCACTGCTGAACTCCGAGCTGACCTCAGCATAGTGCAAGAGCAGGAGAAGAGGCATAAAAGTAATGTTCTGCTCTGCTGTTAACTCTTTCTGTATTGCAGAATGTAAGTCATGCACAGTAATACTCTACATTCTGCAGTACTGAAAGAGTTAACAGAGCAGCCCGTTTTATGGCTCTTCTCCGGCTCCTGAGGTCAGAGGTCAGCAGTTGCAGATTGTTGTTTGTTTTGAAGCTCTCAGGGGGCCCATAGTGGCTCAAACAGTTAAAAAATCTGGTCACCGCAGGGCGCACTCTGTTATCTATAGTGCTGTCCCATACACACTGCGATGCTGCACTGTTATCTATAGTGGTGTCCCATACACACTGCGATGCTGCACTCTGCCTGTCCCGGATCTTCTCTCCCTGACTATTGCTCTGAGGTCCCTGCAGTTTAGACTGCTGTCAGGTCACAGGATAGGACACTCAGCTGAGGCATTAATCATGTTGAATGGGGGAACCTGGGAGTGCTGGAGTTCTTGTATGGGGAATGTGAGGGGCACTATGGGCATGGTAATATTACAGGGAATGTGAGGGGCACTATGCGCATGGTAATATTACAGGGAATGTGAGGAGGGCAGAGGGCATGATAATCTTGTAGGGGGAATGTGGGGGAACAGGGATATAATGCTGAAATGCAATTTTTCAGCTCATTCAAGTACAGCTGCTAGTACTGCTTCATATGTCTTGGTGTATTTTTTCTGCTTATTTAACATAAAAATAGAAAATTGAGATTTAAATCTAAAAAAAAAAAAAAATTGAGATTTTATTTTTTGGCCATAACGCCCGGTTGGGGAGGGGGGGGGGGGGGGCGCTTTGTCACTTCTCGCCTCAGGCAGCAGAAAAGCTAGAATCGGCACTGTGTGTACCCCATCTAGTACCAAAAAGTGACATCCCATGTAAATGGTCCATTTTGGAGACCTTCCTATACCATCCTATATAAGGGTCAGAGCACTGCTTCTCCAATGTAGTAAATCAGAATGGGAAAGAACAGTCTGATGGCCTAACAGAGAATGTAAAATAATTTTTTCTTCTTTAAAGGGAAACTATCTGCAGGTTTAAAGCATCTAACCTGCTGATATGTCCCTATAGAGCATGGAGCTTTTAGGATGAAGCAAAGTTTTGGCAGAGAACCGCCCCAGTATTCCATACGAGAGGCGGTCCGGTCAGAACCCAGTGCACCAAACCACATCATTAGCATATGGATTAAATGATAAAGTACACAAAAACTACACCAAGGATGAAAGAAAGAAACTTACCTTCCTACTCAGCGCCCCGTGTACTGTAGGGACATATCAGCAGGTTAGATGTGTCTAACCTGCTAATAGTTTCCCTTTAATTCTTGCATTTCTAAATATACAGTAAAGCCAATCTATATGTAATGTCAGGAGGGGTGAAGGGTGACTGCAACTCTGAAACTAAACCCTCCTGCTGTCCTTGCCTACTAGCCTAAACAGTCAACAATCCTTTCATGAGATAATGTAAGGGATAGGGAAAAGGCCAGGAAAACAAAATCACACTAGCCAGGTCAAACCAGGAGAATACATCAGGAACACAGTCACAAAACAGAATCAATGCCAAGCCAAGGTCATAAAGTCCAGGAGAAGCACCTCAAAATCAAATCACAAGACAAAGGGAAACCCACAGTACAGGCAGGGGTCGATAGAACAAAGGATTCCTTTAGGTAGATAAATGTTTGTGTGGTTGAACCGACCAAATCACAGGTGCCTGGAAGGCTGGGATTGCAACCGACAGCCTCTTTGCAACACTTCAGTCTCTAAGGAATTCCCACATTGCACAGTGCATAGATAAATGGACTGGTGTCTGCTCTCACCTGCTACCCTGGCAGTCTGGGTAAGCTGTGCTGAAGTGTGAGAAGAGGATGGCACTGCCGCTAAGAGCACTGCTGATCCAGTCCAGATCCTTCTGCAATTTTCAGTTTCCTTATATTGTCTTTGCATAAACCCCCTTCTGTGTGAAGGCCACGATCTGTAAAACAATTATTTTGGGAAGTTGTTTTGAAAGAGTCTCACTGCAATTGCCACAATTTCAAAGAGTTTTCACTGATGGAAATAGTTACTAAGCAAAAACTGCAGCCAAATAAAATAGAAATTAACCACAAGAATATTGTCGAGCACAATATTATATGACTTTTGTGTAAGGATAAAACTTTTGTAATGTATGAACTTTTTGGTAGACTAAGAAATCTTAATGATCTTACTAATTGTAGTATACCAGAGCGTAACCCCTGCGGCTGGGCTGAGGATGGCACCTGTCCTCAAGAAGTTTTTTATTGTCTAAACTGTTATGTGTATTTCTCTGTACCCTGTAACTGGCAGGCAGAGAATGGGTTACATGTTTCACGATGCACACCACACAACAGCGACACCTACTGTCCCTAGTGGGAACTGCTCTAGGTAGTGTAGAGATAGTGTATTAATCCCATAGGAAGTTGCTAGAAGGGGGAGGAGCAGTCTCCTCACAAGACCTAGCTGTGACAGGAAGTGGTGTTCAGTCAGTGTGTAGACTGACAAGTCAGAGCTCAGTGCTCAGTGTGTACAGCCACTATACAGTGCAGCTAGTGGTTGTTCTGCAAGCAGGCCAGTCAAGCCTGCCTGTTGCTAAAGAAGGGGAAGGAGATAAAGGAGGAGAGACTGAAACAAAGGAGAGTTCTTCAGAAGTATTTACAGAGATACAAGGTATTTCTCTACTGTTAGTGGGAATCCTAAGGGCAGAACCCCTAAGCAAAAGGACTTGAGCATACTGGGTGGCAGAGATAACTGAGGCCTCTGTACCCATCTTCCTAAATTCGGGGGGTAAGCTTTACTAGGACCCCTGGATACCTCTTGGACCCGAATGTTGTGGCCTAAGGCCCGGCCTAGTAACCTAAGCAGGAAGCTCCCTAACAGACTGAGAGGGATAACAGACTCAAGCACCATTGGGGAAAGAGATCCACAGGATCACAGCGCCCATCAGCATTCCACACACCACCAGACTCTCCATAAGTACAGTAACCCAGTCGAAACCGCCAGTATTCGGTGCCGTATACCAAAGGACTGTATACCATCTGCACGTCTACCAGTAAAGGAGTTGTTGTTACACTGCCTCCCTCCTTGTCCGTTGTCTGCACCACACCACCATCAAGGGCCATTGTACCGGACAGCAGTATTTGGGGTTTGCCCCGGGGGAACTACCGGTCCGCACCATTGACCACCTTACACACAGGTGCAACCCCCTTCAGGAAACCCTGCAGTAGCCCACAGGAGAGAGAGAGAGCCCAGGGAAGCGCCAGAGAGTCCCCCTGTACCTGCAGAAGCCCTCGTGCCCACCTGTGACCATGACAAATTCCAGCCATCCTGCAGGTATAGCACACTCTCCCTCTGCAGCCCTCAGTGCATCCCCTCACAGAGGAGCTCAGCGCCACACTCAGGAGAGACTACTATCACCATCATCCTCTCCTCATTCCCTTCACCCTCTTCCCATTACCCCGGCTCGCTGCATAATGATACAACCAATACGCTGTGTCAGATTGCTGATGCCTTTGTTTTGACAGATAATTAGAGGAATATTTCATATGTATGCTTCATTAGATAAAATAGTTTTGAGAAAATTTATCGCAATTACAAAAAGTGTATAAACAATAAGAATTATTACATTAATTGTAGTAATTCAATTTTCCTGTGTAATACAGTTTATGGAGCAAACGAAGGATGTAATAAGATTGCAGAACAGAAAAGCAATGTAATTATGTATTTAAGCTTTAAAAAATATATGTTTTACAGGGAGATTCCCATAATAGAGGCCCTGAATATTCTGTTGTGACTTCTGAGGATGAAGCAAATAGAGTAATCAAACAAACAAAAATGCTATAAACCTTGATGTATGTGCCAGCTTTTGCATCACATGTGATACCAGAAGTGATCTCTGTTTTCTATGGTACTCCCTTTTCCACAACATATCCGCAATCATATCAGAGAGAATGGCAGCAATTTCACATTGGATATTTTTCTTTAAATCTTTCTCAGTATGAGGCTTCTTCCAATAGATGTTTTCTTTAAGAATACCCCAAAGAAAGAAATCTGGTGGTCAAAGCCAGTGTAAAATTAATGGTATTTCAAGTACAGGTGCAGCAATTGGTAGTAAAATGCATGCAGTTACTATTGCTTAGCTGCAACAGTTTTGGGCATGCTAGAAACCCTTCTTAGGCTATGTTCACACTCTGTAAGAGACCGCCGTTCTGTGACCCCGGGCGGTTCACGGAACAGCCGGTCTCTGCACAAATCATCCCGGCACGTTCTGCAGTACAGGCCGAATGATCTTTAAGGTCATAGTGTTCTGATGTGGGCGCATCAGTGCGCGCCCGCATCAGAATACTCCACAGCACACAATGAAGCGAGCGGCCTGAGCCGCTCGCTTCATTGTGTGAACTGACAGAGCTTTCTGCGGCCGCAATTCACTGGCCGCAGAAAACTGACATGTCAGTTATTTGCGGGTCCGCATGGGATCCTGTCCATAGCGTATACGATGTGTATACGCTTCGGCCTGGTTTCCATAGCAAATAGGGCAGTGTTCACAGGCGCATAAAGTATGGCTGTTGTTGCCGATGGCAATGGCCGTATACATTCACGTAGTGTGAACAAAGCCTTACAGGGGAAATGTGGCACAATGTGAAATAGTTCATGGGTAAAGAAATATGTCACTGAAAGACGACTCCTTCTATTAAGTAACATCCTATGGTATGTATCCTGGGCTTTAATAATCAGTACAGTTTATCTGATTTATTTTTATTTACAGGTCAACAGATTTTCTGTTCATTTTTTTATTGGTTGCTTTGCGTGTTTTAATGCACAAAAAAAGCCATGCACTAATTAAGGCTAGTGTATTGGGTTAATGCTTTTTATTCCCTCAAAATGGTAGAAAAAAAATACTTTAAGAGACTTTTCATTAATATTAATATAACTTATAATATAATAATTTTTATTTATATAGCGCCAACAGATTCCACAGCACTTTACAATTCTGGGGGTACATACATACTTTTCCTATAAAAAGTATTTTACGTTTCACTTAAAACTACAGCTGGTATAGAAGTCCAAGATAAGCGGGAAAACAGCCCTAGGAAGTGAAAATTATTATTGCCATTTACTTCAACAGGATAATTCCAAATGGAATCTGCATGGGGAATTGACATAGCTTAAAAACAAAAAAAAAAACAAAAAACATGTGCCTAACTGTAGCAGCTATAGCAAATGCTAAGGAAGACCACTTAGGGCTTACAGAAAGCAAGAACCTGATGTGGAGTATGGCAGAGTAAAGATTTAGTTTAACTGAGGGACCAAGTTAAAAAAGTTGGAAAGAGGAGGGACAGATAGGGGAGGAGAAGCAGAGAGTTTGTTACATAGAAGTAGGGAATCAGGATCTTTTCTGTCTTTTTCTGTGTTTACGTGGTGTTTTGGACCATCATATTGGTTAGTCTCCATCCACTCTGGTGGTGAGTTAAGAAAAAGCTGACGCTTATGGTATGTTTACACAAAAAGATTTATTTGGCATTTTTTTTTAACCCAAAGCCAGGAACAAACTATAAACAGGGAACAGGTCACAAAGAAAAGACTGAGATTTCTCCTCTTTTCAAATCCATTCCAGGTTTTGGCTTCAATAATATGTCAGATAAATCCGTCTAAAAACTCCATTAGAGATGGGTAAAAATGCCATATACAAGTTATATAATCGTCAGAAATAGTGCTACTCCTCATAGACACACTGGACAGGTTAAGCCGAAAAGTCACCTAAAATAACAAGAGAGTGAGTGTGACTTAAAAACAAATGTTCTACTGTTATCTCCGTAAACCTTTTTTCTGATTCCTTTTATATGGGTATAAAGATACGGAATTTCCTACATTCTGATAGTAAACCTATTTTTTTTTAGATCCTGAATGGATGCACTAATGCATTGCAATACTATATGACAAAATCAATAAGTTATATGTAGCCCAAAATGGTGCTAGTAAAAACCTCACTTTGTCCTGTGTACTGCAAATTGTGATAGTTCTTTGACATTTTTCCATTAAAATATGCTTTATATAGTGCAAAAGGATTAAAAAACAAAATAAACTATACAAATATGGTATCTTAACCCCGTCCCGTCAGTAATACATATATATACGTTCCTACTGCACATACCCAATGCAGTAGGAATGTATATATACGTTCCTGACTGAGGGGCTTCTGATGTGTGTGGGAACAGGAACGGCGGTAATGTGACACTGCTGCGTTACCACAGCAGCGTCTCATTAACACCTATCTATAGCGATCGCGGCGTTTAAGCTACTCAGTGACAGAACAAGCTTCACTGAGCATGGTTGCGGGGGTCCCGATCGCATGTACTGATGGGCAGGGGTAAGCCTCTTACCTCAGTCCTGTCGGTTCGGCGATCTGTGCATAGAGTCTGCTCTCAGGCAGGCTCTATGCATAGAATTGCCAATAACACTGATCTATGCTATGCTATGGCATAGCATAGATCAGTTCATGCAATCTAATGATTACATGTTTTACAGTGAAAAAAAGTGTAATAAAAAAGATTTTTAAAGTATTAAAAAAAAACCTTATAAACTCCCTCCCAATAAAAGTTTAAAATACCCCCTTGCCCATTATAAAAATATTAAAAATAAATAAACATATTACATATTGTAGCGTGTGCAATTGTCCGATCTATTAAAATATAACATTATTGTTCCCACATGGTGAACTGCGTAGACGGGGAAAAAAAAAACCACACACACAACAGGATTGCTGATTTTATTAAATTATATATCAGAAAAAAAAAGCAATAAAAAATCTTGTTACACCAAAATGATGTTAATACTACAGATCATAGCACAAAAAAATGACACCCCAACCAGCCCTGTAGGTAGAAAAATAAAAGCGCTATGGCTCTTAGAAGGCGGGGAGGAACATTGCATTAATTTGACCCGGACATCCGGACATCAAAGGGCTCTGTCTTGAAGGGGTTAATCATAGTGATCCATAGAATACAATTATGAAATTTTATACGACACTGTAAATATCAAAATAAAACAAAAAAATAATATGTTTCCTTAAAATGGGGCCACCGTAAACTACAACTCGTCAGGAAATAAACCAACCCTTATATAGCTACATCTCTGGGAATATAACTGAAAACTGCTGCAGTTAGTTATTATTTTGTAACAGGAAAAAAACATGGCAGATGTATTTTACTATGCTTCAGCAAACAGCCAAAAGATCAGTGTAAAACTTTATTCCCTAATAGTATAAAATGATCTGTTTCCATTAAATATCGGTTTGCAAAAAATACTCCTAAATTCAGTTAATTGAAAATGGCTGGTTATTTCAGTCTGAAAATTGCACACTAATTTCATATTGCCTTCTAAAAACATCTGCAAATTTGTTTTTATCAGAGTATAATAACTATTAGAAATTAGATCATTATAATTTTACATTATTTTATAATTTACACCGATATGTCTTATACTCAGTGTTCAGTGAGGTAGCCATGAGCTGGTACATGATACGTAGCTGGGTAACCCTATTATGATACAAGCCCATAGCCTATGTTTATATTCCATTTTGTAAACTTTGGTCATTTACCTAAAGGGGTATTCCAATGCCCCCACCTCAATTCCCTATAATGCTAGGGCTTTAAAGAAAAGAAAAAGAAAAAAAAAACTATACTTTCCTAAACCTGGTCCCCTGCATATATATAGATAGATAGATAGATAGATATAGATAGATATAGATATAGATAAAACATATTTTTTTGCAAAAGAAGCAATACATTTCTCTTGCATACCAC
Source organism: Dendropsophus ebraccatus (assembly GCF_027789765.1). Lineage (NCBI taxonomy): Eukaryota > Metazoa > Chordata > Amphibia > Anura > Hylidae > Dendropsophus > Dendropsophus ebraccatus. The sequence continues at coordinate 129,251,878 of NC_091456.1, forward strand.
AGAAAGATTTTGGAAGGGGTCTATGGAAAACCATAAGACATACAATGTATTTTCTTTTTTTAAATCCATAGAATATATGGTTAATAATATTAAATTGACCAGTTTTTCATTGATATTGTTGATATTATTGATATTCATTTTCATATATATTTTATATAGTCAGGGGTCTTATGTCTTGATGTAGTTGGAGCCCATGTCAGAAGCACACTCAGAGGGGTTTCACAGGAGTAACATATTCCCCTTACAGCTATATCTGCAGTGTCCCAGTACCTGTATCCCATCTACTTTACATGTAAAGTAGTTGTGTGGCTGAGAAATACATTGCTACACACTTTAAACTGTGTATGGGTATCATATGCTTGTTGTATGTACTGCTACTTTAGTGTCCACTGTAATTCATGTACTTCACACCCTGTGTTGTATCCTTTTTTACATGTGTTATTCACAGATACTGTTTAATAAAGTTTACAGTTGTTTCATGGAATTCTGTTGTTAAAAATCATTTGTCTGCATTTGTCTGAAAGGATCTACAGCAGTATAAAGTTACTGTGGCACTTTTACTTGCTGTAAGCACAAAGGGGGCACTGCTACTGTGTAATGGCACTGTGTCAGTGTTTGTAAGGGAGCACTGTTACTAATTGGGGCACAAAGCACGGTATTATTACTAGAGGGAACAAAATGGGGCACTATTATTGTAGAGGACATTACTGGCACTATTATTGGTGGAGGGAGGGCACCTAAAGTTATGTGGGCACCGGGGGGAAGCAGATATATAGTTTGCTTTGTGAGAGGAAAATAGATGTAGATGTACTAGAAAAGCACTAGGAAGTAAACCCTACAGAAATGAGCATAGTGGTAACTTTACGGCTGCTTTATTTATAGGTGGTAGCATGTATTCTCTCCTCTCACATCAGCAGTAGGATATGCAGGGAAGGTAGTGTATAGGACAGCAGACTTTGTTGAGAAGAGCACTTTAACCCCTTCAAGACAGAGCCCTTTGATGCACAAAAGTCCAGGTCAAATTAATGTAATGTTCCTCCCCGCCTTCTAAGAGCCATAGCGCTTTTATTTTTCCACCTACAGGGCTGGTTGGGGTGTCATTTTTTTGCCCCAGGATCTCTAGTTTTTATTAATATTATATTGGTGTAACAGAAAAATTTTGATTGCTTTTTATAAATTTTTTTTTGTCATATATAATTTAATAAAATCAGCAATTCTGATGCGTTTTTTTTTCATTCCCGTTTACGCCACTCATAATAATGTTATATTTTAATAGATAGGACAATTCTGCACGCTACGATATGTAATAGGTTTATCTATTTATTTATATTTTTATTTTCATAATGGGCAAGGGGGTCTTTTAAACTTTTATTTGGGGGGGGGGGGTTATGAGGTTTTTTTAAAAATATTTTTATAAAACTTTTTTAATTACTTTTTTTACACTTTTATTTACTGTAAAACATGTAATCATTAGATTGCATATACTATGCAATTCATAGCATAGCATAGATCAGTGTTATCTGCGATCTATGTATAGAGCCTGCCTGAGAGAAGACTCTATACATGGATCGCCGAACCGACAGGAAGGAGGTAAGGAGCTTACCCCCACCTGTCAGCACATCTCTATACATGTCACTGACGGGAAGGGGTTAAGAATTAAAGTATTGGAAATAGATGAATATGTTGTTTGAGATCAGCCAAAGCTTTATAATACATTTTTAACCCCCCACATTATGTCCCTGGTGGGATTACTGTTCTGCTTTCCTGGAATGATAATATAGGACAGAGGTGCATTAGTCTGTTCTTCTGCATACCTCTCAGTTTTTTTAGTTGGTTTCCATGTAAACCTGGCAGAAATAATAGCATGGGATGAAACAAAAATCTAAAATATTATTCATTTTCCACTTTTTGTATTACTCATACATTTAATTATATATGAATACAAATGCAGTACTATTCTTTTGTAGTCTTTTATAGAAGAATGTATTGTACTGTACATGTTACATCAAAGAAACTGTTATGTGGTTGTTAGATTATTACATACAGACAATAGTTCAAAGACAGCAGCACCGGGTACTGTTATTTTTATTTTAAAAAAAAAGTTTATGTTTTATTTTCTTCATCTTTTTTTTTCATTTTTGTTTTATAAATATATTTCAGTACACAGTGATACCTCAACCTCAAACTGCTCTGAACATAAACAATTCAGTTCTCAAAGTTTGCCTCAGTTGTAAAACTCTTGCTCAGTTCTCAAACACTTTGGCACCCAGCGTTGAAGTACGGTAATATCTGGAGTGCATATACAGTATAGTAGTAGTACAGTCAGTGCACCACCATCTTCCATCTTTTACAGTGCTAGGGTGGGACTCTATACAGTAAAGGATAAGTGAGGAGTTGGTGACTACTGTACTATAATTGCTGGTTTTGTTGAGCATTTCTGGTTTTAAATGTACCATACAGTATAGTGCTGTTCTGTACTGTACTGCAATGATTAAACTGGCCACCATACAATGTAATATATGGATACTGTAGGTAATTATTGGTGGGTGCTGGAACCAATTAAACACATTCACATTATGTCCTATAGGAAAACACTGCTCAGTTCTCAAACTGCCGTTGAGAACAGAGGTACCACTGTAATTATCTGAATTATGAAGCAAACAAAAAGCAGTGACATAAGGCAGACCCCAGAACACACATTTCTCCAGTATTATTATTATAACTATCATTTTTATTTTTTGTGGCCATCTTGAGGCCAATTTGCATATAAATCTCTTAGCAAACGCTTGTTTTGTGAACTATTAATTCGCAAGTGGGCTCTCTGCCCCAGGGGTGAGGTTCTTAGTGTACTGCACTTAACATTTTTCTTGGGGAGCTGGCATAGGTTTTACTTTGGGAGCATGGAGAGGCTCCGGTGTAGAGGCATTGTGCAGATTAAGGAAATGCCAATTCCACAGCAGTAGTAAACCAACTAATAAATTCAGTCATCAGGCCCTCTAAATGTTTTTGGCATTTACAAAAAAAAATAGTGATCTACATTTCTCTTAGTTTTGGTATAGTATGTCTATAGTTACATTAACATTGTGTTTATTGTGTATATCTAATATATCTCATTCTTGAAATTAACATTACTTTTATTATGTTCTGAGAAAAAACTAAATCTAAATCTATAGGTGATGTTAAATAAAGCAATTTATTTTTATTAGTTATCATGTTTTAAATCAAAGCTATACTTACTTGTATCCAGGTGAAGCCTCCTGAAGGTAGCTTTCTAGTCTTTGCTGGTTGAAAAAAAACCCACTAAACATATGAAGTCTTGGTCATCAGCACAAAAAGGCAGTGATTGGATTAGCAGTCGCATTTAGCCATGACACTCTTAACTGCTGTTTCTTCTTGTGTGCAGATGACTAAAAAGCTGCCTTCCAGAGACTGGACCTTGGTTAACGTAAGTAGAGCTTTGCATGATATATAGCAAAGCATGATAAAAAAAAAATATAATAATAATAATAATAATATTAATAAATGTAAATTGCAAACTTGCTTCACATCCCCTGTTGATTTAGATTTTGATTTAGATAGTTTTAGATAGTTGTAACAACAGTAAAGATTTAAGCATGTTTTTCCATTTCCCTTAACCTCTTATCTGACAAATCCTGTTCTATAAAATGTAGCCATTACTTGGTAACTATTTGGCTAACCTTTTTTTATTCAAATCTCTGAACAAGTGAAATGAGATAAAGCATGTACAGAAACGCACAATATATAATAATATGGATGAATCATGCAAACAGGATTATATTTCTAGTATGTTGCTAGAGGCTTCTAATTTAATCCTTCACAAAAGTGTATTTCCCATATGTGCAAAGTCCCTAAACAAAAATCTAATACCCAAAAAACTATGCTGAAAGCCTCGCAAGAGAGCCAACTAAAACTATCCTGACACATGCACTACTGGATTGCCTAGAGGTTCCTTAATGCCATAAAAATCTTCTCTAGTGGATATTTTCAAAATGACTGCATTGTCACTCACAAATCCTTCATCCTTAGGGAAGAACAAGTTTCTGTCAAGATTTCCTGAATAATATATATTGAATTATTGGCAGGCATTCATAAAACTTGACCACTGACAGCTCCACTTGAGATATGACATATTATTTATTACATTCTTGCTATCACCAGAATTTGAAAATGAGTAGATGTAGTAAACATATGTTTCCAATATATGTATCTTACTGCAATGGTTTATAGAAATATGTAATGTGTGTTTAATTATGATCTTAGGACACAAAAATAAATGACACTAACAAACATTTTAGGTTTATTTGAGTTTTTAATTATGTAAGAAAATTGGTTAGAATAAAAAGTATTTACAAATTCTAGATTTCATATACTTATACACACCTGCAGTTTGGCGTTTAAAAATCTGCAATTTTTGTGCAAGCTCCTATTTGCACAAAAATGTGTGACTTTTGCAGTTTTTGCCAGCTACACCAAGTCTAAAAAGTGTGGGTGGGGATTAGCTAAAATGTTGTGGTGTCTAAGCACTGCTGGAGGAAAAGTACCCAATATACATGTTATTTGTTGCAAGGCCTAGCAAAATTCCAGAATCACCACACCTAAACGATAGCATCCCAGCATCTTTATAGAAAACACAAAAATTACAACTATTCTGAAAATAAGACTTAGCCGCTTTTTTCAGCTATTCGGAAACAACTTTTACAACAAAATGCCAGCTGAACGTTCTATCCAAGTAAAACTCTGGTCTGAATACAAGCCGGAGCCCCACTTTGTGATTGCAGTTCTGAGTCTAAGCTACTTGTGCATATCAGAGGATGCCAGACAGGTGATAGGTTTAATAGCCTCATAACTTTCATATGCTAGTCATTCATTCCCTGGTCATCATGAGCACCATTTGGCAATGTGTTATACATTCACCCCCTGGACACAACAAGTACTGCATTGAATTTACCAACACTATAACTATACCAAATTTGTTTTTTCTTTACATATATTGATCATCTGGACACAACAAGCACTATATACATTTTTTGATGTTTTTTCCACCCTTTTTTTCATCAGATACCCGTATCCAGAGGACTACACTGGTGTATTATTATGCTTTGTAAAAAAAAAAAAAGGTCAACAAGGGATTTGGAGTTCTTTATTTCAATGTTTACAAAAATCCAGTGTGTATTTTCTTTTTTTATGCTCTTTACAGGCTTAGGCTATGTTACACAACGTGTGAGACCGGCCGTTCCGTGACCCCTGCCGGGTCACAGAACGGACGGTCTCTGGCCGGATCATCTCTTTTCGGACGGTGATCTTTCCAGCTGCAGAGCTCTGATGCGGGCGCATCAGCGCGCGCCCGCATCAGAGCTTCCCATAGCCCACAGTGAAGCAAGCGGCCGTAGCCGCTCGCTTCACTGTGAACTGACAGGTCTTCCTGACATGTCAGTTTTTTGCGTCCCCGTATGGGATCCCATCCCATAGCTTAATAGGCTGTGTTCTGCTGCACAAAAACTACGGCCGTAGTGTGAACATAGCCTTAGTAGTGGAAGCCGTCTGAGAGACGACATGCATTAGTAAGCCGAGGCTTAGCATTAGCCTGTAAAATGACTAAAAGTAATCCCCACATTATCACCCCAGTACCCACCGCCAAATGGGTACTGGGTAAAGCCTCTTACCAGTAGTGTCGAAGCATCAAAAAATTAGAAACTTTTAATGTTCTGTAGATTGTTTGGTTTATTTTGGATTTTTTCTCTTCTTATTGACATTTAAGAGTAGACTATTAACTATTAAAGCATTAATATAAACTATTTAGTTGCTTTTTTAGTTCAGTTTTTGTGTCCTGACAGTACCATATCTTGAAAAAATGTCTAGGAAAGTATTGGTAGTTTTCTTTTGCAAATGTTTGCTTAGTATACTATCCACTATATCGCCAACATACTATATTTGTATTGCCTTAGAAATCAACACAGTACTATTAGAACTTCATACAGTTTCACACCAGATATTTCATGCATTAAATAATTTCACTTAAGAGCCTCCAAAGGCAGTTTTTATACTAGACTATTACACGGGTGTTGGTTTAATGGTCGTAAAAAGAGAACTTTTATAAGTATAGATTTAGAACTGAGAGCAGCCATAAAAAGTCATAGTTGCCTAAATTATATATAAAGAATGGGAGGGTTATGCATTATAATGAATGATTTATAATACAAAGTGCAGTATCTGGCAGGTAAGGGATTACAGAAAATGTAACTTTACAAAGCTGAACAAATGTTTAATGTGTCAAAATTTTAGACTATGTTAGGTGTGTTTCTTATGTTTATACTATATAATGCAAATAGGTACTGCAGCTTCATATTGCTTTAGTCTTTATGAGCCATTAAATTTAACATTTCCCTAAGAGAACTGAACTTTTTTACCTTCTTAAAAGGAAATATTTGCCTCAGTGACAATAACATTTTACTTTGATACTTGATCTTTTATTTTAAATGAAGACAAACATTTTTTTCTTCTAGAAAATGTAATATTTTTTGTCCACATTTTAGTTCAATAGGTTCTTAGAGAGCAGTAATAAAAGACAATGTGACAGATGCACGATAAAGGGTAAACTAGTGGTTTTTGTTGAAAAGGTTAACTGACTATTAATATATAAGGATTGTTTATGGATCATACCTGGAAAACAATGACACGACAATACCATTGTCCAGCAGGTAAGGAGTACAACCGGGATTAATCATAAATACTAAAACACTTGCAGTGGTATGGCAAAGAAGTAGAAAAATGCATCTAAATCTTTGATGGCAAAAATACTTCTAAATTTAATTTATTAAAATTTTTCATTATTTTCATTTTCAAGTTGAAAGTATATAAAATATATGTCAAGTTTATTATTTCTTTAGTGCTCCCATTAATTTCAATTAAAGAGGTACTTTAAAAAAAATACTTTATTAAAGTTATATTGCGTTGTAATATAACTTTATTAAAATTAATGTATTTTTTAAAAAATATATTTGCATAGCAACTTCCATCAAGTGGCAGCAGTGAGGGGCAACACAGCCCCCTCTGCTGCCACTCACATTTTTGTTGGGAAATACAGGGCTATGTAAGCCTTGCAGTCCCAGATCCCCTGCTCAGATCTAGTGCTGCCGAAAAGCAATATACAGAGCAGGGTCCTGTTTAATTTGTGTACTGCATGGGGCACACTTATCAAAGTTGTGCCCCTGGTGTACACCACAGAGAAGACAAAGGTTCTTACACCAACCGTAACCTCCACTTTCCTAATCGTCAGGCAGGGGGTGTGGCAAGACAAGGAGGAGGTGTGGCCTGAGTTCTGCAACAAACACAGGCTTTGCTGTGAGCTCCTTACATTCTCCCATTTTGCTGCCTATTGGACAGCTGAAGGAAAATACAGCCCTTCAAGATCTGGCTCAATAAACTCTTGGTATTTACTCATTATGGGAATATTGTGCATGCCCTTTTGTAATAGGGATTTTACACCTTGAGTGATTTTACTGTCTGTTTGTATAGAACCAGGCACCTTACACTGCTCATTTAAAATGTTTGGATCCTCTATTCCATCTAAAAAAAAGTGTCTCAGCAGAACCAGCAAGTTACGGATGTACAATATTTATTCCAACATCTTCATATAAATTACAGTGTTTCAAGCATTATAAAGGCGGTACTCTCGCAACATTGTCATTTATGTGAAGATGGTTGAATAAATCTTGTCCATTGTTCATCTGTCACGCTCTGGCTCTACTATTATTTTTAATAGTATGCAGGTAGGCATGTTTTTACCAAATACCTGCATGCAAAGCCTTACATTTACTTAGGTTATTTAGTTTTTGCAACTTAGTAAAAGTGTTACATTGTAAGTTAAAGAGGATGAACCATCAGGTACATCCTCTTTAATCTGACCCAACGATAGAACCGCAGCCCAGTTCCCGTGTATGGCGCCGTTCCATCCATGGGTCCCGGGCCGGAGCTGAAGCACAGGAGGCGGGCCGGCCCGCCCCAGTGGATGGGAATTCCCTCCCCTCTATGACGCGACTCCAATAGAATCAATGGAGCCACGTCATACAGGGGCAGGGATTCCTCCCACTGGGGCGGGCCGGCATGCCTCCAGTGCTTCAGCTCCGGCCCGGGACCCGTGGATAGAACGGGGCCGTATACGGAACTGGGCCGCGGTTCAAAAAGCGGACCGCGGCACCGTCTCCCTGTGACTGCGCCGTTCTATCCCTGGGTCAGATTAAAGAGGATGTATCTGATGGTACATCCTCTTTAACCAATAAGAGGTTCTCTTCTATCTTTGTTCCTGCTCTTTAAATGAATTGTTGGAACACCTCAAAATATACAAATGAAGAAAAATAAATAGCAGGGTCTAGATGTTACTGAAATACTAATCCCATAGATATCAATATGACTATCATTATAATTTATTTGCTGGTATGTTATGTCCTTATTAACCTGCATACATATTCTTGGTGTCAAGGTCCATGAGACTATACAGAAAATGTTATACTCTTGATAGCAGCACAGAAAACAGTTTCAGCTCTAGGCTTTTTTCAGTACATGGCATAATATTCTCTGCATTATTCAAGTGACTTACCCTGAGTATTTAACAGATTTTTAAAGCAGCAATGATATTTTTAGCACTTTTTATTTGAATAATGTCAAATGCCAGTCAGTTACATAATACTCTGAGACAATTCATTATATGAAAATGCTATATTTTGGCGTATACATCAAAGCTGTTAAACTGTAATAAAATGGAAAGAAAGGAGGTCCTGGAACTTTATCCATTGATATTATTGATTTATCATATTAATAATAATAATAATAATAATAATAATAATAATAATAATAATATTTATTTGTATAGCACCAACAGATTCCGCAGCTCTTGTTTAACCCCTTCAAGACCAAGCCTATTTGCACCTAAAAGACCAGGCTTATTTTTCAAAATCTGACCTGTCTCACTTTATGCTCTTATAGCTCAGTAATGCTTTAACGTATGCTAGCGATTCTGAGAAAGTTTTTTCGTCACATATGGCACTTTATATTAGTAGCAACATTTTGTCACTACTTTGTGTGTTTTTTGTGAAAAACAGCAAAATATCATGAAAAATTGAAAAAATTTGCATTTTATGAACTTTGAAATTCTCTGCTTTTAAAAAAAGAAAGTCGTATCACATAAATTAGTTACTAAGTCACATTACCGATATGACCTCTTTATTCTGGCTTCATTTCATAAACATATTTAACTTTTTTAGGGTGTTACAGGGCTTAGGAATTTATCAGCAAATTACCACATTTTCGTGAAAGTTTCCAAAACTGATTTTTTTAGGGACCAGTTCTTTTTTAAGTTGATTTAGGAGGTTTGTATACTGGAAACCCCCATAAGTGACCCCATTTTGGAAACTACACACCTTAAAGAATTAATCTAGGGGTATAATGAGCATTTTAACCCTACAGGGGCTGGAGGAAAGTATTCACCATTAGGCCGTAGAAAAATAAAAAATTAAAATTTTCCAATAATATATACATTTAGATTAAAGTTTCTCATTTTCAAAAGGAACATGAGAGAAAAAGCACCCCAAAATTTGTAACGTAGGTTCTCTTGAGTACTACGGTACCCCATATGTGGGCGTAAACAACTGTATGGGCACACAGCGGGGCTCAGAAGGAAGGGAGCGCCAATTGGCTTTTTCATTGCAGATTTTGCTGAAGAAGTTTCCGAGCGCCAGGTGCATTTGCAGAGCCCCTGTAGTGTCAGCAGAGAGAAAAAAAACCATAAGTCACCCCATTTTGGAAAGTACACCCCTCAAAGAATTCATCTTGGGGTAGGATGAGCATTTTGACCCCACAGATGTTAGAGGAAAGTATTCAAAATTAAACAGTAAAAATGAAAAACTCTAATTTTTTCAATAATATGTTCTTTTAGTTTAAAATTTGTAAATTTCACAAGGAACAGGAGAAAAAATGTACCCCAAAATCTGTAAAGCAGGTTCTCCTGAGTACAACGGTACCCCATATGTGGGCATAAACCTCTGTATGGGCACATAGCAGGGCTCAGAAGGGAAGGAGCGACAATTTGCTGGAGCAAAACCGCAGCTAGTAATAGTTATTAAAATAGCGCAGTTACTAAAATAAAATAAAAAAATGAGATTACAGGTAATCCGGAGGTGGTTACGAACAGTCTGGGGTGGTTCGGGGTAATCTGGAGGTGGTTACGGGCAGTCGGAGGTGGTTACGGGTAATCTGGGGTGGTTAAGGGTAATCTGGGGTGGTTACGGGTATTCTGGGGTGGTTACGGGTAATCTGGAGAGGATACGGTCAACATGGGGTGGTCATGGGCAACCTGCTGTGGTTACGGCAACCTGGGGTGGTTACAGGCAACCTGGGGTGGTTACAGGCAACCTGGGGTAGTTACGGGCAACGTGGGGTGGATACGGACAACCTGCTGTGGTTACAGACAATCTGGGGTGGTTACAGGCAACCTGCTGTGGTTAGAGGCAACGTGGGGTGGTTACGGACAATCTGGGGTGGTTACAGACAATCTGGGGTGGTTACAGGCAACCTGCTGTGGTTACGGATAAACTGAAATGCTAATAGGTAATCTGAGGTGGGTACCTGTAATCTGGCGTGGTTACTGGCAATCTGGAGGGGGTCACTGGCAATTTGGGGTGGTTAGAGGCAAGGTGCGGTGGTCAGAGGCAAGGTGCGGTGGTCAGAGGCAAGGTGCGGTGGTCAGAGGCGACGTGCAGTGGTCAGAGGCAAGGTGCGGTGGTCAGAGGCGACATGCGGTCGTCAGACGCAACCTGCGGTGGTTGAGTGCAATCTAGGGGGTTACATGTAATCTGGCATGATTACGGGTAACCTGGGGTGGTTATGCACAACTTGCGGTGGTTACGGGCAACCTGGAGGTGTTACGGATAGACTGAAGTGCTTATAGGTAATCTGAGGTGGGTACATGTAATTTGGGGTGGTTACAGGCAATCTGGGGTGATTACGGACAATCTGGAGGGGGTCACTGGCAATGTGCGATGGTTACGGGCAACGTGCGGTGGTTACGGGCAACCTGCGGTGGTTACGGGTAATCTGGGGGGGGTTAGGGGTAATTTGGGAGTAAATTGCAATTATTACTATAATAAAAAGTGTGTGTTTTATTTTTTTGTATGTTTGTCACTTTTTGTACTTTATACATTCATTTTCACTGTATTACTATGATTACTGTGATATTTTCTATCACAGTAATTATAGTTTAGTGACAGAGACCAAATTGGTCTCTGTCACTTTAAATTTTCAGAGCTGGCTGGTTGTGCAGCGCATGCGCACTTCATAACCAGCCAGGACGTTGAGGAGGAAGGAGCTCCAGGATCAGGTGAGTATATGGGGTAGGGTGACTGGGGGACAGATCACTTTTTATCCCCTGTCACCAATCATTCATGGTGACAGGGGATAAAAAGTGCGGGGGAGCACATGGCACAAGCCATCAGCGGTATATAGTATATACCGCTGATCGCTTGTACCGGGACCCCACAGGGGGGTCCCCGATCACTGCTCCATCCTCTCCGCTACCTCCGGTGGCGGAGAGCATGGGGCTTTCATTCATTTTCACTTTAAATCACTGTGAACAGACATTCAGACAGTCTGTTCACAGTGATAGCGGCGGCCATCTTGGATCTGATGGCCGCCGCGGGGAGGGGGGTTAGTGATCGGGGCACTAGGGGGGCTGATCTGGGGTCTGATTTTACTTATTTGATCTCCGTGAATCCACGGTGGGGGGAGATGAAATACAGCGGCGGCATCGGCCCATTAGTGACCGCCGTTTCGGCGGTCACTAAGGGGTTAATGGGGGTCAGCTGCGGGATCTCAGCTAATTCTCATTACCTCCAGTGCTTCACTTAGATGAGAGCGGGATCGCTATCCGTGCAGCGATCCCGCTCTCATCACAAAGCCCCGTCAAAGCAGGAACGTATATATACATTCCTACTGCACGGGGCATGTGCAATAGGAATGTATATATACAGATTGCTGACGTGAAGGGGTTAAATATATAAATACAATACAGGTTATAATTCAATTATACAATGAATAAATTAAGATAAAATTAAAAATACACAATTAGAGACCTGCTCTTGAGAGTGTACAGACTAGGATGACTGGGGGTGACACGAGAGGCAACAAGTGCTTTATTTGTCGATGTTCCCGTCATTGTACATAGAATCTCAAAGTGCCTATAGGTGGTTGTGCGAGCTAGTCACAAGCCATTTCATAGCAAAGGTAGCAAGTACAAAGTAGATGGCACCAAAGAGATTATAGAGAGGATGCAGAAGGGATAACAGAGTGGAAGACGAGATTAGGAAAGTTTATAAGCGCACCTGAAGAGATGAGTCTTTAGGGCACGCTTGAAACTGGGGGTGTTGGAAGTAAGTTGGAGGTCTTTGGGTAGGGAGTTCCAGAGGACTGTTGCAGCATGACAGAAGTCTTGGAGGTGGGAGTGCAAGGTTCTGATTATAGAAGAGGTTAGTGTAAGGTCATTAGCAGAACGCAGAGCACAGGTAGCATGGTAGGTGGAGATGAGGGAGGAGATGTATGGAGGGGCAGAGTTGTGGAGAGCTTTGTGGGTGAGGGTGAGGAGTTTGAACTGTGTTCTGCATTTAATAGGTAACCAGTGCACAGGGGGGAGACATCAGTATAATGGCTGGAGAGTAAGATGAGCCTGGCTGCTGTGTTCAGGATAAACTGCAGAGGGGAGAGCTTAGAGAAAGGAAGACCAATTAGTAGGGAGTTACAGTAGTCAAGATGGGAGTGGATCAGGGCAACAGTCAGAGTCTGAGTGGTGTCAGGGGTGAGAAATGGGCGGATATGTTTTTAAGATAACAGGAGCGTGCAAGAGCTTGACTATAGGGAGTGAAGGATAGATCAGAGTCTAGCATAACCCCCAGACATCGAGCCTGATGCACAGGAGTTATACTAGTACCACAGACTGAGAGGAAGATGTCGGGTTTAGGTTTGTTGGATGGAGGGAATACCAGAAGTTCATTTTTAGAGAGATTAAGTTTGAGAAAGAGAGAGGTCATAGTGTTAGAGAGAGCAGATAGACAGTCACTAGTATTTTGTAGGAATGCAGGGGTGATGTCGCGGGGGAACCCCAACAGAGGCAGGTAAGGGAGAAGAAGTAGAGCCTGAGAAAGATACACTGAAAAATGAGAGAGGTAGGAAGAAAACCAGGAGAGAACAGAGTCCTTAAGACCAAGAGAGCTGAGCATGGAGAGGAGGAGCTAGTGATCCAAAGTGTCAAACGCTGCTGAGAGATCCAAGAGAATCAGCAAGGAGTAGTTTCCTTGTGACTTGGCCTCCAGGAGGTCGTTTGACACCTTGGTGAGAGCAGTTTTAGTGGAGTGAAGGGATCTGTAGCCAGACTGTAGAGGGTCAAGAAGAGAGTTATCAGAGAGATAGCGGGTTAGGCAAGAGTAGACAAGACTTTCCAGGAGTTTAGAGATGAAGGGGAGATTGGAGACAGGTTGATAGTTGGCTGCACAGGAGGGGTCTAGAGATGTTTTTTTCAGTAGTGGGGTAATTACAGAGTGCTTGAATGAGGAGGGAAAGATACCAGAGGAGAGGGAGAGGTTGAATATTTTGATAAGGTGAGTAGTGACAGCGGGAGAGAGGGACTGGAGGAGGTGTGAGGGAATAGGGTCACTAGGGCAGGTAGTGGGACGAGAGTAGGAGAGGAGTGTGGAGACTTCTTCCTCTGTCACTGGATCAAAAGCAGAGAGTAAAGAAAAGGTGGGAGAGGGGATGGGATTAATGGGGCTTTGGGACTGGGAGGTGATGTCCAACAACTGAGGAGTTAGCCAACAAATGACACAAATTTACTGAAGTAGATAGCCATAAAATTGGTGTTGGTTTTATTATTATTTTTTTTTTTAAGTGGGGAATTCCTTTAAATGAATTCTAAAGTTCTTAATAAAAAAAACTTACTGGCATGTGTCTTACAGCAGCTTATCTCTCTCCCCCCCCCCCCCCATTAGAAGCTAATAGAGATGTGCAACCAGCATAATAGGGTCATAGACAATAAAAGTCTAATTCTAGATTATTTCAAAAGGTGTTTTAAAGAAGTACATTATTTTTGTGCCAAAAAAGCCAACATTTATTGGAGAACTATTGTATTAAAGATTATCTGATAATGGGAATCAGCTGGTATTACAATTAGAAATGCAATTAGAAGTATAATAGGGGTTTAAATGCATCAGGTACCCTGTATGAGAAGACAAACACTATTAGTGATGCTTAAAGGATAGATTATTGATATATTGCTAGGATATGCCAAAGATGCATTCGAATTGCTGTGTTATTTTATCTCCTGGCAACTCCACTTGGCTTTTTCCAGAAGGTATATGATAAAATATTCTCTACAGCTGCTGCCTCTTAAATCTAATTATTAACAAGGTCACAACAGTCTGATCTTCGCTGATCTTACACTGTTGGCTCACAGTATATTACCTATATACAAGCAATGTCTGCCATAAGACGGTCCAATTATTTGCAAGAAATAGGAGTCCCTAAAACACAATCTGCACACAAGCTTCCAGAAACCTCAAAACATATCTGACAGCAGACTACTATGTTTAAAGGGGTTGTCCAGTGTGGGGGCACTTTTTTGGGGGGCCGGGGAGGAGGGGGCTGAAATAAAAGACGTCCACTCACCTCCCCGGTTCCAGCGGCGGCTCACTCATCGCGGCGCTCCGGTCCCCGGTTCCCGGCCGCTTCCGGGTGTCTGACGCCGCCCAAGACGCTACATCTCAGGGCCGCTCAGCCACTCAGTGAAGGAGGCGGGATCCGTGTGAAGTCCGTCTCGGGCGCCGTCAGACACCCAGAAGCGGCCGGGAACCGGGGACCGGAGCGCCACGATGAGTGAGCCGCCGATGGAACCGGGGAGGTGAGTGAAAGTCTTTTATTTCAGCCACCTCCTCCCCGGCCCCCCAAAAAAAGTGCCCCCACACTGGACAACCCCTTTAAAGAAAGGTTACCAAGAAAGCCTTGGAAAAGGAAAGTCTTTCAATGTACCTTCTATTAGTCTATCCCCTGTAACTATGTCCACAGTCAGTTGAGGTGGCAATTTGCCACAGACACTTAATAGCTGCTTTAAAACAGGGGCAATGAGCCACATCCCCATCAACACAAACACAAATCTTAAAGGGATTATCCATGCTTACAAAGACATGTCCACTTTCCTCTTGTCTTCAGTTTGGGTGTCCAAAAATTTTATATATATATATATATATATATATATATATATATATATAAAAAAACAACAACGTATGTGCTTAAAAAAGTTAGATGAAGTTTTCATCGACACAGCAAACTGTCTTACCCAAGGATTTTCCTTCAGGGACTTATTGAGAAGATTTGCATTAGATTTATATTGAACATTTTAGCTTTGGGGATCTTTTCCTATATTAAATAAATTGTTTAAATTACCCTTTGTCCCAATAATGTCTTTCTGCGGCAATTTTACAGCTGTCTTTTTGGACCGCCATCATTTTGGCACCAAAATCAGGCAATGATTTGCATCCGTAAAACAGCCATTTGTGGTACCATAGCCTTAAAGCTGACCCCCAAAAACTGCTTGTACCTTTGGATAGCTGCTTTTAATCCAAGATCTGTCCTGCGGTCCATTTGGCAGGTGATGCAGTTATTGTCCTAAAAAACAACTTTTAATCTAGCATCCCTGTGTCAAATTGGCGTGGTACAGAGTGTGTGTGCAATAGTATTGTGATACCCCTCCATCCCTCCTCACTGCCCTCCTCATCATTAGGAATGCCCCACAACATTTTCTCCTATTCCTCACCTGTGTAAACACTGCACATGGACTGGATCGTTAAGGCACCAGTGCAGTGTTTACACAGGTGAGGAATAGGAGAAAATGTTCCAGGGGCATTCCTAATGATGAGGAGGGTGAAGAGGAGGGACAGAGGGGTGGTGCAATCTTAGAGCATGGGAACTCTAGGCCACGCCAATTTGACACAGGGCTGCAAGTTTTCAAGTTGTTTTTTATTACAATAACTGCATCACCTGCGTAACGGACCCCAGGACAG
Organism: Dendropsophus ebraccatus; assembly: GCF_027789765.1. Taxonomy (NCBI): domain Eukaryota; kingdom Metazoa; phylum Chordata; class Amphibia; order Anura; family Hylidae; genus Dendropsophus; species Dendropsophus ebraccatus. The sequence goes on from NC_091456.1 coordinate 129,267,993, forward strand.
ATCTTGGATTAAAAGCAGCTATCGTAAAGTACAATTGGTTTAGGGGGGGGGGGGCAGATTTTGGGTACAGAGTCACTTTAAACACTTTCTTCCAGTGCTTGAGCCTGTGACCATTTTTCCATGGTGATTATATCACTACTAGTTCAACACTGGCCACTTTTGAAATGAAGTACCATAGAAAATTTAAATATAGATAATTTTATTTAAACCAATTTGTTGTAATATTTGTGTGACTTTTCATCCTCTATTTTTGTATGAAAATGTTAAATAATTCTGCCATTCCCTGAAGTTCACAGCATTAAATGTAACTAAAAGGAATTTTAGACTACATCATCTGAATGAGTCTAATTTACTGTAGTAAAACATGACATTTAATAAAGGGGTCACAATGTCAACTGCATATATAACGCATATAAAATGACACTATTTAAGATGACAAATCACTATGGACAAAAGAACAAAGATTTTTTTCTGTAAGTAATTTTCTATAATTATTTGATAACAATCTACTCAAAAATTCAGTTCACTGTTATAACTCTAAATGAATAGATTCAATCTTTGTGACACATACACCCATTACAATCATTGAAACCATTATGAAACATTAACAATAGACTTACACAATGGCTATCTCTAAAGAAAATACAATGATCCTTTGAAATAAATTTCAGTCATTGCATTAGAATGTTTAACATTTAAGTAATTTTCAATGCCAAAATTTACAGGAGATTGAGGGTGTTATATATGGTATATAACATCTCAGCCGCAAAGAAAAATGAATATTAAAATAGGGTTAAATAGGGTTTTCTGAGATCATAACAAAACACCAAAGCGAGAAAATTGGATGAAATAACAAAACAACTATTACTCATTGCTACATCCTCCCTCAATGTCATCAATTTAGTGATTAAAGGCTATCTTTGTTTATAGAAATGAATGAATGAATGAATGAATAAGTTTGGCACAAAATTGATTTGATTTTTGGCAAATACAAACAGTAAATGATTCATTTCAGGTGAACTGAAAAATGGTGGCTGACATTTTACACATAGGAAAATTAGGGATTATAGAATATTGTGACATTTAACCAGCCTCAAGGGAAAGTTTTATTTCCTGTCCTCATCTCTGTGCGCTAACAATAAAAGCCTGAGAGCCATATTACACAGCCCAAATACTTTAGTGATTGAGCGCCAAGCGCTATGCAGCACTATTACACGTAGCCATGAGCCATCAGCTGCCAATGACTTTAAATCTGGATCTAAAGACATGATCAGCTGATGATCGTTGTCATGCGCTGATCGTCGTCTTTATTACAGAAAGCAATAATCTGCCGGATTGGCCTGATTAGGCAGATAATCACTCTGTGTAATAGGGCCCTTCTTCGCATTAGTATATGCCAATTTAGTGTTCTGTCAATATCAAATGAAAGTTCTGAGCAAATCAATATGATTGAACAATGAAAAGCAGCACTACAATGGCTATGCCATTCTTCACAATGCATAAAACATTTAGAACTCAAAGAAAACTATATGAGTTCTGGTCTAAAACATACTGTATACTGCGCAATTACTCTTCAACTTGTTGGAAAAATTGTGGTCAAACTGCCTCACAACTACATATGTGGTGGTCCCGTCCAAAATTACACAACTTTTTGGTTCTGGGTCCTATTCTTTTTAATATGTTTGTAAGTGACATAGGAGAAGGTTTGGTAGGTAAAGTTGGTCTGCTTGCTCATGACACAAAAGTGTACAATAGGGTTGATATTCCTGGAGGTGTCAGTAATATGGAAAATTATTTAACTTTGCTAGATAAGTGGTCCAAATTAGGGATGAGTGAACCGAACTGTTACGAACCAGATTCGTTACGAAGTTTGCAAAAAGTTCACTTCGGCACCGAACCGAACTTTGAGAAAGTTCTTTACAAATCTGGTAAAAATAACAACGGCGACGCAAAATTGTACTTTTATCACAGAATAGACCAGCATACAAGGGATTATTACTCCTATAATGCCTTGTATCCTGGTTTTCTGTGAATATCAAGATGTGTGCCGTCACCCCTGTTAGGCCCCGTTCCCATTGAGCAAAACTAGAGGAATTCCGAATGCCGTTTGCCTCCCGCTCATAATGGGAGTCTATGTGAGGTGCGCTCTCCTGCTCTGTCCACGCTGAAGAATGAACATGTTCCGCTGCGGAATTCCGCTAGTTTTGCTCAGTGGGAACGGGGCCTTAGGGTGAGACCTTAAATTAGTCTCCTCAAATATACCTGGGTGCTGCCTAATCAAAAATGAAATGTGACAGCTGTTTGTGAGTATCAACCAAGACACATGAAAGCAACTTCAGCGTTCAAGCTTATCTAATTTATTAAGGGAAAATCTCAGTTCATATCTTCACAATAAAGGTTCAAAAAATAGGAGAAACCCATTTAGCCGCAACAAAAAAAAAGTAAAAAAAAAATGTAAAAAAAATAGTCCCATCACTGTCTGAGAAAAAAAAGTCTCATCAGCTGTCCCATCACTGCACAGTTTTGAAGAAAAATGTTGGCGACTCCAAACAAGACCGGTCCGAAACCCTGCACCCCAGTGCCGATGTCTTGTTCTTTAATTATGGGCAAGGGCAGTACATGTTTGTTACATTGGGTCAACATTCCTCCAGAAGACCACCAGAAAGTTAGCCCATTCTTGCCACTGTCACCTCCCCGGTGCTTTAGGGGGCCATTTCTGCAAAAAATCCGCCTCCACCAGCTTGCAACCATCCACCGCTTTGACTAGAGTCCAACCTGCCCCGGTGTCTTACCAACAATGTCAGGCCCGGCGCTCTCAGGCTGTCCTCCATTTTGTGAGCCTGGGTGAACGGAGCCACAGTGGGCAGGAGCTCCTCCGGACCATCAGGGAGAAGAAGGAGATATATGAATGACTGACCCCAGGTCAACTAACTGTGGGAAGTGTTGTACGCCACAAAGGGAGGAACATTGTCTCTACAGTGCAGCAGGGAGGGCTGAGTCATACACCTTGTATGGCACATGTGATAAACCTCATAGTGCACAGGTTTCTTCGAAACCTTCGATGTCCTGCCAATTGTTGATCCCTTTTGAGGATGCGACTCTGTGAGCAGGCATGACTATGGGATCAACAACATCATCCCACTCATCCGTGTTCTTGAAAGTGAGGTGAACAACATCATCAGTGAGGATTCCCAGGCCACCACTCCAAGGCTGAACATCCTCCTCCTCTTCCGTGAATTGTCTGTTCTCAACCATAATGTCCTGGGTGCAATCAAGTACTGCCACCTCCTCCTCCTTCTCAAATAGTCTGTTCTCAATCATACTAGACTGGGTGCAATCAAGTGGTGCCGCCTCCTCCAATAGTCTCTTTTCAACCATATTGGGCTGGGTGCAATCAAGTGCTACTGCCTCCTCCTCCTCCTCCTCCATCAATTGTCTGTTCTCAACCACACTGGGTCCAATACAGTACTATTACTGCTGCTGGTTCCACTGTCAAATGTCTGTTTTCCACCCTACTGGGTCCAAGGAACTTTGTGTCCTATGTCCAGTGTAATCACCTACACCTTGGCAATTTTTTTTTCACTATTTTTGCACTTTGATTTTTTTTCCACTTTTTTCATTGTAATAGCAAATGCAACTAAACAAAACTATACCCTATCAGACTCCCACTGTTGTAGCTGCAATTATTCAGCTGTTATAGCAAGGTTCGTTTTTGGTTTGCTTCATCCGAATCAGAACTTCACGAAAGTTCGCCGGATCGAACCGAAGTTTTCCAAAGTTCGCTCATCCCTAGTCCAAAAATTGGAAATTGCAGTTCAATGTTTCGGAATGTAAAATAATGCACTTGGGGAGGAGGAATCCGCTATCCGAGTATCACATTGGCAATTCTGTGTTGGAAAAGACTTCAGAAGAGAAGTATTTAGAAGTGGTAATTTATGACAGCCTTAAAATGAATCTCCAGTGCAACCAGGTGGTGGGAAAAGCAAATTGTATGCTGGGCTGTATTTCAAGAGGTACAACCAGTAGGAAGAGGGAGATAATGATCCCGCTGTATAGAGCTCTAGTGAGACCACATCTGGAATACTGTGTCCTGTTCTGGAGACCTCACCTAAAAAAGGACAATGATAAAATAGAATGGGTCCAAGGACGGGCTACCAAAATGGTGGAGGGTGTCAGGCATAAAACATATCAGGAAAGACTTAAGGATTTGAATCTGTACAGTTTGGAAGAAAGAAGGGAAAGGGGGGACATGATTGAAACCTTTAAGTATGTTAAAGAACTAAATAAGGTTCAGGGGGGAAGTGTTTTAAGTAAAAAAAACTGAGCTCAAGAACAAGAGGACACAGTGAGAGGTTTGTCGGGGGAAAGATCAGAAGCGTGAGAAAATATTACTTTACTGAAAGAGTAGTAGATACTTTGAACAAACTTCCAGCAGATGTGGTTGGTAAATCTACAATAATAGAATTTAAACATGCTTGGGATAAACATGTATCTATTCTAAGATAATAAGAATGGAAATACTAAAAGTAAAGACTAGATGGACCCAGTGGTGTTTTTCTGCCGTCAATCTGATATGTTTCTAATAAATGGACAACTGTATTTCTTGTGTTCAAATTTTAAATATAAAAATAAAAAATACAAAAATAAACTTATCTTAATTTAACAACATAATAGGAATTTTCTTAACATAATGAGACACACCATAAGATAAGAGTCAGGGGCGTAGCTAGGGGTTCAGCCTAGGGGGGGGCGAGTGAGTCTGAGTGGGCCCCCAACCAACCTTACCCATAGGGAACCTCAGCAGGTGACAAGGCTTTCTGAATAATAAAGGGAATATTCTTCTACATTACTCATAGTGGATAAGGATAAAGAGCAGTGTAAGAAGCTTCTGTACATTTCACATATAGAACCACAAAAATATTTAAAGTGCTTAAGATTAGAAAAAATATAGCTGCCTTCTTCCACAGACAGCACCACTCTTGTCCTCAGTTTGTGTGTGGTATTCGACTGAAGTGAATAGTGCCAAGCTGTGATACCACACACAACCTAACAGCAGGGGTGGCGCTGTTTTGGAAGAAAGCAACTATGTTTTTTTTTCTTAATTCTGGAGAACCCTTTTAACCAGATTATCTTTGCCTAAAAATAATAGTGGTATAGGTAATAAGTTTTTAGACATTAAGGCTATGTTCACACTGCGTATGAGTCCGGTTGCATTTCGTACGCCGGCGTACATGTGCGGCTGAAACTACGGGCGTGGGAAAAAATCGACATGCGGCCGGATGCGTACGAACCGCGAACATACGCCCGTAGTACAGTTATGCTTCCCTAGCTTGATTCGAAGCGATCTGAAACAGGTCATTTCCTTGGAAATCTTCACCCAGCCCAATAAAACTCACAAAACCTTTTGGATCGAAAAATCAAGTTCAATTTGGCTGAAATAAGTACTTCGTACGGGACCGCATGGAAATCCACGACCGTGAGTTTCAACATTTCCGTCCTCAAACAATGATCTTGTTCATTTATCACAGCGCCGCATACGATCCGGACGTAAGCTCATACGTAGTGTGCATTGTGCAGGCGTATATCGTATACTTTCAAGCGAACGCATCAACCTCAAAAGTACGTGCAGAAACATACGCAGTGTGAACATAGCCTCAAAGGGGTGAGCTGGTTGTGATCATACATGTACAATCCAAGATATGTGATGAGCTGCTAGATATCCATCTCCTATCTATCTATCTATCTATCTATCTATCTACCTATCTATCTATCTATCTATCTATCTATCTATCTATCTATCTCCTATCTATCTATTATCTATCTATCTATCTATCTCCTATCTATTATCTATCTATCTATCTATCTATCTCCTGTCTATCTATCTATCTATCTATCTATCTATCTATCTATCTATCTATCTATCTCCTATCTATTTATCTATCTATCTATCTATCTATCTATCTATCTATCTATCTATCTCCTATCTATCTATCTATCTATCTATCTATCTATCTATCTATCTAGCAAACAGATAGTCCACGGCACTCACAGGGTTAACGGTGAAAAGCGTTTGTGATTTTTTAATTCCTCATAGCACAGCACATCAGTAAGACACGACGTTTCGGTAACCTCTCGTTACACTTGATAATGGTAACGAGAGGTTACCGAAACGTCGTGTCTTACTGATGTGCTGTTCTATGAAGATTTAATAAATCACAAACGCTTTTCACCGTTAACCCTGTGAGTGCCGTGGACTATCTGTTTGCTATTTATATACGATCCTTGGTCAAGATCTAGGACCGCTGGCACCCAACTTATATCTTGTGCTGTGCTGCTTTGGACTTTTTTGTTTTCTATCTATCTATCACATTACAGGAGGAGATATAAGAGGACAATGATCACATGTCCTTCATGCACCAGCATCTTCTCAACCCCCCCTCCTCATGACATCACCACAGGTCCTTCATCCACAAGAATCCTCTCCCCTTCTCAGCCCCACCCCTTATGACGTCACCACAGGTCCTTCCTCATCGCTCTGCAGGCTGGCTGCAAAAGAAATAGCTTTTGCAGACAGCATTAAGCCTCTGAGACCTCAGTGGGCCCCTGCCAGTGTGGGCCCAGGAGCCACTGTCCCCCCTGCACCCCCCAATTTTCGCTTATGATAAGGGTCGATCCCCACACTCATTCCTGCCCACTAACAACCTATACAATCTATATCTACAATATATCCCCTCAAAATTTAACTACTACTAAGCATAACATATTATGAACTATGTACACTACTATATATTACACACTACTATATACTTTTAACCAATATAACTAACTAAACTCCCTTTGCATTGTGTATAACCTTATACCACCTATAAAACACAAAAAAATTCACTGAATCTCAGCAACTCTTTGCAGCTGTTTAGCATTGGGTGCGTGTAAGCACGGATGTCTAGAGTTCCATCTATGGCCAGGAATATTATATGTCTGTCACTGCATACTGGATAACTGTTAGCAACTTACCTGACTTTGCATCAGCATCGGTCTCCTGTGCTCAGGACGCGCAGACAAGACACCGCTGATGGTAATCTGTACACTGGCCTATTTCTCTGCTCAGGTTGCCTCTGTTGTGTTCTCTGGCAATTGCAGGGTTAACCTTGGTTTGGCTTGCATTCTGTTACAGGCATGTTTGCTCCCAGTGTGTGTGTGTGTGTGTGTGTGTGTATGTGTTTCAGGTGTCTCTAGCTGGAGATTAGGGGCTGGGCCAATCCTGTCCTGAACCAGATTCCTGGTTCCTCATATAACACAGTCTGTGTCTGCAGGAGTTGCTGGGTATTTTGGTGTGTATCCACACAGTGTCTCAGCTCCCTGGTTTGTTATTGTCTCCTGTTTCTGACCTTTTGGCTTGTTCCTGGACCTTCCTTGTTTGCTGCTTGCCCTGATCTTCTGCCTGTGTTCTGACCTTGCTTTCGCCTTGTGACTCTGTAACTCTGCTACCTGAAAGTGGATTACCCGGATTGCTGACCTTTCTTTATTGTGTTTTGTTTGTCTTGTTTTGTCTTGTGTTTCACCTACTCAGTGTAGGGAACGTCTCCAAGTTACCCGCTGTCATCTAGGGCAGATTGCGGTAAGTAGGCAGGGGCACTGGATTGGGTAAGTTCCGGGCTCACTTGTCTGTGTCTCTGCTCTCATACCTGACTAGTCATTACATAATACCCAGCCTACACTGCCCCCCTTTGACATGGCGTCTGTGCAAGAATTAGTCAGCCACATGGAAGGGGTGGCAGGATTAGTCACTGAATTGGCCAAATAGGTGGATCAGTTGTCTGCTCAGCAGGCTCAGGTAGCCACTATATCCCCTCCTGCTCCTAGGCCTAGCAGACCTATAATTTTGTTGCCAGACAGGTTTGCAGGTGACAGAGAGAAATTTGAATCATTTAGAGACTCTTGCAGACTTTATTTTCGGATTAACCACTTCTGCTCTGAACAGGAGAAAGTAGGTATTGTAGTCTCATTACTCCAGGGGGATCCACAAGCTTGAGCTCTCAAAATTCCACCAGAAGCAGAGGAATGGAGTAATTTGGAGAAATTCCTTTTGTCTCTTGGGGTTATTTATGCTCAAACTGATTATGTGTCATTGGCGGAAGATAATTTACTCTCCATCCGACAAGGCAAACGAACGGTGGAGGATTACTGTTCTGAATTCAGAAAATTTAGCATTGTTACTTCTTGGGGTGAACCTTCACTTAAGGCTTTTTTTAAGCAGGGTTTGACTGAAGATATAAAAGATGCATTGGGTGGGTCATCCAGAACCTACCACGTTAGAGAGTGCTTTGACATTGGCGGTGAGGATAGATAGACGCCTTACGGAAAGACGTAAGGAGAAAGACTCCTCTGACATATCTAAATCTTTCTCTCCTGTCTCCTCAACCTATGAATGTTTACCTAATGCTCTCTCCCTGAGTCAGGAGGAACCCATGCAGCTGGGTTCTGTGAATGCCATGGCAAGGCGAGCTCATCGCATCCTGAACAATCTGTGCCTATATTGTGGAGAGCCTGGACATCGTGTGAACAGGTGTCCATCCAAGCCTACTAGTCCTAGTCAGCCGGCGGAAAAACTCCAACGCCTGAGTGACGAGCGGGAGCGTCACTCAGGTGGACAGGTATCTACTGTTAAGATTGACAAACTGATGTTGCCTGTGATTTTGTCTGTGGGGGACAAGCAAATTTTTGGTTCAGCTCAGGTAGATTCTGGAGCTTCTGAAAACTTCATCAGTTCTTTGTTTTTGTCTGGGTTAAATATATGTCCCCTGCTTCCTGAAAATCCTGTGTCAGTGACGGGTGCGGATTTTACCCCATTGGCCAGGGGTAAAATTCGATACGTTACACCTCAGTTGAATGTTCAGATTGGGTCCATTCCCTTTGAGAGCATGCACTTCCTGGTCATGGATAATCTCACGTTATTTTAGGATTGCCATGGTTAGGTCTGCATATCCCTGTCTTTGACTGGTCATCACGAGAATTAATCAACTGGGGAAAACAGTGTGATTCTCATTGTGTTTCCTTAAACCTTACCGAGAGTATTACTGATGAAGTGCCTATCCCTGAGTTTATTGCAGATTTTGCCGATGTATTCTCTAAAAGCTCTGCTGACCTATTATCCCCACATTGTGAGTATGATTGTGCCATAAATCTTGTTCCAGGTTCTAGATTTCCTAAGGGGAGAATCTTTAATCTGTCCATTCCAGAAAGAGAGGCCATGCGAGAGTAAATTCAAGAGAGTTTATGCAAGGGTCACATCCGTCCTTCTTCATCTCCCTTACGGGCGGGATTTTTCTTTGTTGGGAAGAAGGACGGAGGTTTGCGTCCCTGTATTGATTATAGGGAACTAAACAAGATAACCATAAAGAACCAATACCCTCTGCCATTGATTCCTGACCTCTTTAATCAGGTTTTGGGTGCCCAGTGGTTCTCAAAAATTGATCTAGGTGGGGCCTATAATCTGGTTAGAATTAAAGAGGGCGATGAATGGAAGACGGCATTTAATACCCCTGAGGGGCATTTTGAATACTTAGTGATGCCCTTCGGTCTCAGCAATGCTCCAGCCGTTTTTCAATATTTTGTAAACAATGTGTTCAGAGAGATCTTGGGTCGATATGTTGTGGTCTACCTCGATGATATATTGATCTTCTCCCCTGACTGGTCTTCTCATGTTAAACATGTAAGAGATGTGTTGCAGCTTCTTTGCCAGAATCAGTTGTATGCCAAACTGTCTAAGGGCCCTATTCCACCGGACGATTATCGTTTGCATAATCGTTAACGATTAACGATCTCAAACGACCGCTATTGCGAAAGACCTGAAAACGTTCACTCATTTCCATGGAACGATAATCATTACTTATGATCGTAATTGCGATCGTTTTTCTTCACTATTTATTCGCTATTGCGTTCGTATCTATTGCGAACAACCGAACAACCTCTTATTCAATGCGAACGATTTGCGAACATTTTGCGAACGAGCAACAATAAAAATAGGTCCAGGTCTTATAAAGCGATCAACGATTTCTCGTTCGGTCGTTATTCGTTAACTACATTTCAACCGAACGATTATCGTTTAGATTCGAACGATTTAACGATAATCTGAACGATAATTGTCCGGTGGAATAGGGCCCTAAGTGTGTGTTTGGGGTTCAAGAAGTCACCTTTTTGGGGTATATAATTAAGCCTGAGTCATTGTGCATGGACCCCCTTAAAGTTGAAGCTATCAAAAAATGGGAAAGACCCTCTAACCTTAAGGCTTTGCAAAGGTTTCTTGGGTTTGCTAATTATTACAGAAAATTTATCAAGAGCTTCCCTGTTATTGCCAAACCTCTCACTGATCTGACCCGCAAAGGTGCAGATTTGGTTAACTGGTCCCCCAATGCCATTCAAGCTTTTGAGCAGTTAAAGAAAAGCTTTTCTGATGCTCCAGTCTTGATTCAACCTGATCATAACCGCCCCTTTATTATAGAGGTTGACGCTTCTGAGATAGGAGTGGGGGCAGTGTTGTCCCAATGTTCCGATTCATTGACCAATCTCAGACCAGTGGCATTTTTCTCTAGAAAATTCTCCTCTGCTGAACAAAATTACGATGTCGGTAATAGAGAACTGTTGGGCATAAAATGGGCTCTCGAGGAGTGGAGACATTTTCTGGAGGGGGCTCGACATCAGATTACTGTATTGACAGTAAAACCTGTTATATCTTGATAAGGCTAAACGATTATCGCCTAGGCAGGCTAGGTGGGCTTTGTTTTTTACCAGATTTGACTTTGTTGTTACTTATTCGGCCTGGTTCAAAAAATGTCCGAGCCGATGCCCTTTCCCGAAGTTTCAGTGCCAGTGATGCCTCCAGAGGTGATCCTGAGAAAATTTTGTCTCCTGGGGTAGTAGTAGCTATACTCCAACCAGACCTTGCTACTCAGGTAGTAGACTCTCAATCGCTGGCTCCTATAAATACCCTGTCAGATAAATTATTTGTACCACATAATCTTCGGTTGAGAGTTTTAGAAGAGACTCACTGTTCTGTCCTAGCTGGGCACCCGGGCATCCCTGGCACTAAGTATCTTCTTCTCAACTATTGGTGGCCATCTTGGTCAAGGGATGTGCAAAGCTTTGTAGAGGCCTGGGAGGTTTGTGCCCGATCTAAAACCCCTAGAAGGTTACCTGAGGGACTCCTACAACCTCTGCCTGTACCTAAACGACCCTGGACTCATATTTCCATGGATTTTGTTACTGACTTGCCAGTTTCTAAAGGTAAAACTATCATCTGGGTAGTAGTAGACCGGTTTTCTAAGATGTGTCACCTGATCCCACTCCGAAAGCTCCCTAATGCTCGCCTGTTGGCGTCCTTGTTCATCAGTCATTTTACGCTTACATGGTATTCCTGAGAATGTTGTCTCTGATAGAGGGGTTCAATTTGTGTCTAATTTCTGGAGAGAGTTTTGTGGAAAATTGGATATGTCACTGTCATTTTCATCTGCATTTCACCCTCAGACTAATGGTCAAACAGAACAAATTAATCAATCACTCGAACAGTTTCTTAGATGTTTTGTCTCTGATACCCAGGATAAATGCAAAGATTATCTGCCTCTGGCCGAATTTGCTTTAAACAATAAGAAGTCATCTTCCACATGCATGTCTCCGTTCTTCTGTAACTATGGTTTTGATCCCAGGTACTCATCTGTTCATAGTTCAGAGTCTGTAAACCCATCAGCCGAATGCATTTTCAAAAAACTGTGCACAGTTTGGGCCCAAGCTCATGAGAACTTGGTTAAAGCCCAAAAATCTTCTAAAGCTCAATCTAATAAAAGACGCATATCTGGCCCAGAATACAAGGTTGGTGATAAGGTTTGGTTGTCTACCAGAAACTTGAAATTGAAAGTACCATCAGGGAAATTTGCTCCAAGGTTTGTGGGACCTTATGTTATTTCAGAGGTCATTAACCCGGTTGCTTTCAGATTAAATCTACCCTGTTCACTTCGGGTACATAATGTTTTTCATAAGAGTCTGTTGAAGAAATATGTAATTCCAGAAGTTCCCTCTATGTAACCGGCCCCTCTGGTTATCCAAGGGAATCTGGAGGTTGAGGTATGAGGTTGAGAAAATCCTTAACTCACGTAAGGTTCAAAACTCTATTCAGTACCTTATCCATTGGTAGGGTTTCGGTCCTGAAGAAAGGACCTGGGTATCGGAGAAAGATATCCATGCATCACGTCTGATTAAACAGTTCCATTCAAACAATCCTTCCAAACCAGGTCCTTCGAGTAAGGGTCCAGTGGCCCCTCGTAGAAGGGGGGGTACTGTTAGCAACTTACCTGACTTTGCATCAGCATCGGTCTCCTGTGCTTAGGACGCGTGGACAAGACGCCGCTGATGGTAATCTGTACACTGGCCTATTTCTCTGCTCAGGTTGCCTCTTTTGTGTTCTCTGGCAATTGCAGGGTTAACCTTGGTTTGGCTTGCATTCTGTGACAGGCATGTTTGCTCCCAGTGTGTGTGTGTGTGTGTGTGTGTGTGTGTGTGTGTATATGTGTTTCAGGTGTCTCTGGCTGGAGATTAGGGGCTGGGCCAATCCTGTCCTGAACCAGATTCCTGGTTCCTCATATAACACAGTCTGTGTCTGCAGGAGTTGCTGGGTATTTTGGTGTGTATCCACACAGTGTCTCAGCTCCCTGGTTTGTTATTGTCTCCTGTTTCTGACCTTTTGGCTTGTTCCTGGACCTTCCTTGTTTGCTGCTTGCCCTGATCTTCTGCCTGTGTTCTGACCTTGCTTTCGCCTTGTGACTCTGTACCTCTGCTACCTGACAGTGTATTACCCGGATTGCTGACCTTTCTTTATTGTGTTTTGTTTGTCTTGTTTTGTCTTGTGTTTCACCTACTCAGTGTAGGGAACGTCTCCAAGTTACCCGCTGTCATCTAGGGCAGATTGCGGTAAGTAGGCAGGGGCACTGGATTGGGTAAGTTCAGGGCTCACTTGTCTGTGTCTCTGCTCTCATACCTGATTAGTCATTACAATAACAGTTCAACAGGAGATATGTAGCTAAAGCAACAAGAAATGGAGGTCACACCGCTATCTCCTCCTGGATTTCTGAATGGACATCATCCGGAGACCTCATTGCCTGCCTCTACCACCTCGTCCGGTCATAACGCTGAACTACTAACACATCCTACTCTAGCATTTTCACACTAGCAATGGCCTCTCCTGGGCTGAATAAGCCTACAACTTCTTGGCAGATAGGAGCCAGATCTCTATTTATGACACTTGCAAGACATGGGTGGAGTGCAAGCCAACAGGAAGTAGCGAAATCCCCCACATAGAACAGAAAAGAAAAAAAATTGGCCGCACCTCTATGCCTCTGTTAACACTGCAGGTAGCACGCTGCATGTGGCTTTAGTACAGGTGCAGCCAATTTTTACTTTTTTTCTGTTGTATGTGGGGTGTGTGGCTATCTCCTGTTGGTTTGCACTCCACCCATGTCTTGCAAGTGTTATGAATAGAGATTTTTCTCCTATCTGCCCAGTTGTAGGCTTATTCAGCCCAGTAGAGGCCATTGCTAGTGTGAAAATGCTAGAGTAGGACCTAGTCTCTGAGGACACCTTGACGTGCTAACATGGAACACTCTGCTTGATCAAATAGTTTGCTAAGATCCTCATTTTGTAATATCTATACAGCAGATTTTTATTGTGTGTATGCTGGGGGGAGTATATATGATAACCTAGCACCTGTAGGTTACTGTTGCACGTTCAGTTTTTTTTTTTGCCTGTACTTAAGACACATGCAGTGTGCAACCTGAAGTGTGAAGAGAGGCATAGACGTGCTGCCTTTTTTTTCTGTTGTACCAAAGCTGCCAAGCCCAGCACTGTCAGGCTGACCTTATCATTGTGGAGAGTAGTGCTACTGTCTACAATGTGAGCCTGAGCCCAAAGAGGAATGTAATATTGGTGAAGGAGGAAGAGGAATTATATGGGTAAAGGTTCCAAACATGAAAGGCTGTCATCTCTTGCTGAGGTCACAGTACACACCCAGCAGAGGTAACACATCAGAATCCACAGAAACATATTTGTGCCATATTTTTACAGACACACATGTTGACACTGGCTTTACAGCACCCACGTACTGGTTTTAATGGACACTGGTTTTACAGCACCCATAGACTGGTTTGAGAGAACACCAGCTTTACAGCACCCACAGACTGGTTTGAATGGACACTGGCTTTATAGCACCCACACACTGGTTAAAATGGACACTGGTTTTACAGCACCCACACACTGTTTTGAAAGGACAGTGGATTTACAGCACTCACAGACTAATTTAAAGGGACACTGGCTTTACAGAACATGCAAACAAGTTTGAATGGACATTTGCTGTACAGCACCCACCAACTGATTTTAATGGACACTGGCTTCACACCACCCACAGATTGGATTCACAGGAGACTAGCTTCACAGCAGCAATACACTGCCATACCAATGGTTTAACCACCCACAGTATGAATTTACTGGACACTGAACACTGAACACTTCTCCCTCATACTGAGATAACTTCACCCACAGACTGGATTCACTGGAGACTAGCTTCACAGCACCCACAGACTGGTTTGAATGGACACTGGCTTTACAGCACTCACAGACTGGTTTGAATGGACACTGGCGTTACAGCACTCACAGACTGGTTTGAATGGACACTGGCTTTACAGCACTCATAGACTGGTTTGAATGGACACTGGCTTTACAGCACTCATAGACTGGTTTGAATAAACACTGGCTTTACAGCAGCCACATACTTGATTCAAAGGAGACTAGATTCACAGCTCCCACAGACTGGTTTAAATGTACATTGGCTTCACAGCACCCACAGACTGGGATACCAATAGGTTAACCACCCACAGCAGACACAGTTTAGATTCAGTGGATACAGACCACTTCTCCTAAACACTGGGTTAACTTCACCCGCCCACAATGAACTCTCCTATTCTTTCTTCTCTCTCCCTATCTCTCTTTCTCTCCCTGCCTTGCACTAAATACCTGATACCGATCTCCCTCCGTACTCCCTGTAGAAGGCTGTGGTCGCACCTGCCGCAGCATCTATAGGGTTAACTGTGTAGCAGCCACCTCCTGCTACCTGATCACAATCACGGACAGAGTGGGGAGGAAAGGAATAAATTATAAGTTGGCTCGTCATAATGCAGAAGTTACCCAGATTTAATGACAAGCTGGCTCACCATTTAACAGCAAGTGGTTAGTCACATAGATTTTTACATGTTCACACTTGTATTAACATCATCTTTTATCCTAGAATAAAACACACTATACAGCTTATAGTCTAAAGTTAGTTAAAAAGTTATCCTCAGTGAACACAGCAACAGAATATTCTGGTCGTATTACAAGGGTTAACACAAAGTTTCTCTATCAATATCACTATTTTAAAAGCTTTCCTTTCCTTGCTTCAGGCTAGTATGTTTTAATTTCAATAGACTCTAAACAGCGTAATATTGCTATTTAATGACTCAGTGGCTGGGCTTATTTCCCTTACGGATGGCAATGTGTAAACTTTCAGTGTGTATTTAAGAATTTAAATAAATTAATTCAATACCCTTCTGTGTTCTGTTAAAGTAAGGTTGATGTACTCATTCATATATTTGAAGCAAGTAAATTGGTGCCAAAACAAACATATCTAGGAGAAGACAGATAAGAAATGAAATCTTTGTAGAGTGGGAAAAGGTTTAATATTCTCCATAATGAGGAAAAAAGTGTTTACATCAAAGGTTATGTCACACTGTGTCACCAGAAATTTACAGGACTTCCAGAAATTCTATATACTGGAAATCCCATAGACTTCCATCATTATTTTATTGATTGTACATTATAGCAGGGCAGAATGGAGATGAAAAGGCACTGCTGTGTACTTCTGTCCTTTTATTTTAACGATTAACGGGGTACTCAGCACCTGAATCCCCAAGTACTGGTCCCAGTAGGTCCTGCTCGGCCAATCAATGCACGGCCCTGCCACAGTCACTGATTGGCTGGGCAGGACCTATGGGAGCCTCAGGTTTCCTTAGTTTTACTTCCATAGATTCTGCAATTTGCCTCCGGTGCTTTATTGTATACAGGCTATATGATTCTCCCCCTGCATATTATTATTTAGGTCATACCAAAGTAGTATTATATCCCAACCAATTTATATTTGATACATTTTAGTTACCAAGGTCAGAATTGTATAAATACCTCAGGCTACGCCACTTTATTCAATCACTACCAATAAGAGAAATCCTCAGAGAATTTCCTTTTGAGAAATACTCATAAATCAATCAAATAAAATAAAGAACATGAAGGCAATAAAATACAATCAAGTATTATAAGTGTGCCTCTACATAAATCTGCTTACTGTTGGCACTGCAGGGCCATTTTTAAGTCCGGCATAAAAAACATCCCCAAAGTCTCCATATGACTGCCATTGTGGTGAAATCTGTATAATGCCCATTTTTAGGACGTCCTTTTTATAAACAGAGTTCCTCTGGTACATAAACTTACCTCCATAGAGTCTCAAGATGACATTGGCAGTCCGTGGCATATACAGTAAGTGTGAATTAACACTTTAAACCCCAACAAACAATACCCCCCACCCCCACCCCTTTAACAGCATTGTCTTGGCTGTTTACTGAGTCTGATGACTAGGCACTAGAGATGAACGAATACTATTCGATTGAACAGCTATTCGATCGAAAAGTGTCAGGATTTTGCAGTAACCTGGTGTGAACTGGGCTTGTTTATACTTCTATGAGCTACACACGCTTGCTTTTCACCTTCCTGGCAATGAGGGCATTAAACTGATTACTGGGAGACTTGATTAATGCAGCTGAGTAGGTCTTTAAACTGGTTTCTCTGCCTATATGGAACCTGGAAGATCTGAGCGCCGGTCCAATGGGGATCTGGACCGGGCTCTTGTTCAGCATAAAAGGAAGCTAAGGCAGAGTCCCAGCGCTGGCTAATTAGGTTCATACCCTGGTCCCAGCTTTCCCCTGTCTATTCCTGCGATCCCGTACCTTATCCCTCTGCTTGCTAGACTTTGTTACTTTCTTGACTTTTTGACTATTCGATTGTTACCTGATTTTGTACTGCGCTGCCCGTTTGGTTCTGACCTTGCTTGTTTGACTATCCTATATTGTGTTTGTTTGTCTGTCTTGTTCTGTGTGCACATATCCAGTACAGGAAACGTCTTTGTGGTTGTCCACGTCCGCCTAGGGCCGTTTGAGGCAAGTAGGTAGGGACAGTTGGTGGGTTCAGTATTAGGGCTCCCTGTCATGTCTTGTCCCTGCCTCCCCATCCTGACAAATAGTATGCCATTTGAGGTATTCGACTGCGGTCGAATATTCAAGCCAAAACGCAGTAAAAGTTCGATTCACTCTGCCACATCCCTTGGCGTTTTTTTCCAGCCACTAAACATGCAAGGGGGAGGGACAGGCACTAGGAATAGGCAGGATGTTAAAAAAAAACCTCAAACTGTGATTGGCTGGCTAAACCATGTGACTTCCTGAATACAAGAATAGTCATTTGAGATTTGTGTCACTTGCTGTTTGGAGCTAGAGAGGGACAAACTGTATACCGGGGAGAGAGAGATTTTAGGTCAAGTTAGGTAGGAAGGGACCCCCAAAAGCCCTTGTTAGGGATAAAACTATTTAAAAAAACAACAACAGATTTTCAAGCTGTTGTGTGACAGGCAGTGTATACACACACTGTATAAGCTGTTGTGAGAGAGGCAGTGCATACACACACTGTATAAGCTGTTGTGAGACAGGCAGTGTGTATACACATTGGGGGAGATTTATCAAAGGGTGTAAAATTTAGACTGGTGCAAACTGCCCACAGCGACCAATCACAGCTCTGGTGAAAGGAAAGAGGAGTGGTGATTGGTTACTGTGGGCAGTTTGCACCAGTCAAAATTTTACAACTTTTCATAAATCTCCCACCAGTGTGTTTACCCACTGATGGTGTATACAGCAGTACACTGTGTATGTGGGATAATAGCTGTTATCTTGCTACTATCTTGCACAGTCTGCATGCAGTGAAGGCGCTAACCAGCCCTTTATTTCTATTGTTGTAAAAACAATTCTATATCTGGTATACAGCTGGGGGCTGCGTTCACACTACGTATATTTCAGTCAGTATATGTATATTTCAGTCAGTATATTTCAGTCAGTATTGCAACCAAAACCAGGAGTGGATTAAAAACACAGAAAGGATCTGTTCACACAATGTTGAAATTGAGTGGATGGGCACCATTTAATGGCAAATATTTGCTGTTATTTTAGAACAACGGATGTTATATTAAAATAATGGCCGTTATTTTCTGTTATATGGCGGCCATCCACTCAATTTCACCATTGTGTGAACAGATCCTTTCTGTGTTTTTAATCCACTCCTGGTTTTGGTTGCAATACTGAATGAAATATACTGACTGAAATATACGTAGTGTGAACGCAGCCTACGTATACTGTAATTGTGGGGTAATACCTTTTATCTTGCTACTACAGATTTGCACAGTCTGCGTCCAGTAAGGTGCTGACCAGCCCTTTATTTCTATGGTTGTAAAAACAATTCTATATCCGTATACGGCTGTATACTGTAAGTGTGGGATGATACCTTTTATCTTGCTACTACAGATTTGCGCAGTCTGCGTCCGGTGAAGGCGCTGACCAGCCCTTTATTTCTATTGTTGCAAAAGCGATTCTAGATCTGGTATGCGGCTGTATACTATAATTGTGGGATAATACCTTTTATCTTGCTACTACAGGTGTTTCCATCATTTTTTGAGGTTTCCATGTTTTCACGCAACCTTCCCTGTGCAAAAATGCACGAGTCTCCCATTGACCTCAATAGGGTTCGTTATTCAAAACAAGCACCCAAACATTAACATAACCGAAAAGAGGAAAAGTGATAGGACTGAAGTTTTTTTTGTCACATTATATGTAAAAATATGTGATAAAAAGCTATCAAGAGCCCCCATCTATATAAATATACTAAAAAAACTAAACTTGTGGTGCAAAAAAAGGTGCCCAAACCAAATGCAAAAATGAAAAATGGTCTGGTCATTAAGGCCAATATAGGCTTCAGAGGCAAGGGGTTAAAGAAGTACTCTGTAAAATATATATTTAATAAATTGCTTTAATAAAGCTATATTACTTTGTAAAATAACTTTATTTAAAAAATGAATAATTTTCTTGTTACATATTCACTTCTGTTGACCGACAGCATTTATTGGGCGACATGGCCCCTCTGCTGCCACTAATGTTTATGTCAGGAACTGCAGGACTATCTAACCGAACAGCGCTATACAAAACAGGGTCCCTTTCCCCCATGTACTACATATTCTTAAATACAGTACATGGGCGGAGGCTTCCTGACACAATTTCTGTGTGGGGCAATCTCTGCACAGCAAGCAGTGATTATTATAGGAATTATTAACCCTTTGAGGACCAGGCCCAAAATGACCCAGTGGACGTGCAAATTTTGATGTTTGTGCTTTCGTTTTTCCCTCCCCCCCTTCTAAGAGATCTAGCACTCAGTTTTCTATCTACAAGGCCATGTAATGGCTTGTTTGTTACAGGAATAGTTGTTCTTTGTAATGGCGTCTTTCATTTTACCATAACATGCATGACGAAATCCCAAATATATTATTTATGAAGATATAAATTGGTGAAATCGTATGGTGCAATGCAATATGGTAATGTTTGTGGGGTTACTGTGTCTACATAATGCACTATATGGTAAAAGCGACATGACACTATTGCTCTATAGGTCAGTCCGAACACAACCATATGCAGGTTTACAAAGATTCTCTAATGTTATATATTTTTTTTTTTTATGAAATCCTTTCTGTTGGCAATTAATTATTAATAAAATGGGCCTATTGTGACGCTTATAACAGTTTTATTTTTTCACCTATGGGGCTGTATGGGGTGTCATTTTTTCTGCCATGATCTTTAGTTTTTATTAATACCATATTTGTGAAGATCGGATGTTTTGATTACTTTTTATTATTATTTTTTTAATATATAATGTAACATAAAATCGGTAATCCGCGCACTTTTTCCCCTCTTTTTGTCTACACTGTTCGCAATGACGCTTGTTATATTTTAATAGATCGGGCAATTACGCACGCTATATTATATATAGTATATTATGTGTTTATTTTAATTTTTTTTATATGTTTTATTCAAATAATGGGAAAAGGGGGTGATTTAAACTTTTATTGGGGGAGGGGCATTGGGGTAGTGTGTTAGTGATTTTAACTTTTTTTTATACATTTTAAGTCCCTTTGGGGGACTTGTACATTGATTACTTTCATTTTCTACACTGATCATTGCTATGCCATTGGCATAGCATTGATCAGTGTTATCAGCGATCTGCTCATTTAACCTGCCTGTGCAGGCTCAGTGACCAGATCTCCGCTTGGACCGCGCGGAGGCAGGTGAGAGACCTCCGGCGGTCCGTTTTAATAATCGGGACCCCCGCAGTCACACTGCAGTCAAGATTGCTGCAGCGTGTCATTAATGGTCAGGTGCCTGCTGCTGATTGAAGCCGGCCCCTACCTACTATGAAGCGCACCCCGGACATACTGGTACGTCCTTGGTCGTCTGGGCACAGACTTCCAGGACGTACCGGTACGTCCTAAGTCATCTAGGGGTTAAAGTTACATTTGAAAGAAACACAGAGAATAAATTGAAAAAGTTTATCTGAATCAACAAACAAAAAGAAACAAAGTACAGTGATGTAAAAATATAAACTATAGAAATTTGCTAATAAATTCTCATTATTTAAAACTGTATGGCTCTCCCATTTGCAGCTGTGCACAGAGAAATGTTAGCCCAGCTTCAGTGTAAAAACTCAACATTATTATAGTAAGTTTAAAAGTCCTTACAGCAAGCTCATAAAAGTCACTGACGTGTTTTGGACAGTACTCTAGTCGAGTAAATAACTACTTTTACTGGACTTTTTAGGCGTATTGATCTTACTAGGCAATCCCAGAATAAATAATTGATATTGTTGTAGTGAATAACAAGAATAATAAGATTTGTTATGAGATCATGCTATACAATACCTTTCATTCATTACAACTTTATAGGCCAGGATGTCATTTTCACAAGCTACCTGTTTTATTTTATGTAAACTTAACTTGATTTTAAAACAAGTGATAGCCTTCTTTTCAGAAGAGAGCTCAATATTTTAATTTGGCCTTTGTTATCTATCTGGGGACATACCACACCATTTTGCAGTGCTTTGCAACTCTGTGCATCAATACCACATACTGTATATTGCCAGACAGTGTTATATCATTTAATTATTGATGCCTAATGAACGTTACCCTTGCTATGTCATATTGGGAAAAGTAACCTTCTGTAAACAAAGGCATCAAGGTTTCGCTTATTAAAGAACTATGAACTTTTACAATTCAAAAACTTACTGACGATATCCCATTCTTTTGAAGAACAGATACAACTTGTAAGAAAAAACTTGTATGATAATTCCTTATGTCATCCACAATACTCTCATATATTTGAGAAATGTCTTTTCTATGCATTAAACAAAGGCATCCATTTTCTCTGTCGACTGTCAGCCTTAGGAGTGATGGCAGTCATATTTCACTAGAATGACACACATTCTAAATAACTGAAAGCATCTCATCCAGAACCATCACAGACTTTGAAGTATAGCACACTAATGTAGATGAATTCGGAGATGTATGTAGCATATCCTCTGCATAACACTTTGCTCTTTCCTGTTATTTATCATGTTGATTCACATTTATTTATGAAGAAAGAAAAACAAAATACTAAATCAAATATTGATTGCTCTTCACCCGCAAAGAAGATTCAACAATATTGTAATAGAAAGGTCACAGACAGTTTTCAGATTGCAGCCCACACTTGTATATCCATGAATATGACCTGTCTGATGGTTGACATTTTATTTCACTTTGATCAGCTCTAATTTCATGCCATGTTTACTTTCTTATGCATACAGCAATCTATCCATCTATCTATCTATCTATCTATCTATCTATCTATCTATCTATCTAAATTTGTGTTACTGTGTTTGTTCTGTTGAGAAAGCTGTTGAAGGATGGGTTCACACATAATAGTTTGTTAAGTATTTTGTCCTCATTTGGTCAAGATTTCTGACACTTTTGGTGTCCAATGATGGGGGTATCATTTCAGTAAAAAAGGAGCGTGGTTTATGTAGAAAAAAAAGAAGTGGTCTCTAGCACACAAAAATGTATCAAACTTTTGACTTGTGATTCTGGTTTACAGCAAACTTATAAAAAGTTTGTCCAAACTTAAACTAGATAGTCCTGTACTATAGAGTATAGTGGTAATGAAGTTGCATTCTCTATTTTCACTACAAGATGTAACTATGTGTTACTTGTATATATTACACAGCTGTAGTCATTCAAGGGTTACTGTTATGTTTGTGATTCTGTGCACCAATGATAGAGACTCTTTCTTCCCTACCTATCCCTATTCTCTTTTCTTCTGTACATGCTCTTCTCCACCACTCACAGAGGTTGTTACACACACCCTGTAGGAAGTAGTCACATGGGAAGACAAAGTGTAGGACCACACTTAGGGTATGTGCACACTGAGCAATTCTCCTGAAATTCCACGCAGATTCCGCCGCAAAATATGTGCGGAATACACGCTGAATTCCACCTGTTTAAATGCAACATCACTCCTTTCTATAGAACAAAATGGGAATTCCGACTCTCTGTGCACACAGCGGAAATTTCCGTCCAGAATTCCGTCCGGATTCCGCGCGGGTGGACGGGTTTATTCTTTGGGCAGATTCTGCTAAAGGAATCCTATAAAAGTCAATGGGGCTAAAATTCTGCTTGAAATTCTGCTCAAATTACGCTTGCATTCTGCTCAAATTCTGCTTGCGTTCTCCTCAAATTCAGCTCTTTTTCTGCTCCTAGGGTATGTGCACACTGAGCAATTCTCGAGGAATTGTAGCTGAAAGTTTTCAGGCAGAATTCAAGCAGAATTTAAGCCCCCCATTGACTTCTATAGGATTCCTCTAGCAGATCTACAGCAGAAAATTCTGCTCCGAAATTCTGCAGTGTGAACAACAGAGCAGCAAACCCATTGAACACAATGGGACTTTGCTCTGTACATATTTTACGGGAGGAATTTCAAGCTGAATTTCAAGCTGAATTCCTCGCCTTTTCCTCAGTGTGCACATACCCTTAGGGCTGCACAAAGTTACAATTTTTTTGCACAAATTATTTGCAACTTTTTGTCAACACACTATTATCGTTGTCAAATTTCTATATTTGTATACAGCAAATAAACAGATGATCGGCACTACAGTCTATGAGATGATACATGTGATGTACCCCATTTAGTGGGGTATATCTGGTGGTGCGATTAGGGTCCTAATTGCTAACTAACCTTATAACATATAGTATGTACAAGGTAAAGTCCTGTGTGATTTGATTATCCCAATGGTTGAAGGTTAAAATGTTCACTTTGTGCAAGGTCCTCCAGAAAATCAAACAATCCCTTAGAATGGATCAGGTAGACTCTGAACCTGTCAGAAAATAGAGGGAAAAAACGATTTTCAAAATGTTGGCATTATAAAAATGTTTTTGAGGAATCCCAAGAAGATGGTCCTTTACTTTTAAATTATATATTGCAATGAATCATAAGAAGAAATTGCAGTTGCTTTATAACATTTCTTTATCCTTTCAGTTAAATACTATACATACATTTATGTAACACCACAAGATACTTCTTCAAAGTGACCTCTTATGAAATTTATTTACAGATTCAGCCTAGAAACTCAATAAATCAATGACATGGGAGAGATTAATGTCTACCCCTAGTTTATGCAAATACAAGAACAAGTTAAGAGCAAAGCAAACAAAGTTTCTTCTGGCTTTTAATCAAGCTCAAGTGATTTAAAATCTGCAAGAATTCCGCTATTTGATTGGACATAATTAGCAATGTGGTTGCATCGCCCTATTGTGACCCACAGAAATGTTTTGTATGTAGTAATTGTCAATGCTGGGGTGAAGTAAGGACATTCATTACTTATGTTAGCATCATGGTAAAGGACACAAGCTATAAAAGCATAAAGGTGAAATTCCAAACAAATAAAAGTCATACATTTTTAATATTTGCTTGAAGGAGGTGTTGCAGTCTAGATAAGAAATGATTGTATTGTTGAAAAATTACTGTTTTCTGCTAACTAAAATGTATATGTATTTATTCTAGTTATTATTTAACCTCTTCATGATTGGGTTTACTTTCACTTTTGAATTTTCACTTTTTCCTCCTCACCTTCTAAAAGGAATAACTTTTTTTTATTTTATTTATTTATTTATTTATTTTTATGTACAGATGTGAGGGCTTATTATGAGACTGATTGACTGAAGGCAAAACTAAATAAAAAATATTTGTACGTTTTTTTGTTTTTACATCATGCAAGTTACTGTAAGGGTGCCTTCACACACACCGGATTCACAGACTGTATGTAAGTTAACCCCCCGCCGGCCGGAGCATACATTACCTGCTCCGTGCTCCAACTTGCTATGGGGGTTTCCAGTGTCTGCTCATCACGCTTAGCCAATCAGTGCTCTGCTCTGCCCCGCCTCAGCCACTGATCAGCTGAGCGGGATGTCTAGCCGAGAACACCCAAAGCAAGCAGGTGAGTGGAGCAGGTGATGTATTCTCCGGCCGGCAGGGGGTTAACTTACATACACGCAGCGGGATGTCAATCCCACTGCAAGTATGTATTCTCATTGGGACGAACGGGCACTGGATCCACAGTGAATTTCACTGCAAATTCACAGCATTAAATCCACTGTGGATCTGTTGAGTGGGAAGGAACCTTAAAAGTGTTTATCTGTACTCTGTGGGTCAGTGTAATCACATGGATACCCAATTAAAATAGTTTTTGTTTTATTTTAGTGGCCGATCGGCATGCCCACTAATAAGGACATTTAAATGCAGCTGTCAGACATGAAAGCTGCATTTAAATGCCCTGCGGTGCCCCTCCATGGTGGTCTAGTGGGGGGAATCCCTTCTTACCTGCAGCAGACAAGAGTAATAGAGCACTGATCAGTGTTCTATTATATACATCGCATTGATCTCAATGGGAGATCAGTGCTGAGCATATAGAAGTCCCCCAGGGAACTTCTAATTAATGTGAATGGTAAAAAAAGTGTTTTTTTTTTATTAATAAAAAATCCTCTCCCATAATAAAAGTTTTATTTACCCCAGTTTTCCCATTTAAAAAATAAAAAAATAAACATATTTGGTATTGCCGCGTGCGTAATTTCCCGAACTATTAAATTATCAAATTACAGATCTCAAGCCAATGGAAAGCACAGATCATTGTGCACAAAAATGACACCCTAAACAGCCCCATAGACTAAAGGATAAAAGCGTCATAGGCATGGTCATAGAGCAATTTTAAGGAACATTTAGTTTAGCCGTCAAATAAAATAAAAGTTATGCAAGTTTCCTATTGTTGTAATCGTAGTGAGAAACAAAAATAACAAGTCAGTTTTACCATAGAGTAAATGGCGTAAACACCACCACCAATAAAATTTAAATTCTATTTTATATTCAATTTCACTGCACACATAATTTGTTTTGGTTTTGCAGCATATTTTATACAAAATGTAAGTCTGTAATTGCAAAGTACAACTAGTGGCACAAAAAATAAGGGTCTGTAGGTGAAAAAATACAAGTGCTATGGTCTTTTAACCCCTTAAGGACCGGGCCAATTAACTTTTTTTGTGTTTTCGTTTTTTCGTCCTTGTGCTTAAAAGGCCATAGCACTTGTAATTTTTCACCTAGAAACCCACATGAGCGTTTATCTTTGTGCCACTAATTGTACTTTGCAATGACAGGCTTAATTTTTTCATAAAGTGCACTGCAAAAGCAGGAAAAAATTCAATGTGCGGTGAAATTGAAAAAAATGGCTTGTAAAAAATTCAAACCATTGTTAACAAAAATATGTTCCTTAAAATCGCTCTATTCCAAGGCTTATAATGCTTTTATCCTTGGGTCTATGGGGCTGTGTGAGCTGTAATTTTTTGCGCCATGATGTTTTTTTGTGCTTGCGCCGTTTACTATGCAAGATCAGGAATGTGATATATTAATATTTCAGGTGATTACGCACGCGGCAATACCAAACATGTTTATTTATTTATTGTATGACGTGGAAAAAGGGTTTGATTCAAGCTTTTATTAGGGGAGGGGGCTTTTTATTAATAACAACACTTTATATTTTTTTACACTTATACTAGAAGCCCCCATGGGGGACTTCTAGTATAAGCACTCTGATCTCTCATTGATCTATGCTGTATATAGTAATACAGCATAGATTGATGAGATAGGCACTTGATTGCTTCCGGCTGGTGGAGCCGGAAGCAACCGAGTGCCGAGCCGGGATCAGCGGCATTATGGCGTAGACCCTGGCCGGCAGCATACACGGGGATCGCTCCTCTGGGGGGGGGGGGCGATCTCCGCCACTAGACACCAGGGAATGGCTGCATCAGGTAATCGGATGCAGCTGTCATCTTTGACAGCTGCATCTGATTACCTTATTAGCGGGCATGGCGAGCAGACCGTGCCCGCTAATAGCCGCGGTCCCTGGCTACATACGGCACCCGGGACCGCGGCGGTTTAGAGGGGGTCGCCGCGCGGCCCTGCTCTGAACACCCTTACCGACCACAGGGTGTAAGTATATGCCCGCAGTTGTTAAGGGGTTAAACATGAGGAGGAAAAAAACTACAGCGCAAATAATGAAAATTGGCTCAGACTTTAAGGGGTAAAGTCCTGAGTAGGACAACTCATCCAGAATCCCAGGTAGAGGAATGCTGTTCTGGGACTCCACCTCCATTGCGTTGCACTTTGTGTGGATACTTTGTGGAAGCCTATGGCTGGTAGGGGTGTACACAGGAGATAAAAGGCACAGTGAGTAAATGCAGACTCACGTTGTGTTGAAGCACTACTGGATGATGTCCGGCAGGTGAGCAGTGTGTGGTTTAGCAGAGCTGGGGGTAAGTGGCTCTGCCAATAATGGAGCTGCAGTAAGACAGTAAAACAAGAGTCTGTGAAGCCTCCAACCGAGGCTCCATGGACTCTTGTTTTGCATATTAAAATTTTTGGGGGCATCAGTGGAGACTCAAAATTACTGTTATGTTGGTTGATTTGTCATTTCCCCAATTAGCCAGAATCCTGCTCTACACTTACGAGGGGCAAATACCCCAAAACGGCAGTCTGTGGATGGATGCCTGCCTTGGCAAGCCCTTGTCATGTCGCAATACTCGCACCTTGAGTTAGACTTTGACAAAAAGGGACCACCCTATTGTTTCCCTATCTATGTTTCTCACAACTAATTGGGACTTAACCCCTCAACCCCTTCCCCCAATATGACGTCCAGAGACGTCATGAAAAGCAGTGCCAGAACGCATCATGACGTCCCTGGACGTCATGCTTTTCCTGCCTCCCCCCGCTGTCCCTATCTGAGATCGGGCAGCAGGAGGAGGCTGTGTCACACAGCCTCCCCCTGCTGCCACTGCCCGGAGGGCATACAGCTCCCCCACCCACTGCTATACAATCAGATCGTTTGAATCAGCTGCAGGGACCTGATCGTAACACTGTAACTGTGTAACACTGACACTCATTCACTATATAATGCATTACAGCACAGCTTATGTGCTGTAATGCATTATATATAACCCTGCTAAAGTGAAAAAAAAAAAAAACACACACACATAACACATAAATAAATTAAACAAATAAATTAAATAATTAAATAAATAAATACATAAATAAAAAAATTATTAAAATAAATATACACATTCCCCATCCCCCCCTCTATAAATGATCCCCTATAAATAAAATACACATATTTGGTATCGCCACGTCCGTAATGACCCCGTCTATTAACTGTTTATATTAATTATACCGCCCGATTAACTCCATCCAAAAAATTAATTAAAAACTAACCAAAATTACAATTTTTTGTTAATCCCTCCCCCTTAAAAAATATAGATAAAAGCTATCAAAACGTCCCATGTACCCAAAAGGTGTACCGCTAAAAGCTTCAGCCTATGCCACAAAAAAAAATAAAGAAAAAATAAAAATATTACTGCTCTTACAATATGCAAGTCACAAACAGTATTTATAGTATAAATGTCATAAACTATAAAAAAAACTATATAAAATGGATATCACTGTAATTCTACCGACCTGACGAAAAATGATAACATGCCATATGTGACGTATAGTAAACGGCGTACAAAATTTGTGAAAAACTGCTGCTAAATTGTGTTTTTTATTCGTACCAACTCATAAAAAATTAAGTAAATATTGATCAGGGTGTCACATGTCCCCCAGAATGGCACCGATGGAAACGACAACTCGTATTACAGAAATATTTCGCCACCACAAGGCCTCCGTGACATGGAATAATGGCTAAAGAAAACCTGAAATAAGAAAAGGCCCCAAAATTCCCCAGGTCTCTGTCATGTCTGTGGCCTGTGGTTGAGTCAGGTGACGCACTGCGGCCACATATGGGGGATTTCTAGAAACACCGGAATAAGGGGAATAAATATTCCATTTCTCAGTTAGTATTTGCTGTGCTAGAGGAAAAAATGTATCAAAATGTAATATCTGCCAAGAAAATGAAAATTTTTAATTTCCCCTCCAACTTGCTTAAATTTCTGCAAAACACCTAAAGGGTTAATAAACTTATGTTACTTTGAATACATGGAGGGGTGTAGTTTTTACAGTGGAGGGATTTATGGGGGTAACTAACTTACAGGCCCCATAAGTCCACTTCAGAACTAGACTGGTCCCTAAAAAAACCAGAATTAGAAATTTTCCTGATATTTGAAAAATTCGATGCAAAATTTTGAAGCCCTCTAACATCCAAAATAGTAAAAGGACGTTCACCAAATGACGTCACCATGAAGCAAACATGTTGTAGATGTTGCATTAATAATTAGTTCATGTGGCATAACTATTTTTCTCTAAAAAGGATAATTTTGAATATAAAGGATTGTAACTTTTTCAAATTTTTGCGCAAATGTTGTGTTTTTTTTTACAAAAAACTACTGAGTGTATCAACCAAAGTATACCACACACATAAAGAGGAATATGTCACGAAAAAACAGTCTCAGAATAACCACGATAGTTAAAAGCATTGCAGAGTTATAACTACTTAGAGACACAAGTCAGATTTGAAAAATAGGCCCTGGTCATTAAGGCCAAAACAGGCTGCGGAGGCAAGGGGTTAGGGACCGGGCTAATTTTCGTTTTTGCGTTCTCGTTTTTTCCTCCTTGTGTACAGTATATAAGGCCATAGCAGTTGCATTTTTACACCTACGGACCCACATAAGCCCTTATTTTTTGCGACACTAATTGTACTTTGCAGTGACAGGCAGAATTTTTACCTAAAATATGCTGCGAAACCAGAAAATTATATGTGCAGTGAAATTGAAAAAAAAAACAAAAACGGAATTCTTTTTCTTTGGGAGGGCTTTGTTCTTACGCCATTTGTCCTATGTTCCTCAAGTCGGTACGATTAAAACGATATGCAACTTGTATAACTTTTATATCAATTGATGGCTCGTAAAAAAATTAAAACCTTTTACAGAAAATAAACGTTCCATAAAATTGCTCTATTCCCATGCTTATAGCGCTTTTATCCTTTGATCTATGGGGCTGTCTGATGTGTCATTTTTTGCTCCATGATCTGTTCTTTCTATCGGTACCTTGAGTTCGGATATGCAACTTTTTCATAGCTTTTTATTACAATTTTCCTGAATTTGATGCGACCAAAAATGTGCAATTTTGCACTTAAATTTTTTGTGCTTACATCGTTTACTGTGAGGGATCATAAATTAAATAAGTTAATATTTCGGGCGATTAAGTATGCGGCGATACCAAACATGTTTATTTATTTATTTTTATTTATAACATGGGAAAAGGGGGGTGATTTGGACTTTTATTAGGGAGAGGGTTATTTATTAATAAAAACACTTTATTGTTTTTTTCTCATACAGTAATTAGAAGCCCCCTGGGAGACTTCTATATACACAGCATTGAGATCAATGCTGTGTACAGTGGGGAAAAAAAGTATTTAGTCAGTCACCATTAGTGCAAGTTCCACCACTTAAAAAGATGAGAGAGGTCTATAATTGACACCATGTAGACCTCAACTATGGGAGACAAAATGAGAAAACAAATCCAGAAAATCGCATTGTCTGATTTTGTAATAATTTATTTGCAAATTATGGTGGAAAATAAGTATTTGGTCAGTAACAAAATTTTATCTCAATACTTTGTTATATATCCTTTGTTGGCAATGACAGAGGTCAAACGTTTTATGTAAGTTTTCACAAGGTTGGCACACACTGTTGTTGGTATGTTGGCCCATTCCTCCATGCAGATCTCCTCTAGAGCAGTGATGTTTTGGGGCTGTCGCTTGGCTTTCAACTCCCTCCAAAGGTTTTCTATAGGGTTGAGATCTGGAGACTGGCTAGGCCACCCCAGGACCTTGAAATGCTTCTTACGAAGCCACTCCTTTGTGTGCTTTGGATCATTGTCATGTTAAAAGACCCAGCCACGTTTCATCTTCAATGCCCTTGCTGATGGAAGGAGGTTTGCACTCAAAATCTCACGATACATGGCCCCATTCATTCTTTCATGTACCCGGATCAGTCGTCCTGGCCCCTTCGCAGAGAAACAGCCCTAAAGCATGATGTTTCCACCCCCATGCTTACAGTAGTTTGATGGATGCAACTTAGTATTCTTTTTCCTCCAAACACAACAAGTTGTGTTTCTACCAAACAGTTCCACTTTGGTTTCATCAGACCATAGGACATTCTCCCAGTACTCTTCTGGATCATCCAAATGCTCTCTAGCAAACTTTAGATGGGCCCGGAAATGTACTGGCTTAAGCAGTGGGACACGCCTGGCACTGCAGGATCTGAGTCCCTGGCGGCGTAGTGTGTTACTGATGGTAGGCTTTGTTACATTGGTCCCAGCTCTTTGCAGTTCATTCACTAGGTCCCCCGCGTGGTTCTTGGATTTTTGCTCACCGTTCTTGTGATCATTTTGACCCCACGAGGTGAGATTTTGCGTGGAGCCACAGATCGAGGGAGATTATCAGTAGTCTTGTATGTCTTCCATTTTCTAATTATTGCTCCCACAGTTGATTTCTTCACTCCAAGCTGGTTGCCTATTGCAAATTCAATCTTCCCAGCCTGGTGCAGGGCTACAATTTTGTTTCTGGTGTCCTTTGACAGCTCTTTGGTCTTCACCATAGTGGAGTTTGGAGTCTGACTGTTTGAGGGTGTGCACAGGTGTCTTTTTATACTGATAACAAGTTTAAACAGGTGCCATTACTACCGGTAATGAGTGGAGGAAAGAGGAGACTCTTAAAGAAGAAGTTACAGGTCTGTGAGAGCCAGAAATCTTGATTGTTTGTAGGTGACCAAATATTTATTTTCCACCATAATTTGCAAATAAATTCTTACAAAATCAGACAATGTGATTTTCGGGATTTGTTTTCTCATTTTGTCTCTCATATTTGAGGTCTACCTATGATGTAAATTACAGACGCCTCTCATCTTATTAAGTGGGAGAACTTGCTCTAATGGTGACTGACTAAATACTTTTCCCCCCACTGTATAGAATAGAGCACCGATCCATCAGATCGGTGCTTTATTATAATGGTCTGCTGCAGACCATCTGAATAGATTGCCGAGCCGGGATCAGCGTCATTCCGACGCTGAGCCCCGGTCGGCTCATTAGAACGAATCTCCCCTCTGCGATTGCATTGCGGGGTGAGATCCCCCACTAGACACCAGGGAGAGGGGGCACAGTCACTATTCAAATGCAGCTGTCATTAGAGCACCAGGCCCCTCTCCCTCTCTGGACCTCTAGAGGTGCTGTGGGCCCCGGCACTTGCACAGGTAAGCCTGGTGCTGACGCCGGCCCTGGTGTTCTAATGACGCTGGCCCTGGTGCTCTGTTATTCTCTGCGTTTTGAAACTCGCAAATGAGGCTCCACGGACTTATTTTTTGCATATTTAAATTTTGGGGGGTATCAGTGGAGACTTTTGATTGAGTAATTCATTGGAATTGTTTCACTGGTCTCGTAAAGTTCAGTGATTACTGTATTTTGTTGGTTTAGGAAGATAGCACACAGCAGGAGCGGGGCCTGGGTAGGAGAGCAGCAGCACCGCTGAACGCAGGCAGGATGTATAGCACTAGGGGAAATCTTGCTGAGGAGTTTAAACAGCAGAGTGATCCCATGTGCAGCAGTAGGTAATAGCAGAAGGTCTAGTAGCCGGACTCTGGAATAAGAGGACCGCAGGAATATACAAACAGGAGACTTGTATGGAGAGAGTCCAACAGCATCCAGAATGTTATTTTCAAAGAATTTATTGGACACCAAGTCTACATAGATACAACGTTTTGACCCCTGCTGGGTTCTTTATCAAGAAGGGGTTGAAACGTTGTATCTATGTAGACTTGGTGTACAATAAATTCTTTGAAAAGAACATTCTGGATGCTGTTGGACTCTCTCCATACAAGTTTTATATACCCACTTAGGGTTATGGGTCCACCAGCAGGCATCCAACCCAGGGCCAATTTTAGGTTTTCTGCTGCTTTGGGCAAAACCTGAAATGGCTCATCTCGCTTCATGGCAAAAGTGTCTCTGATCCAACCAAGACAGGTTTAAGAAGGGACCATTAGTGCTGCTGAACCTTCCTTCTACTTGAGCCTATACAAACAGTAGAGTCTGTAAGATTGAGGCAGACAAAAGCTAAGTTCTAACTGATACTCAGGCAGGAAGAGGCACAAGTGCACACATTAATATAGCCTCAAAGAGCAGGTAAGATGGCCACTGAAACTGTAGTGGCCATCTTGCAAAGAGGCAGAAATGCCCACAATCACAGCAAACATAAAACCAGGACCGAATCCTACACCAGGGCCACCGTCAGCACCAGGCTTACCTGGGCAAGTGTCGGGGCCCACAGCACCTCTAGGGGCCCTGAGAGGGAGAGGGGCCTGGTGTTCTAATGTTCATCCCACTCACTGTATAGGGTGAGCGGGCTGAACATCAACAAGTGTGTGAGTGTGTCAGTCAGTGTCAGTCAATCTCTGTATCAATAATGTGTGTTTGTGTATGTTAGTGGTTTCTTAAGTGATTGTGCATAGCGTAACAGACAATGTGGAGAAGTTGTGGATGGAGTCTATATTTCCCCAAGTTTTATCAGAATGTATGCAATAGGTGTGGTGTAAAGCCTGGTAATGGGTGCTGATGTCCAGGCCACAGCTAGACAGTCCGGGTTTTAGAGTTCTGAGGCAGAGTAATCAGGATTCAGGTGCGATGGCCTTATAAAAGTCTGCTAGGTGCTCAGATGTCTCTCTCTCTCCCTGGGGAAAAGAGCTAAGGCCAAGTGTCTGTGAAAGCCCTGCTCTAAAACTGCATCAGGTTGTATGGACTATGCTATTTTGTGTATGTTGGTGCCAGGTACTAGGCCTGCACTAAGTAAGCCAGGAGCATTAATGTTTAGTTAGAGCCAGACAGGCATAGGCTTTTATTTTGCTGTTTTATTTTGTTTTGCTACAACCTGAGAAATAAAACTGGCTGCGGTCAGTTAAACCAAACCTTGGTGTGGACTGACTCCTGTATGTGTGCCTGCCAGAGTGCCTGTCTATCCCAGGAGACCATTTCCTGCTACCTAATCCCTTACAATAGTGTATGGATGGATGAGGGGCCCACTGAGGCTCTGTCGCCCAAGGGCCCGCAAAAACCTGGAGCTGTCCCTGCCTAACACATTGCCTCCTGAGGAACCACACTGTTTAAGAGGGTGAAAAATTTACATTATTTAGTGGGAATCCAAGTCACACAGAAGCATCTATAAGGACTCTCTGTTCTTCCTCTCCGCCCTCCTCATCATTAGGAATGCCTAAATTTACAGAATTTTTTGTTAAATATAGTTTTATTAGATGGAAAGACACAGAAAATTCCAACGGATCTCCAAGGTTAGCACAGAAAAATAAAATATATATACATATCCATGATGAACAGTCTTATCATAGTCAAGAAAGGAGAATCACAAAAATAAAGATTGGTCCATAACACAAACACACAAACATGCAAGGGTCACGAGTAAGATATGACACAAAAGGGAAGGCAAGAAGGAGAAAGGAAAAAATATATAAGGGGGCGAGAACAAAGACAAAAACATGCAAGACTGAAGGGACAGGGACAGAATGAAAATAATAAACCAATCAGCTCGGGATAAGGCTGTAAGGACAAACATGGCTAAATTCACCACTAGTGGTAGTAGTGTAAACACAATACACTGGCCAAAAGGCGAGCAGAGCCTCTAGAGGCGTGGAAGCCCAAACAGATAGACCCACAGCAACTCCCTCCCTCCCCCACTCCCCAACCCCCAACTAAATCACAATAATACTCCAAGAGTGTGCAAATATATAGAGGCACAAAAATATGTAACTAATATGAATGAAGTAAAATAAAGAAGGCATTTCTCCGAAATAACATAGAGAGATAACTAGACATTTAGAACAAAAAAACATGTCATCTTGGATCCCGTGCTGGCTGTTCTTGAGTGCTGCGAAGCGGGAAAGAATTGCTGAATGCCAGGTGTTTCAGGTTCAGAAGGAGCCAGGTTCTTCCCTCTACTCTTTCCCATTCCTTCGGAAACGGTTAGTGCCTCTATTATGGGGTTTGGGTGAGTAATGGGAGGTATGGGCCCAGGAGCTCTTCAGCCGTGCTGCTCACTCCGCCATAGGCAAGCCACGCCCCCATTTACAGAATTTTAAAAGCACCAAAGAGGAGGATTCTGAGGAGAAATCCAACTTGGATGTTTTTTTTTTTTTTTAGAAAAATGACTCCATGAACAGTCGAATGGACCCCAGGACAGATCTTTGATTAAAGGCAGCTATACAACGGTACCAACATTTTTTGTTTTGCGGGTAAAGTTTCACTTTAATTTTTCAAGTTCAGGGAAAGTTTTTACAGTGATTACTGCCATTTACCAATGTTAATGTATTTACATAGGCAACATTTCAGTAATGTATTTTACTGTTTACTGGCTTCTAATACATTGCAAAACTGCAGGGATTCCTACTATGGCATCAAAACCTAGTTAATAACAGGAAACTGAGGACAAAAAGGTTTTAACAATTATTAAACTCTATTTAATACAGTACACAGTGAACTAACTGGAATCATTTAAATTTCATGACAATGCAGCTAAAACATCTCTTTTATGGGTTCAAAAAGCAATTTCTTTTGCAAATGGTTTAATATATTAAATTTTAGTTTCCCTTTAATTAGTAATTAAAACTATTATTTTTATAATACCGGGTTGATTGCTCTTGTTATATTTTTATTCAGATGGTAATTCCCCATAAAAAGCAATTCAGATGAAAACAGCAAAAATTAAAGGAAACCCCATACCTGTGCTCTTTAATGTTATAATGTTAATTTCTTTTTCTATATATAGGCATGTTTATTGCTGTTTCATGCACCCCACTGGGATTATTCAAAGAAAAAATATTCTATTTTCACAACTTTACAAAATTCATAAAATTAGATTGACATTTTTCTGTAATTATCATATGTCTTTTATACACAGAGATGCAGTGAAAAAGAAAAGGGACAGATATGTTTCTCGTGCTGCCCAAGATGAGAGCATGGATAAGAGACAATAAGACAGACAATCTCTTATACTGGATGAGGGATACAAAATTATGAAAAAATTGTTTCACCATAAGTATCAGCTCATTCTGAAAAGTCACCTAAAAAACCGTACCTTGAAAACTTGTGCTGTAATAGTATGCTGTAGGCAATATTCCCAAGAGGACTTTTTCTGTACCAGTACTGCACTCTGACTATGGGGGCACTGTCACTACTTTATACAAACGAACATATGATTGCATTGTGACATTCTGTAGAGGGGCTTAAAATGATAAAAAAAAATTACAAATTGTTCTTTAAAAAATAATAAAACATTTTTGTGTTTTACTTCGTAAGTGGGATTAAGCAGAATTTCAATTATTAGGTTTTGTTTTGCCTCATCTTCTTATAGAGTTTATAGATCAAGCATCAGGGTGCTCAATCAAGTCTGATGCATGACTTAGTACCTTGTGGTGCTCGGATGCTTGGGTAAAAGTGGCCAACCTTCAATAACTGACAGTTGAACAATCATTCAGCCATCAGTTAAATCTCCCACAGAAACCTACTTAAAATTTTTGAATTGCCTTTGCCGGCATCCTGACAGATTTCTAATATTTCTTGCAGAGATCTGTTACATATTTTTTAATTTTAAAGGCCTAATTATACAATAACAACAAAATGAAATTGGTTAACCAGACACCCTCTGCTCTGCCAAGCAGGGAGCACCTGGTTAAATGGGATTTGTTAAGTAGAGAACTCCAATAATGAGCACTCAAGAATTTAAGGTATCACTCAACACTAACTGCTACCCTTTACTTTATTATATATTACTAAGTCAGATAAAAAATAATATTTCCAAAAGAAAAAAATCAAAAACTCAATTTGGAAGGACAATAATTTTCTGACTTTTCTGAGCAGCACCTTTTTTCTGACTCAAAATTTCTATTTTTGTGTGGGGACTCATTTTTTTGTGATATGATTTTTGTCTGTTTAGCATTTGTAAAGATGGACTTTTCGATACATTCCTATCTAACTTTTTATTACATTCTAACAAACAACACTGCGACACCTGATAAATTTAAAAACGCAATTGTATTTATTCACTAAGGGAAAACTACAACGCTGCAACCCCGCTGGAGTCTCTCGAGCATTGCGATAACAAAAGTGCAATATATCTTGTGTGCACAGGTTCACATCATTAACATAATCATCAATTAAGGAGTGGCAAACAATGTTTACAAACAGAGCCATGTCCAAAGTTGGCATGTGCTACACAACAGTAGATTATATAGCGATACAATATGTAATACAAATATAGAACATCACCAAATGTATATATAAACCAGGTGTAAAGCAATCACTACATCAGTACAGTCTATCTATGTAGTCTGATAATGTCCGTGATTAAAAAAACATTTCTGTCCAATATGATATATGTACAATCGCACAAAAAACATACCGGAAGCGGAAATAGACAATAATATTCGATCGTCCATCATATATGAAAAGAGTATCCACAGCATGCTGGGAAAAGAGACACTAAGCAGTAGTAGTAGTAAATGTTCACATTTCTCCTGCACCAACATCATCAGTGACTCAGTCAGGGGCATTGACTGATGACATCAGTGGTGGAGTAACTTGGGTGTCCATTTATGAAAATATATATAGAGTGCGGTGTGGTGCAGCACCAACAGACTATGCGCAAGAAGTAAGTTAACCTATGCTCTCCTGGAACTTGTTTCGATGTCCATGGGAGGCACACCAATTAACATGGCCAAACACATTTCCAGCTCACCTACTAAGATACCCAATGGGACTCTTAGGTAAGTATCCTCACCTGTGCCATAGGGGCCGCCCTTAGACACTCCTGGATCCAGGTAATGGCAAAAACAACAGCAGCAAAACGGCATAGGTAACACTGTTAATCTGAACAGGCTCCAATGAGATGTTTTCAAAAAGGTGTCAAATGCATAAAATAAAACGTTATTTGGCCTCCATTGTATCCCTGTGAATGTCTCCTCCATAAGGACAAGCTTGAGTATTATTAGGAAAGAAAAATAACCTAAATTATTATTATTTTTTTAAGCTATATTTTTTAAAGGGAAATTTTAGAGGAAGGGTGTCCATTTCGTAATATTGACAGCTGCTAATAATGATGATAATCCTTATTAGTGGCTGTCTATATTACAAGATGGCCGCCTTTTTCTGCTTTGTTCCCGAAGTAGGAGCATAGTCTTAGAAAGTCTATTTTTTTTATTCTTCATTAGATTTTTTAAAATTTTATGTTCAGTAAGCTCCTATATTTAGATACAGCAATAGCTGAAAATACTGTCTTGACAATAAAAAGTGCTACATTTGTTTTATACCTAGTTTTATTATTTTAATTTTGTACAGGCATGCTTTCAGCTAAAGCAAATGAAATCATCAGTGCGTAACGTTAGACGAGGCAAGATAATGACTTTGTACCTGGGCACTGAGATTTACATTTTTAAAGTGCATCTTATAGCATTATAATAGCAAAGCAATTTCACTAACCAGAATTGTAACAAGGAAAACTGTGTGGTGATATTTTAAACAGCAGGTGTTCCTGCTCTGGTCCCGATTTTCTCACAGACACCAAAGAATCCATCTCAGTGTGTTACCAATGCTATGACTGCTTATAATGAATATAATGATAAATCAGCTTAGAGCAAAGCAATGTTCTAAAAAGCCTTAGAATCTACCCAGGACAAGCAAATAACAATTAAGATTGATATTACCTATTGCAAGCTTCATTACTTATGTTATTTGGAAACAGTATGACAGTATCCAGACATCTGTCACCAGATTTTTTTTAACTGACAATATAAGAAACATTTATATTGCATGAAAACTTATTAAGTGTCTTAATTTTTCAACCTTACAAAAAGGTTTGATTTTTACTAATACCACAAGATTGCACTGTATGGAGAGAATGTATCTGTAATGAGTTGTAATTGGTGGTACTCCAGTGAGCTTAACAAACGTATTAATGTTTAGGCTAAGCTCACACACCATCAAAATTATGGCTATTTTTATTGGACGGCCTTCATTTACCAACAAATAACAGGCGTTGTTCTACAACAATGGCTCAACAACTCAAAATAATAAGCTTATATTATAAAACAGCTTATAATGAAATAACAGCCGTTATTTGCTATTAAATGATGGCAATAAAAATAGCCGTCTTTTTAATAATGTGTGAACATAACCTTAAAGATATATATTTTTTCAATGGACTTCCTTTAAAGGAGTTATGCCAAGACCAAAATGTATCATGGAATGTATGATAACTAGCTGATTACTGGATTCTGACCACTAAATCTATCACCAATAATGAGAACAGAGGTCAATTGACCCTGGAATGAACAGAGCAGCAGTGCACATGGTTGCTACTAATCTATTCATTTTGTAAGGCTTTTGAACATTGGCATTGATCTATCCTTCTCAGGATCTTGTGAAAAGGGCATACAATTTGATCTTAGGATAACCTTTATACGATACTCTGCTGACTATAGCTATTGCTGACAAATAAGTTGTTAAAATTAAACCCTAGTTGTGATTGGCTAATATGTAGAAAACTAGACAGTTTAGGTCATGAGTCTCCAAACTGCAGCCCTCCAGCTGTTGCAATGCTGCATTTCTCATCGTGCCTGGACAGCCAAATCCAAAGCTTTAGCTGTCCGGACATGATGGGAATTGTGGTTTTGTAACACGTAGAGGGCAGAAGTTTATAGACTCATGGTTATAGGCAGAATAATAATTATGCACCATAGAGGAGCTGGAGTGGATTCAAAGACAGTCAACCAAAGGAATGCATTAAAGGATACCAGCCATGATGGTTCCCTCTCCAGATCGTTGTGCAGCTGGTAACGATGCCAGATTGCCAGCAAGTCATGTGCATGAGCTCTATAAATTAGAAAAAGGGTATTAAATTGTTGTTTTCTTTGGAATATTAAAGTGCCTCTGACTATATCTCTTAAGTGCCTTGTGCCCACTGCATCTAAGGAGTTTAATAGACAGACTGAATTATCTCCAGACTCAGCTGTAGCTGCAGGAGTGGAAGAGGGAATCAAGCAGGTATACAGCCTATAACTTTGCACTACATTTATAGTGCTGGTCACTAGCTGCTAGCTTTCAGAGCTTTAAATGTACAGTATGGCTGAAGGATAAGAGACTACTAAACAGCTGTAACTTCTATACTTGGACTACACAGTTATTTACTTCTGTAGTAGAGATATAGAAGAAGCTCTCAACCCCCATTCAAATAAATTTAGGTGTTGCATTTCCAGCATTTCTATTAGAGAAAACACGTACATATGGTCATTGTATTGTACTTTAAAAGCGCTGTTGCGTCTTTGACCTAGGGGCCATGGGATTTTAAACAAATGGGTTGCCAACGAGCAAGAAGAAATTGTATGTCCTGATATCACACACACTGATAAAAAAAACTGCAATGTAATATAACTAGAGATGAGCGAACCTCGAGCATGCTCGAGTCGCTCCGAACCTGAACTTTCGGCATTTGATTAGCAGTGGCTGCTGAACTTGGATAAAGCCCTAAGCAGTGGAGTAGCTATAGGGGTCGCCGGGGTCGCCATGGCGACCGGGCCCCTACGCTAGGGGGGCCCGCAGGGCCCCCCCTTGCCACTTGTGACACTGTCACTTTAAGCATCCCGAGAAGCTGCGGCTGCGCAGCTTCTCGGGATGCACAGATGGCTTTGATGTTCCGCCCGCACAGTGAGCGGGCGGAACATTAAAGCGATCAGAATACAGGAGAAGGACCTGTCAGTGTCCTCCTCCTGTATTCTCTCCCATAGGCTGCCGGCACTTCATACCAGCAGCCTATGGGAGGCCGGGCCGTGACCTCTCCGGCAGGCGTGTTCATGTGACGTCATCACGCCTGCCGGAAGTCCCGTCCCTGCGGCTGGCAAGATGGAGCCCGAAGAGGAGGAGGAGAGCTGCTGCCTGCAGCCACAGCGCGGATTAGGTGAGTAGGATGTTTGTTTTTTTAGGGGCACCTCTGGGGGCATTATTAGTTCTTGAGGGCACCTCTGGGGGCATTATTATTGTATGGGGGCACCTCTGGGGGCATTATTAATTCTTGGGGGGCACCTCTGGGGGCATTATTAATTCTTGGGGGGCACCTCTGGGGGCATTATTATTGTATGGGGGCACCTCTGGGGGCATTATTAGTTCTTGAGGGCACCTCTGGGGGCATTATTATTGTATGGGGGCACCTCTGGGGGCATTATTAGTTCTTGGGGGCACCTCTGGGGGCATCATTATTGTATGGGGGCACCTCTGGGGGCATTATTAGTATATGGGGGCACCTCTGGGGGCATTATTATTGTATGGGGGCACCTCTGGGGGCATTATTAGTTCATGGGGGCAACTCTGTGGGCGTTATTAGTTCATGGGGGCCACCTCTGGGGGCATTATTAGCTCATGGGGGATCCTCTGGGGGCATTATTAGTTGATGGGGGCAACTCTGGGGGCATTATTAGCTCATGGGGGCACCTCTGGGGGCATTATTAGTATATGGGGGCACCTCTGGGGGCATTATTAGTTCATGGGGGCACCTCTGGGGGCACTATTAGCTCATGGGGGCACCTCTGGGGGCATTTTTAGTTCATGGGGGCACCTCTGGGGGCACTATTAGCTCATGGGGGCACCTCTGGGGGCGTTATTAGTTCATAGGGGGCAACTCTGGGGGCATTATTAGTTCATGGGGGCACCTCTGGAGGCATTATTAGTTCATGGGGGCACCTCTGGGGGCATTATTAGTTGATGGGGGCCACCTCTGGGGGCATTATTAGCTCATGGGGGCACCTCTGGGGGCATTATTAGCTCATGGGGGAACCTCTGGGGGCATTATTAGTTGATGGGGGCACCTCTGGGGGCATTATTAGTTCATGGGGGCACCTCTGGGGGCATTATTAGTCCATGGGGGCACCTCTGGGGGCATTATTAGCTCATGAGGGCACCTCTGGGGGCATTATTAGCTCATGAGGGCACCTCTGGGGCCATTATTTGTTCATGGGGGCACCTCTGGGGCATAATTAGCTCATGAGGGCACCTCTGGGGGCATTATTATTGTATGGGGGCACCTCTGGGGCCATTATTAGCTCATGGGGGCACAGCAGGGGATCCTACATACAGGGGGCATCCCACATTCCTACTCACTTTACTGCACATTACACCAAACAGTGCAGTTACTATGGGAGCCTACAGGAGGGAGGAAGGGAAGGAAGTTGCTAGAAATGTGCGGAGCCTAAATTGTTTGTCTCGCAGGTTCTAAGGGGATGAAACGTATCTGGAAGGAATCATCTTGGAGGACTGGGCCGGATGAAGAGGAAAAGGGAAAGTGACGCCTCAGATCAAAGAAGACATCACCGGTGAGTCACTGTATGACGGTTTTCTTATTTTGTAGAACATCATTTAGTAGGGGTGCCCCGAGGTGGAAAAGGTTGGGAAGCACTGCGCTAATCTGTCCCGCTGCGCCCGCTGGCACATGCTGTCATCTGATTGGGCCTCTTACCTAATCAGATGACAGCAAGTACCAGCGCCCCCTCCTCCAGACATCTGCCTTGGCGGCCCAAGCTATGTCCTATGGCCGTATCTTTACCGCGTTGAGCTCCAGCTTGTGCTGCATCTACATTATCTGTACTCAGAGATATCACTGTGTTATCTGTGGTGTTACATAGGACTGCAGGTGACATCTACTACATTATCTGTACTCAGAGATATCACTGTGTTATCTGTGGTGTTACATAGGACTGCAGGGGACATCTACTACATGATCTGTACTCAGAGATATCACTGTGTTATCTGTGGTGTTACATAGGACTGCAGGGGACATCTACTACATTATCTGTACTCAGAGATATCACTGCGTTATCTGTGGTGTTACATAGGACTGCAGATGACTACTACATTATCTGTACTCAGAGGGATATCACTGTTATCTGTGGTGTTACATAGGACTGCAGGTGATATCAGGTGACTTCTCCAGGTTGCAGAAGTTCAAACTTCATCATGCCCTGCTGACAGTTTATAATGGGAGTTGTAGTTTTGCAGCATGTGGCTCTTCAGGTTGCAGCACTACAACCCCCATCGTTTCCAACTGGCAGTTCATGATGAGTGTTGTAGTTTTTCAGCTGTAGAGTCAAAGATTGGAATACAATGATTAGACAATGACACAGTACAGTCCATTATCTATAGGGGGCAGTAGTGCAGTACATGAGGTGGAGGCAGTGACAGGGCATTAGAACATGGTGGCACATTAGAGTAATTGGATATAACGTTAGATAGGAGTTTGCCTGATCGGGTGAGATGGGGGGCCCCAAGCTAAAATTTTGCACCAGGGCCCATCAGCCTTTAGCTACGCCCCTGGCCCTAAGGCTATGTGGAAAATATGGATATAGTCATTGGCTGTATCCATGTTTTC
Organism: Dendropsophus ebraccatus; assembly: GCF_027789765.1. Classification (NCBI taxonomy): domain Eukaryota; kingdom Metazoa; phylum Chordata; class Amphibia; order Anura; family Hylidae; genus Dendropsophus; species Dendropsophus ebraccatus. Next base: position 129,311,229 of record NC_091456.1, read on the forward strand.
CAGACAACCTTAGAGCTTTATCCAAGTTCAGCAGCCCCAGCTAATCAAATGCCGAACGATCGGGTTCGGATCGACTCGAACCCAAACCCGGTTCGCTCATCTCTAAATATAACCTTAGGGTAACCAATGCCTTAGCAATGAAATTTACCTATTCCCCCATACCATGAATAAAACTGTCTGCAAAGCCAGGAAATATAATGAAAGTCACATATCTAAAAATATAAACACGGTCTCAGTAAAATTTGTGTAAGGCTAAAGGGAATCATTGACTTTTTGTCAGCTTCTCTTAAGTAGCTCATTTGGAAGTGAGAAAGTGACAGGTGGACATGACGCATATAGGAAGTGATTATTCACTGTAGGGATTTTATGGTATGTCATTTGTTTTGAAACACAATTCTTTATAAAGCCCTCTCTACCACTCAGAGTACCTATTAGTCATGATTTAAATCCCAATAACATCTTCCAAAAAGGCAGTAACTTGGATTGAGAGCGTTTTGCAAGAATTGTAACTTGGTTTAAGAGCATTGCTTTGGTTTAAGAGCTCACTGTTCTGGGTTGGAAGGGAAGTCGGGGAGGGGCATGGTCTGCATAGCGGGGTTTACAACCCTGTACCCTGACAAGGAAGTCTCCCTCACGATCCAAATCATAGCAGATCCACTTCAGGATGGGGCATGCATCAGGGGACAGAACTGTGGAGTTAATCTCTTCACAGCTGTAACTTCTCTCTCCCTGGACAGAAAGTGAGTGAAAGTCTCTGTCAGCCCTTGTGTTTTCCATCCTCTCCATTCCGGCTATAATGTGCCTGCACTTACACTCAGCTATACACACTGCTGCTATAATGTGCCTGCACTCACACTCCGCTATACACACTGCTGCTATATTGTGCCTGCACTCCTACTCAGCCATTCAAACTGCTGCATAGAAAGGTTTCTGTCACTTTCCTCCTGCACAGCTATGTGATTCTCACTTCCTGATTGGTCCATGCTGAACACACACACCCTTCCCCCTTGCTGTCATGTGACCACACACCTCTGACAGAAGCCCTGCTTTTCTATTCTAGCCTGTTGTACTAACCTACTGCATTATGGGGATTTGCAGTTTCAGGCTGGGTTCACACTACGTATATTTCAGTCAGTATTATGGTCCTCATATTGCAACCAAAACCAGGAGTGGATTAAAAACACAGAAAGGATCTGTTCACACAATGTTGAAATTGAGTGGATGGCCGCCATATAACAGTAAATAACTGCCATTATTTCAATACAACAGCCGTTGTTTTAAAATAACAGCAAATTTGCCATTAAATGGCGGCCATCCACTCAATTTCAACATTGTGTGAACAGATCCTTTCTGTGTTTTTAATCTACTCCTGGTTTTGGTTGCAATATGAGGATCACAATACTGACTGAAATATACGTAGTGTGAACCCAGCCTCATCCTGTATCTACAAACTGCTGCTGTTGTTTTAGGTTTATGCACTTACTATACATTGTACTTCACATGCTGATTGCTGTATTTTACAGTAACGTATAATAATTTCTAAATGTTTGTTTCATTTGTTTTATATATTTTTCAGAATAAAAAAAATCATTATTTTTGGGGTGTGGAACCAATTGTCTGCATTTCAGTGATTTGGTTTGGATTACAAGTACAGTCCCGAAACGAGTTATGCTTGAATTGCAAGGCACCACTGTATAGATAATATATTACAGTGCAAACAATGTATAAAAATAATAATCAAGGGCAGTAATAGCTTGAGTATCTCCAAGGCATCCGAATGGCTGGGAAGGCATCATGGGTTCTGATATCCCTACCCAATAACACCTCAAACATTATTCAGGTTTTCATGATCAATCACATGAGACAAAATTAGCAATAACCACAATAACCATAGCAGGGGATACGCTCTTTCTTTCTAGGGAAGTTTGGGAAACTAATAGATTAATTGCCTGTCCCCAAGATAATAAAGTGTGGAAATCGTTCAATAACACAACCCCCCCCCGCCAATCAAGGAATGAGAAAACTTGAAAGGGTTATCCAGCGTTAGAAAAAACATGGCCACTTTTGTCCAGAGACAACATAAGGCTATGTTCACACAACGTCAAAAATAGTGAAAAAGCGGCCGATTTTGATATTAAAAACAACAACCATTTTTGCTGCGATTTAACTGACTGCAATGGCAATGCATTGAAGTCAATGGAAAGAAGGACATGATCATTATTTTCGGACGTTTTTTGCAAAGAGCAGACTTTTTATATCAGTTGTTTCTTTTTTCACCTTTCTTTATCTGTTTTTACTATTAAATTTAAAGTACAACTCCAGCCAAAACTATTTTTTAATATGTTATTACTTATGGAAAGTTAGGCAAATTTCAAATGTACGTTAATTATGGGAAATGCACATATAGGGCTATTTCCCTTAATTTAGCAGATCAGGGAGACTTCAGATTCTCTAAAAAAAAGTGACGTCACGAACCGGGGGTGTAATTATAATGGAGTGTCCAGCAGGGGCGCACTATATATAAAAGTCAATGAGTACCATTGACTTATATATATAGTGCGCCCCTGCTGGACACTCCATTGAAATCATAATGGATGTGTATGTCAATGTAATATACAGTGTTTTTATTGAATAAAAGTGTCCTTGCTCCCCAAAGTATTCCATAAATGTAATCTATCAGTACATTTGGATACTGTAAGGCTGCCGAACCGCCGCCGCCTGCCGCCGCCACTCTGGACTACACTGAACTACTACTCCCATCACCTGCTCATAGCATGAGCAGGTGATGGGAGGTGTAGTAGCTTTGTTATCGCTATGAGATCTCCGCCGCCGCCGATGATGCTGCCGGGCGCCGCTCATTACTGCAGCCATCAACCCCACTCTGCTCCCCCCTCCTGCTTCTTTCGGGATCCGGCAACTTTACAGTATCTGATGGCTGACTCCCTGCCCGGCTGCCTCTCTCCGATCACAAGTGCCTGCCAGGGACGCCAGGAAGCACCGGGAGCCGGTATGTGTGATCGGAGAGAGGCGGCCGGGCAGGGAGTCAGCTATAAGATAGTGTAAAGTTGCCGGATCCTGGAAGAAGCTGGAGGGGGGAGTGGAGGGGGATGATGGCTGCAGTGATGAGCGGCGCCCGGCAGCATCAGCAGCGGCGGCAATCTCATGGCGATAATAAAGCTACTACACCTCCCATTACCTGCTCATGCTATGAGCAGGTGATGGGAGTAGTAGTTCAGTGTAGCCAAGAGCTGCGGCGGGCGGGCGGCAGTGGCGGGCCGGCGGCGGATTGGTGGCCTTACTGTGATATCCAAATGTACTGATTGATTACATATATGGAATACTTTGGGGAGCAAGGACACTTGCTCCCCAAAGTATTTCATAAATGTATTCAATCAAAAACACTGTATATTACATTTACATACACATGGTACTCATTGACTTCTATATATAGTGCGCCCCTGCTGGACACTCCATTGTAATTACACCCCCGGTTTGTGACGTCACGGTATTTAAGAGAATCTGAAGTATCCCTGATCTACTAAATTAAGGGAAATAGCCTAATATGTGCATTTCCCATAATTAATGTACATTAGAAATTTCTAACTTTCTGTAAGTAATAACATATTAAAAAATTATTTTGGCCGGACTTCTCCTTTAATGGACTTTTCAGTTAAGCCTCACCCAAAGGGCAATTAGTAACCCCAAACTAGAATAATGTACCAACAGCCATCATTGCTCTAAGGGGAGGTCAGGCTGCTAAATTACGTCGTTTTTTTAGACTTAAAATGGCGGACATAATTTTAAATGGGGCTCAAAAAACGTTGTGTGGACATAGCCTAACTCTTGTCTCCAGTTTGGGCGGGGTTTTGCCACTCATTTCCATTGAAGTAAATGGAGCTTAATTGCATACCACACCTCAACTGGAGGCAAGAGTGTCCTTTTTCTAAGAAGATGTAGGCATAAAGGAATGGCACTCACCAGTTGAATTCAAGTGGTTGTTTATTTGCACACATCCCACACAAGTACATAGCAGGAGTCAACATTCCACTGAGATGGCAAACGTTTTGTGCAAGGGCTTCTATGCCTGAGGAAGTGCACTTAGTTTCAATGGAACTCCCGCTGTGTAATGGTGTTGTATGTGTGCGAATAAACAACCACTTGAATTCAACTGGTGAGTGCCATCATTCCTTTATGCCTACATCTCCTGCTACATTAATGTTAGGAAGCTGAGCACCACCTGGGTTTACAGATTCACTCCTAGCTAGTAGCATATCTGCAACTGCTTAGACATCAGCCCCCATAATATTAATAAAAAAAAAAAAAAAACAGAAACCAATTAGAGAAAAACATATCTGGCTTATGGTGCGTTTACACAGGCAGATTTATCTGTCAGATTTTTTAAGCCAAAGCCAGGAACAGACCATAAACAGGGAACAGGTCATAAATGAAAGACTGAGATTTCTCTTCTTTTTAAATCCATTCCTGTCTTTGGCTTCCAAAATCTGTCAGATCTGCCTGTGTTTAAATGCACCATTATGCTACGTTTACAAAGAACAATTATCCGGCGAATTTTCGCGATAACGATCGAATTTGAACGATAATCGTACGTGTCGATAATCGTACGAAAAATCGTTCATTTTGATCTTTTAACATGTTCATAAATCGTCGTTCGTCGATCGCAAAAAATTTGCTGATCGTTCCGTGTAAACAGTCGTTCACTGATTTTACCTATGTGTGACCTTTGACAAAACGATCGTAAAACGAATTTTCTGTACGATATATCGTACCGGCTAAACACTGATCATTATAAAAAAAATCGTTACTTCGAAATCGTTAATCGTACGATCGGGCCAATAATCGCCTCGTGTATACTTAGCATTAGTCAGATCAATCTCAGAAAAAAAAACTAGACAAATAAAAAAAAAAAAACTAGATAAGTAAAAAAAAACTAGATAAGTAAAAAAAAAAAAAAAAAAAGATAACCTGAGATAAATAAAAGCAAACCCCATACAACAGTAGTAATAAAAATAAAAGTAGCAAACATAACTTAAGCACAAGATGCTGTATACAGAATAAAAAGAACTTGAGGGGTTCACAATAAATTATCTCTCTAACCAGGGACCTATCAGTCACACCATAAGGGTACACAGTTTTGCTGTACCCCTATCTACACAAAGTGACACATGTATTATTGTATAAGGTGCAAAGAATGTACCCTAAAGATCAATCAATCAATGTGTTAGAAATTTGTAGAGAGAGAAGGAGCAGCCCTGGAACCAAACCTTGTCTTGTGCGTTTCGTCAGCTGACACCCTCAGGGGTCCATAATTTATGTTGGTATGGTGTTATTTGGGCATGTTTGCTAAAACTCTAAAGTATTCAATGTATATTACATTGTAACTGTTCTTTTATACACATGCTTTATTATTATATTTATTTATTTTATGTAACCCACTGGAAAAAGAGAAGTACACAATGAAGTGTTCCTAACATGCTCATAATTTTAAGGGTTATACTTTCAAACAGCTGTGACTAGTAAATCTATTATTAGGTGTTTATCAGCATTTAGTGGGAAATAAAACTATATATATTTGGTGTTATCATAACTGTTTTGACCCATATAATTTACACAGTACATTTTATGGTAGCAATAAAAAATAAAACTTTTCCGACCAAAAGATAGCCCTTATATGTTGACAGAAAAATACACAATGTATAACTTTTGGCATGTGATGACTAAAATGTTAAATTGACATTAAAGCCCTTTTACAGGCTTTTTTTTTTTTTTTATTGGTGGCCTATTATTAGGATAAGCCATCGATACCAGAAAGCTTGGTGACCACCAATATACTGACTTATATACAAGATGCTGGGAAAGCTGGGTGACCTCCATTATGCAAGATGCTGGGAAAGCTTGGTGACCTCCATTATACAAGATGCTGGGAAAGCTGGGTGACCTTCATTATACTGACTACTATACAAGATGCTGGGAAAGCTCAGTGACCTCCATTATACTGACCACTATACAACATACCATTGCCCCCCCTGCTTCCATTCATGCTGCTGGGCCCCCCCACACCTGTTCATGCCTGGCCGCCCCCCCGTACCTGTCCATGCCTGGCAACCCCCCACGGCACCTGTTCATGCCTGCCCACCCTGCACCTGTTTATGCCTGGCTGCCCCCCCCCCCGTATCTGTCCATAGCTTTGCGTCCCCCCCCCGCACCTGTCTATTACGCCTCCCCCCACACCTTTCCATGGCTCCGGACGCCCCCCTGCTGTAGTCAATCACTCTCCCCGCTGCCCGGTCCTGTGTTTGGCGTGACTCCCTCCCCCTGTCTCTCTCCTGCTGCTTTCAATTACTCTGCATCTGGAAAGAGAGAGCAGGGTACATGGTATAGCAGCGCTCTCCCAGCTGCACACAGGACCAGGCAGCGGGGAGAGCACTGCTATACCGTGGTCCTTGCTGTCTCTCTCCAGCCACAGAGTCATTGAAAGCAGCGGGAGAGAGACAGGGGGAGGGAGTCACGCCAAACACAGAACCGGGCAGCGGGGAGAGTGATTGACTACAGCGCAGGGCATCCGGAGCCATGAAAAGGTGTGTGTGTGTGGGGCGGACGGAGTAATAGACAGGTGCGGGGGGGGACCGCGGAGCCATGGACAGGTACTGGGGGTGGCCAGGCACAAACAGGTGCAGGGGGTGGCCTTGGGGGATAGCAGAGCCTCTTACTGCCACCCAGTCAGTGCAAAAGCTGCTATGAATGACTGAAACCTGTGCCGGAATTACAATGTAAATTCTCCATGTACTGCGCCCCCTGCTGGTAGCTTCAAAGGAATTACACACAGGTCTGCCCTGATTTGTGACGTCACTTTTTTTTTGAGAAATTGAAGTCTGCATGATCTACTAAATTGAGGAAAAAAGCAGTAAGTGCATTTCCCATAATAAGTATATATTACAAATTTGCCTAACTTTCCTTATGAAATAACATATTAAAAAATACTTTTGGCCGAACTTCTCCTTTAACTCTGCTACCTCAGTTATCCATTGAAAGAAATGAAGTATTTTACCCTCTTAATTTTTTCCTGTCATTCTTAGAGCAAAATTGTCTTCACTTAGTTGTTCTATGTATCCAGTTTATTCTTCTGGATGGTAATTCCAGCTTCTGCTCACCTGTATAGGTATCAAAATTAACCCGAACATCTACCATTGTCTTTGATGGGGTTCGAGGTCGAGTCGAACCGAACACCACTACTGTTCGAGGTTTGACTCAAACTCGAACATTTTATTGTTCGATCATCACTAATTGTGATAAATAAAAAACAAAAAACAAAGCCATGTCAAAGGTACAGAACATAGTGATGAACTTTTGTTATTTTGGTGCAGAAATGTATTTGTCTTGAAATGTATGTCTATTATGTCTCTGCTGGCATTTATAGAATATCTATTCTTGGAATTACTCTGCCAAAAATTATGATTAATTTATATACTTATTACAATTATAAATGTGACACCTTGAAAAATTATAAATGTTAACTGATTTCCACATCTTAATAAATAAGAACAGAAAGAAATTGATTTGTTTACTTCAAAAGATGACATCTAAATAATTCTGCAGATGTTTCAAACCTAGCCATCTGGTAAAATAATTTCTAAATAAGAGTGTATTTGTTCTTTCTAAATTTTAAATATAATATCAAAAGTGATGTTTTGGTAGTTTTATTACCAAAAAATGAAAGTTGAACTGTAGCAAAAAGCATTTTACATACAGCAGATGATTGTAATAAAGACAAAGTCGATACAATGGCTTTTGTCCAAGGCCTCTACTTTGATTTGCAGCTTTAGGTATAAGATGGGTTATGCATTCCTCTATAGTATGTTTCTTGTTAACAATTTCTTATTATTTAAAGCAAATAACTATAATTAGCAGAGAGAAGAAAAGTACCGAATTATAACCAATCTACACCTTTCTCTCTCATCCTGCTGATAGCGAGGGAGAAAAACAAAAAGGTAGACGTTATGACTGGGTGGTATACTCTGTCAGGAAAGAGATGGATAAGTCACAGACTGTGAACCCTGCACTTGTCCCTGCCCATTGTCCCTGCCTACTTGCCACTAGATGGCTGCGGACAACCATGGTGACAGTCCCTAACTTAAATAAGGTGGTACACTGAACATAGACAAGACAAACAAACACAATAGAGCAGGGTTAAGAAGCCAAGTCAAAAACAGAGGACAGCAGAGGTACAAAAAATTGGAGGCAGGCAGATAGTCAGGTTACATATCAAATGTTCAGGTCAGGCGGAAAGCAAGGATAGTCTGAGAATGAATGCAAAGGGGTAAGGAAGACAAAAGTAACAAACAGGAAAATTGCAGGGTGAGTTGGACTTGCTAGGAGGTAACTACACTTAGTAACAGTAATACTAAATCCCCCTAGTAATACCTAATTACAACATTGTACTGAAGGTCACACTAAAGCAAACAACAATCCATTCCAACAGTTATAATAGGACAATAATAAACTATGTAATCATCAGGACATTGCAATTGAGATATCTATCTGTACTCACCATAAAACTTGATCTTTATTCTATAGCCAAAAGATATAAAAACAAGAACATGGAGACACCTATCCTAACACCTACACCCATGTTCAGCCCATGTTGAATGTATTTCCTACCTCTTTTCTTTTTTCCCCTTCTCTCACAGCAGGGCGAGAGAGAAAGGTTTAGGTTGATTATAATTCTGTACTTTTCTTCTCTCTGCTAATTATAGTCTATTATTTTGAAATAATAAAAGATTGTTAGCAAGAAACATACTATAGAGGAATGCATAACCCATCTTATACTTTAAGCTGCCAACCAAAGCAAAGGCCTTGAACAAAAGCCATTTAGCGACTTTTTCTTTATTATAATGATCAATGCTATAGTTTCTATTTCTAATCCAATACTTTTTTTTTCTTTCAAAATCTTTGATATTGCATATTTCTCTGTCTAATTCTTCATGTTGGGATTTCTATATCCTTACAATATCTAGGTATTAAAATTCTAAACACACTTAAAGTGTCACTGTCGTTATAACTTTCAAAATCTAAATCAACAGTAGATGTGAAATAAAGCAAGTTTGCAATATACATTTATTATTATTATTATTATTATTATTATTATTATTATTATTATTATTATTATTATTATTATTATTATCATTATCATGCTGTAAAATAAAGCTGAACTTACCATACGTGAAAGGCCCAATCCCTCGAAGGCAGCTTTTCTGACGTGTGCTGGTTGAAAAAAAAGACTAAACACAGGAATTCCGGCCAGTACTAAGAGTCACGGCTCAATGTGTCCACCACTCACATAACTGCCTTCTCTCTGTGAGCGCTCAGATGGCCTGGGAAACACAGGACTTCCTGTTTTTTTTTTTGTGAGAAAAAAAGTCAGAAAACAGGAAGTGCCGTTTTCTCCATGATGACAAAAAAGATGAATGTAGATTGCAAACTGGCTTTATATCACATATACTTTTGGTTTAAATTTTGAAAGTTATAAGTCATGTACACTTTCAAGGGGTTTTTCAGGAAGAAGAAAAGGTCTTACCTGTTCTACTCCCTGACACTTACTTCCTCTACTTATCTCATAAGTATAAATTATGAGGTATACTTCTCATACACAGAGAAAGCAGAGAAAGGATGTGAGAACACAAGGATGCTCTAACAGCGCAAAGCAAAGCAAGCATTTTATCCATAATTTAGTAATCTGCTGGATCTTTTTCTGGTTTTAAAATAAATGTGGTCAGTGCCCCCCTCCTTCACCATAAAAATGCAGTAACACACTATCATGTAAGGGCTTGTAAGAAGACACTGAACAGTTAAAGTGCAACTATAAATTTCAGTAGCCAAAAAATGAAATTCCTCAAATAAAAAGCCCTCGTGTCACCTTTTAAAAAGAGCCCTAAACTGCGTTGATAGCATGTACGCTCGCTGAGATATCCCCAGTTGTTTGGCTCAGAGGAATAAATGAATTTTTCTTCTGGCTGACTGAATGTGGGCGTGGCCTATCCCTCATCTCCCTGGCTGTGTCCCTCTAACCACTGATCAGCACCTTAGCAGATGGTATCACACATAGCAGGGTCAGATACAGCCCCAGCACACAGTATCACAATGTAAGATTAGATACAGAGCCCCAGCAGATGGTATCACACAGTGGGATTAGATACAGTCATCTGCTCTCATAACACTGTAGGATGATGTCAGCCAGACAGGGGGAGGACCTGTTGCAGACATCTGATAGTGAATGTTCTATGTACTATGGAAAGACTACAGCTGTGTTGTGCTGGGATTTGAATCCCTCCCTTCAGTGACTCACCCACTCTCCCTCATGCAGTACATTGGAGTGATGGTGGCACTGGATACACTGGTGCCTCCATCCAGCTCTTCCCCTGCGCTGCTCCTCACACACAACACCCTCAGCTCTGCTTAGTCACCTCTGTAAGGGGAGGGGGGAGAAAACGCTGCTAGGAGGTGGGGGTGGAGGTTTTGTTTATGTCTGTGTCAGGGCTGTTATCTGATCCTCCTGTCAGAGTCCGTACACTCAGGACGGATCTGCAGGGAGGGGGCGTGTCCAGCAGGGTTGCAGAAATAAGTTAGGGCCAGACAGAGCTGTAAGGGCATAGTTAGCCTTATGTATTTAAAAAACTGTTCATTTTAGGTTATTTATGTGTATTGCAAAAAGTCTTATCATGACCTAAGCTAACTAAAACTGAATGGTCAAAATATTTTATAGTTGCGCTTTAAGTCCTATATTCTAGTGAAAATGACAGTTCATCTTATATCAGCAGTAATTTGGTGAGGTAGGTGGCTGAAGCTTACTCACCACGTGCCAAGCTAGATATTTTCTTGTCCCACTGAGGCCCCTCTCCACACACACACCCTTTCCCTGCTGATTGTTTTATATGAGCTAGAAGGGGGAAGAGTGGAATCATATATTGGGGTAGAGAAAACTCTGGAGAAAGTGTAGAACGTACCAGCTCTGGATTCCAGAAGATAATAAAGGTCACTGATCAGTACCGCAATTTGCAACAAACTGCATAAAGAAATTACTTGGAAATCAGAAATAAATTACCTTTAACAATTCCGGCAACAGCAGTTCTTTATATCTTAATAATGACTCTGCCAGATGACTGTCAGGGCCTAGGGGTCAATTTTTAGACATATCCTGCACAAAAAAAAAAATCTTCTAGCTGACAAAGGGATACTAAAGTTTCTTTCTACAAACCAAATTCTAAATAATTGAGAGTTCTCAGTGGCTGATACCTTTTACCGAGAACTCACAATTTTATATAATTTTTATCTACTGGCTTGCACGGTACAAAGATATATATTTTTTAACATCTCTAAAAAGATAGACCCTGTCCAGTAGTGATTCAGTTTTCTTTAAAGAACACTTATTTCATGACATATATAATTTAGAATAATAGAGTAACATTTCATTAAGGATCTTTTGAGTATTACTGAGTAAAATCCCTTGGGCAGTTATAATAGTGGTGATGGTAGAAGTAGACACGCTTTTCTAGCAATTTTCTTTTTTCCCCCTCATTTAAAATTTCTGGATTTAGAAACTGCTAAAAGTTCTTGCTTGGGATTAATATCAGAATTAATATCAGAAAAATCATAGAAGGATAACATATAGGTAAGATTGTACAGTGCAAAATGACACAATGCAAGGACATTTTTACACTTAAAAATACAGTTCTTTCATATCAGAAAGCATCCTTTGTTGATTAAACTTCTCAGGACAGTGAGAATAAATAATGGAATAAAATAATAATACAGTGGCCCCTTAACATACAATATTAATTGGTTCCATGATGACCATTCTATGTTGAAACCATTGTATTTTGAGTCCATAACTCTATGGAAAACTGGTAATTGGTTCTGAAGCCCCCAAGATACCATCCCAAAATGTTAAAAAATTAAGATTAAGAGAAAAATAAACAGGTATCTCATACAGATAAAGTACAGTGTTATAAAATCAGCCACTAGGTGTCTTACTAGAAAAATGCAACTGATTGACTGTTGCTAAGGCAATTTGGTCTTTAGTAGCAGCAAAAAAAAAAAAAAGAAAAAAAAAGGGAGACCAGACGAAGGAAGTGATGTCAGTTGGCCTAGTGAAAAATGAATGTTGATTGGTCAGCAACTGTGCACTGCTGCCGCTGAGTAAACTAACTGATCTTAGGGCCCACCCACTGGCTCAAAGTGGAATGCAGAAGCATAAGCAGCACAATGGAGGCTCATAGTCTGTAATGAAAAAGCTAAAAATGGCTGTTAAAAACATAAACCTTCTTATGTCCTAAAAAAGCTGTAGTAAAGCCGGAGTAGATACCCCACTGATGTCTAAGTGTGTGTGTGTGTTTGTCTGTCTGGGTTGTGGAAATGGCAAGGATATGGAAAAGAAATTGTGTCTGGGCCACAGAATTTCAATAAGAATCCAAGTAGTCTTATCAGGATTGCGCAATATTTTTTTAAGTTCTGATATAATGCTTAAGGTGACTGCAAACTGATGCCGGTTATGTTTATAGAAATTGATTAAATGTTGTTTTGCATAACATGGAAAGTAGCAAGCAACAAAGTTTCAAAAACTGAATAAAATATAGAATACAAAATGCAGTTTTTGGTTCTTTTGAATTAGGTAAGAGTTGGAGTGTTTTGAAACAAGTCTTTATTTATAAACAATGATGTGGTGATGTTTCGTCATTCCATGTGAACACTTAAAATTCATTGGAAGGACAAAAACTAAATCAATCAGATTCTCCCTGAACCTTTAACCTGTCAAAAAAACAGGAAGTGTCCATTAATGACCTTGTGCATGAAATCATTTAATTTTCATTGCCAGCCACCATTTTTCAAAAAGACAAGTGGACTGTCATGACATGTGGAAATACCCAGCAGTATAGGTCAAGAAAGTGACTATGATTCATTGTTCTCTAGGTCTGTCTTGTTTATAGCATTGTATCTAAATTACTGGAGGCTGAGTTCACATTTACATTTTTTCTGCTCTTCTGCTTGTATTTTTTATAGCCTATATACTATATGCACTTTGGCATCAGTTTCAGGCTGCGTTCACACTACGTATATTTCAGTCAGTATATGTATATTTCAGTCAGTATATTTCAGTCAGTATTGCAACCAAAACCAGGAGTGGATTAAAAACACAGAAAGGATCTGTTCACATAATGGTGAAATTGAGTGAATGGCTGCCATATAATAGTAAATAACTGCCATTATTTCAATATAACAGCCGTTGTTCTAAAATAACAGCAAATATTTGCCAATAAATGGCAGCCATCCACTCAATTTCAACATGTGTGAACAGATACTGACTGAAATATACATAGTGTGAACGCAGCCTGGATAGTGCTAAATATATTTTAATATTATATTATAGTTTAAATAAAATATAGCCTTGTACCCCCAATAGTCATCTTCAGAAATCTGCTTACTCCCTAGAAGGTTTGCCTCCACCCCATTAGATTATATTAGCATGTCGAGGTCTCATAGACACAGATAGAGGAATGTGTGAAAATCTGCTTGTTCTATTGATTTATAGAACACTGATTAACAATCCATTGATAATTCTTGTTTTCCTTTCCTCTGTTAGGGTAGCTTTACACATACTGCCCCTTTAACCCGGCCCCTTTAACCCCCGCCGCGGCTGTGTGCAAGGCTCCCCTCACTCCCCATTAGCCACTCAGTACTGCCGTGCACTGATTGGCTGATAGGGAGCGAGGGGAGGCGGGAGCCTCACACAGCTGTGGCGCAGAGCCAGGTAATGGGTAATGTGTGCTCTGGGCTGGGGGTCAGAAGCCGCACGGCTCTATTCATTCTCTATGGACGCCGGACCTCTCCCCACAGTGCGCGCCGGCTTCTGACCGGGATATCTCTGTCCTGGGACCGGCTCCGGGAGCGGGACTCGGCCAGATGAGGTCTGTATAAGGGGATCTAGCTGGGAGTCTGGAGCCTGTCACCCCGGCACAGGGGGTGACAGGTCCTCTTTAAGCATTTTATATATAAGATGCTGGTTGGTAGAAATGAGCAAAGCGAATCTGGCGAATCAAGACATGCTACGAATATGCTGTCAATTGGCTTCATTCTGCAAAGTGAATTCACACAGATTCGCTGAGAAAATTCACAAAAAATAAATGGTGGCCGACTATGCTGTCTGGAGTGTCACTGGGCGGGAGAAAAGGATTAACCATAATCCCTAATGCCCATCCAATCAGCTGCAGGCCCCTCTGTGATGTCAGCACCTCCCCCTCTATATAAGGTGGTTCGTTTCTGGAGGTGGCCAGTCGGCTGTGTGTGGAGGACAGCGCAGGATGGCAGCAGCCAGTTAGAGCAGAACAGGGAGAGACTAACAGAGCGATTTAGGGGCAGAGAGGAGATGATATGAGGGCTGATTGTGGGTGATATTTTGTCGTAACTGTAATTCAAGTGTCCAGTTTACCAAGTAATTGGATGCCTATAGGGATAAACTGGGGCCAGTGAAGACACAATCCATATTATTTACTCACTGGGCACTGTAAACTCCTGTAAATTCCTATTGAGTTATTCCAATTTACTGGAATCAGTGAACTGAGTATGCGTCTTACATAATCAGCGGTCGTTTACACTCCTACTGTGTTAAATTTGGTTTTATTACTGAACTGAGTGTGCGCTTTACATTATCAGTGCTAGCACTCCACTCCTACTGTGTTATATAAGTTGAGTTTTATTACTAAAATGAATGTGTGCTTTACATAATCAGTGGTCACAGTCCACTCCTGTTCTGGGAAAAAAATGTATATTATGCCACTGATCCACCAAGGTCCACTGCTGTCCATGGCGGAAACTGGCTTACAAATTTTAATTATGATTTCCCGATTTTTGACACTTTTAGATCAAAATGCTTTAACAAATTTGCCCTTCTGTAATAGTCCCAGTATTGTAGCTACTATAGTTTGGGCTGTTAAATTCCCGAAATTCGCAAAAAAATTTCCGTCTGCTTCACTCATCTCTACTAGTTAGCCATGTCTTGTTGTTATCAAACCTCTGACTGGAAAAGTACAGGTGCAGAGCATCGCATTATTACATTATTTAAGCCTAACATTGTACCTCTTGTCACAAAATTTTATACAAACAAAATTTGGAGAGTTTATTTACTATGCAGCATTACAAGGTTCTCTAAAGAGTTGCCTCCTCTTCAATACAAAAAAGTATCATGTCATAGTATCCAGACACTTTATCTTTCTGTACAGTATGATATTCTGGCAGCAATGCTGTCGCAATTTCTTTGCACCAATGCCAGGACTGTAAATTGATAATCAGTATTGCTTGAAAATGCAGCTGCTCCTGTTTGTCCATTAGTACATAAATATTTTGTCTTGCTTTTGCAATTATTGACAGACATAATGAAGATTAGTGCTATCTCCCTCCAAATCCTTATGAGTATAATAGATATAATTATTTTTTTTTTCTGATTACCTGGAGCCACTTCAATCCTCTATCTATTTGGATAAGCATATTCAGGAGAGCAATTTAAGCCGTAGAGAGTAATGATTGCATAAACAAAATTATGAGCGGTGGTGAAATGCCTGAGGTTCTTACTTGTTTTACTAACTATTAGTGAAGTAGAGGATTTGGTTATTGAAATGTGTTTTTTTTTTACTTTTTAGAACCCATGTGTTTTTTATAGATAGATGGCTTTATTTATTTTATATCAGTTTATTGCATGTTCATAAAAACACAGGCCACGTTCACACGCTATGTTTTACCAATGAACAAGCACTGTTGTTTATGAGCACTGCTTAATTGCATAGCAGTGAATGGAACAACGGCAGTAGTGTATACTCACTGTATATGTTCACTGCGGCCACACAAAATAATTGACATGTCAATTTTGTACGGCCAATGTTTGGTGAACAGAGGTTGTACAAATTAGCCTGTGCTCACAGTGTAAAGTACGGCTCCCGGATGTACTTTACACTGTGGCCTATTGTAAATTGATGTAAGGGCACATCCGGTTGTGCCTGCATTCCAATTAAAATCAAGTGATGTTCATCCCGACGATATTGTAGTATCAGCCGGGTGAAGATGTCAGGCATCGGCCGTAGTTTGACACGGCCATGTCAAACAATGGCCAGTGTTCTCATAGCGTGTGAACATGCCCTAAGGTTGTATAATGGTTTTCAACCACTATTCCAATTTAAATGAAAATATGTAATTGCCACGGCTTGCATTTATGATCTTTTTTTTCTGATTTGTAATGTGTAAACATATCTAAATCATTGTCTTTCGCCCACCCAGGGGGCCTCTTTCAACATTTTCCATTTGAGTTTCTGTATAGTGATGTATCACACAGACAATGCTCAAATATCTTCTCTGAACTCAGAAAATAGCTTTACTACCACAAATTAAATGTGTCTTTTCTAGATCTGTGAAAAGAATTATATAGTTCTATATAGCTCAATTTTCTCAAAAGCAAAATTTAAAGTTTCAACTGTGATTCTGTTCCTCTAATGACTGGAAGATAAAACATTTCATATACTTTTTTTTCTTGATGTGATAGTTACATATGCAAGTCAAATAGATTCCAAATGCTTCTCGTAGTTACAGGTCATGTTGTGATAAACAGATCCCACAGAACAAATGCATCTAGCTATTACTTATTACAGCGGGATGAAGTGTAAGGGCCTAGAGGGATATCTCACTGTAACACATGTTAAAATGAATGCAGTGTTGCATAAAATAGACAAGTGTTGAATATTTCTTGCCTTCACTACAAAATATTGAAAAATATAAAAAAAGAAGAGACCAGAAATGTTAATATTATTCAGCCCACTTCTGTTACTATGTTAATCGTATAAATATGAAAGGACGTTATCTGTGACCTTTGCTAAAGAGTGGTATAATAATGTGTTGTAAATAGAGAAAAGTGAGTATGCTCGTCTGAACTTGGTACTCGTTCGAATATTAGGGTACACGATGGTGCTCGTTACTTGGACGAGCATCTTGCGATACTTGAGACAATGGCATCTTCCTCTTCCTGCATGTTTGGCGGCTTTTTTTCAGCCAATCATCATGTAGGAGAGGCTTTGCAAGCTTATAGCATCACGTGGGAACCCTACATGTCGATAGCAGCGATTGGCTGGCCAGATCACATGACCTGGGCATATAAGAATCAGGTCCCGCGATGCTCGCGTCAGAGGCAGGCTGAAAGGGATTAGGGAGAGAGCTGCTGTCTGTAAGGGAGAGTGTTAGGCAGGGAATTAGTGTGCAGTTAGGCAGGAATCCGACACAAAGAACCAAACGGTCCATCTAAGGGCTTAAAATATCTAAAATATATATATTTTTTTTTTGCTGCTCTTTGCTGCCGGCTTGGACTTGTAGTTCAGCTGTCAGTAGTCAATTTGTACTGTTGCTGACATTCTTTTGGCTGGCTGGGATCTGTAATTCAGCTATACCTATCCTCACTGTGTAGTGTCCTGTGCAACGGGTGCCTTAAAAAAAAACAGCACCAGTTACACACATACTCTATACAACTACCCCAAAATCTGCTGGCATAATGTTGTGATTTGCCAGCCCCAGAGGCATCCATGCATGCTGCCCCTGCTTTTTCCTGTCCATTTCCGTGTTTTTTCCATCATTTTCTGAGGTTTCCAGGTTTTCAGACAATCTTCCCTGTGCAGAGCTTTGGTCCCCTGCAAAAATGCTCGAGTTTCCTATTTACTTCAATGGGGTTCGTTACTCGAAACAAGCACCCGAGCATCGGGAAATATTCGTCTCGAGTATCGAGCACCTGAGCAATTTAGTACTCGCTCATCTCTAGTTGTATGAATGTTACTTTTCATTGTAATCCTACCTTTGATGCATAGATGACTGCCAAGACTTGATCCCTACAAGACATTAAGGGGGGGGGGGGGGTAGGGGTCATTTATCAACTCCATGCCCAGCATACATAAGGCTATGTTCACGTGACTTTTTTTCTCTTTTTAGTTTGTAAAACAACGTCCGTAATTTTTGAGTTTAAAATGAAGTCAGTAATTTAGCATTTTAGAAATCCATCATTACAATGTCGGCTATTGGTACATTATTCTGGTTAAGGGTCCATTTACACAGAAAGATTATCTGACAAAGATTTGAAGCCAAAGCCAGAAATGAATTTGAAAGAGAAAAAATCTCAGGCTTTCCTTTATGACTTGTTCCCTGTTTATAGTCTGTTTCTGGCTTTGGCTTCAAATCTTTGGCAGATAATCTGTCAGATAATATTTCTGTGTAAATGGACCCTTAGGTGGACTGATTGCCCTTTGGGTGTGTCTTTAATTGAAAAATCCATTTTATTTCATAGTAAAGATGGTGAAAGGAAGGTGAAAGAATAAAAACTGTGTGTGAACAATTAAAACATTCATTGTTTGCAAATGACGCCTGTAAATTATTGCCATGATCATTGTTTTGAAGTTCGTGCAAACAACGTCCATAATAAAATACACTGTGTGCATTGGACGCCCATTATTACATTGACTTCAAAGCATTCCATTGAGGTCAATTAAAATGCTGTAATAACGGATGACATTTTAGGTTGCCTTTACACACACCGGATCCGCAGTGGATTTCAAGCTGCGAAATCTGCTGCGGATCCATTGGCAGTTCTTTCCTATGAGAATACTTACTCAGTATGTGAATTAACCCCCCGCTGCCCGAAGCATACATCACCTGCTCCCCACTCTGGCTTGCTTCGCGGGTTCTTGGCTGGACGTCCTGTTTAGCCAATCAGTAGCTGCAGATCCGGTGTGTGTGAAGGCACCCTTAAAAAGAGAAATCAAACCCCTTTTTACTTTCTTTTTCTTACTGTAAACATAGCCTTAAGAAAAAGTCAGAAACCACCTGGTTTGAACATAAATCTGCAACTTTTTACTGATGTAAGCCCTGCTCGCAGGGCTGTATTTATCACTAGGCACCTGTGAACCAATTTTTTTTTTTTTTACTTTCCCACCTCTCATTCAGACTTGCTTGTAAATCTGGTGTCTTTTTTAGGGGGGAGGAGGGTATGATAGAAGTGTTTAGATTTGGTGGTGTTATCCAGTCACAGTGTGACGGTATTGTTCAGGTCTGGTGTGGCGGTGGTAAAGATGATGTCTGGAGCTATTACCTACCAATCTACCAATCCTGTTGTGAGAATTCCGTCAGAAAATATGCAGGCTGCTAATCATTGATTAAATGAGGATAATTTTTTTTATGTTTTAAGCAGTTAAAAACCATGAAAAACATAATTCAGACAATGTTTCTACATGTTGAGAAATGCATGTGACCGAAACCACTCTCTCCCATGCTTCCCAAGATGGGGCATCTTCAGGTTTAGTGCCTAGGGCAGCAGCAGCTGTTAATATGGCCCTGCCTGCTCACCCAATGACTGGGCAGGGGGGCAGCAAGGCACAAAGGGGACGTAACGTCCGTGGTTAATCCTACATATTGTTAACATGGCTTATGCCTGCACCTGTTACTTGCACCTGTTTCCCTCTGTCAGACCAATGTAAAAGGAATGCATATTGTACCTTATGTATTGTAGTGAAATCTTGTGGTTAAACTGTGTAAAAAATGATTAAATAACTAAGGATGTGATGCACCTATATGTGGTTAATAGAGATGAGCGAACCTTGAGCATGCCCAAGTTCATCCGAACCTGAGCATTCAGCATTTGATAAACGGTGGCTGCTGAAGTTGGATAAAGCCCTAAGGCTATGTGGAAAACATGGATGTAGTCATTGGCTGTATCCATGTTTTCCAGACAACCTTAGAGCTTTATCCAACTTCAGCAGCCCCCGCTAATCAAATGCCGAACGATCGGGCTCGGATGAACTCTAGTGTTTAAGAATCTGCTATAAAGTGAGAGGTCCCTGCTTAGCCTTCAGTCCTTTCTTTGGAGGTGTCTAGTCAATGTAGAACAAGTCTGCATAGAGTGTTCATCTAGTGTGAAAGGGGAGTCTACATGTCCTTTTGTCTTATGGGCTTACATTTAAGTGAAGGTAACTAGTACACAGAAATTACTAATGCTCTCTAAGAATTCTATATTGTATTATAGTCAGGGGCATAACTAGAAAGGGCTGGGCCCCATAGCAAACTTTTAATTGGGCCCCCCTTCTCTCCCTCATCCCACTGTAGCTAATTTCCCTGTTGGTTACCCCTCAACCCAATAGACAGCATATGTTGGGCATCTCCCCTGGTATGCCCCCCCAATAAATGGTGCCCCTATGATAGACATCTCCCCTAGTGTCCCCCATGGTAGGCATCTCACCTCATAGCCCCCTGTGCATAGCCCCCCCCCCAAATAAACATCTCCACTATTATCCTAACACCCCCCCCAGTACATAGTGTCTCTCAAGGTAGATATCTACCTTGATAGTATAATGACAGCTCAGGAGGCCCGTTTTATAACAGGCATTGGCCCCCTGATGTGGTGTGATGGTGTGATGTGCCGCTATAGTGCTACAGTGGTAGTTATGCTCCTGAGTATAATTACACTACTCAGCAAGGATGACTGTTTTTTTTAAATAATGGAAGTTAGTGGAAAAACAGATGAAATACATTTATTTTATCATCCGTTTTGGCAAAAAGCAGATGAAAGGAATGGACTGCAAAAAAAAGCTTTGTGAAACCAGCCTTACTGAAGTGAATCTTTCAGGAGGAAAACGTAAATGTAAATAATAGTGCCATTGACTGGATAGACCTAGTTAAAGCGACTCTGTACCCACAATCTGACCCCCCCCCCCCAACCACTTGTACCTTCGGATAGCTGCTTTTAATCCAAGATCTGTCCTGGGGTCCGTTCAGCAGGTGATGCAGTTATTGTCCTAAAAAAATACGTTTAAACTTGAAGCCCTGTGCCAAACGGGAGTATCTGTGCCCTAACTTTGCACAACCCCTCCGTTTCTCCTCCCCACCCTCTTCATCATTAGGAATGCCACTGAAACATTTTCTCCATGCTGAACATTGCACAGGTCCTTAACGATCCAGCCCATGTGCCGGGCTGCCACAGGTGGGGAATAGGAGGCAATCTGCCTAGAGCATTCCTTATGATGAGGAGGTTGGGAAGGAGGGACAGAGAGGTTGTGCAAAGTTAGGGCACAGATACTCACGTTTGGCATGGGCTTCAAGTTTAAAGGTATTTTTTTAGGACAATGACTGCATCACCTGCCGAACGGACCGCGGGACAGATCTTGGATTAAAAGCAACTATCCGAAGGTGCAAGTGGTTTTTTTTTGGTGGTGGTGGTGGTGGGGGGGGGGTCAGATTGTGGGTACAGAGTCGCTTTAACATCATTCTGCAAATACGTTCATTATCTACATTCATTTCTAGGGCTTAGATATGTTTTTTGTTAACATGCAAATACAGCTAAAGTGCCCAGGGGCATTCCTCAGAATGGTAAGAGCCCAGGTAAATCCAGTACATTTCCTCTCTATCAGCACCCCACAGCCCACTTGCATCAGCCTACCCTGCTGGACTGACAACTACTTGCCTAGGCCCTTGCCGAGTTGGCGAACCGTCCCAGGATACTTGGCCCCTCCTGATCAGTGTCTCCTGATCCTGAGAATGACAGCCTGGGAATACCATTTATAAGAACACTTTGAGTACAGTGCATTAAAGCATAACAATGCAACGTATTAGGAGAGTGAATATACAGTAGGTGATTGCAAATCACCTATTTTAGAACTTCAATTGCTTTTTTCCCTTTAAGAGATCTTGCTTTAGATCCTAAACTATCATTTTTCCATACATAAGTATATCTATATCGTATTATTCTTGATAGTAATCCAAATACATTATATTTTAGACCACATTTTTTCAGCCTTTTATTTCTTATGAAAGATTTTATTTCCCTAAAGTGGTATCTATTTGCCTCAAACTTTATTAAAATGTATCTGTGTCATCAATAAAGCATACCTATAATTCACAGGGATGATATTCCTCTTCTTACTATATCAAAGAAATGGAATTATCACACTGTGACTCGTCCTAGATCAGTTTTTATGTTAGTACTACAGAAGAAAGCACAAAGAAGAAAATGGTAATCAGTATTTCAGGGACATTTTAGTGTAACCCTTCCCTCCCTAGCCCTTTGTGTTTTTATCAGAAAGATGAAATGTGAACACAATATACAGGATTTACTTTGATTTTTAAAATTCTGTAGTCTTATTTTTAGAATTATTATTTTCAGATCGAATTTGCTATATAGTATGTAATATAGGAAATAACTGAACAGATATAAAGGAAAGGCTATCCTTCACCAATGTTTGATAGCTGTGTTGTGGGAATCCCCTTTTAACTGCTCACCAAACAACTGTAAGGAGTGGCTATATTAATAAAATACCAATATAATAATTAAAATCAATTAGCACATAATATATATTGATAATTAGATTGTGTTAGGGCCCTATTGTGCAGAAAATCATTATATTGTTTGAATTTAAACGATTATTGTTCATCGTAAATGCAGGCAACGGTCTAAAAATAATTTGCATGTCATTGATCGATTTAGATCTGACCCTAAAATCATTGTTAATCATTCGCTAATTGTTCTGTGTAATTCTACACCGTTCATTCTGTAGCTGGGATCAGATGAAATAAATGATCGTAGTGACGATTGCTGTATTGATCTTAACTACCGACTATTGTTCTGTGTAAACAATTTCAGGTTAACAATACAATAAACATTTATCGTTAAAAATCGCTTTGTGGGGATGCAGCTAGCTGTTGAGGAGTACAGAAGAGTGGCCACCGAGCTCCTACTTCAGTGATCTAAAAGCGACATGTTTATTGAGCAGATCATCTTATTTTCTTCATCTTGTGACTGGTCCAACACCCTGCTCCCTTCCTGTCATGAGGATGACCCTAAGGATAACAACAGCGGCCGCCAGGCAGAGGAAACAAACCCCACTCCATAACACAGTGATATCACAAGATGGCGGCGGCTTCACTGCAGCTCCTTTCCTTGATCACTACAGCTCTGATGTCGGAGCGGTATGGCAGGTATGGCAGACATCGGAAGAAGGAACAGGGAGACAACGAGGAACTGCCCTAATGACTAACACTGGGACTTCATCACGTTTCCAAGGTAAGGATCGGAAGGGAGGGAATGGTACTGCAGGTGTCCTCGGGCTGCGAGCAGCCCCTGCAATGGAGGAATAACATCATTTACCCTGCTCCACTACACCCCCTATGGCACCCCCTTCCTCTCAACACCCTGGCAAACAACAAGAGCAACGACATCCAACCCTGCACTGCACTGAGATTCCTCCTTTTGATGCTTTCATTAATCCCAAGTTCTCCTCAGTGCCTCGTATCAGTGCTGCAGTACATGACACTCTCCTGAAAGCACAATCCACAGACTCCTCCTTTACTACTGAAGTCTCAGCAAAGACTGCCAGCAATGCCTTTGATGACTTACCCACTTCTAATACTCCGCTACCGTCTTTCTCCCTTAAAAAGATGCTCATGGCGTTGAGGGATTCAATCCAAGCTGGTTTTGATGGCACCATAGCCACCATAAGAGATTCTGTGCAAGCAGTAGAGCAGAGAGTGCAGCAAGTGGAGAATAAGATAGCAGACTGATAACAGATTGTTAATGAATATAACTCCCTGCTTGATTTTACATTGGGACCTGGAGGCAGAGGTGTGGCAGTTAAGGAACGCACTAGCAGCTATAGACGACCGCTCTCAATGCAACAGTCTCAAAATGAGAGGCATCCCGAAATCTATTTCAGCCTCTGAATTGCCTAACTTTGCGCAAGGTTTCATTTAAGAGCTACTACCAGAGTGCACCCACAGGGAGGTTATCATATCACAATACTCGCAAGTGAGTTAGACTTTGACACAAAAGGGGCCACACTGGTGTTTCCCTATTTATGTTCCAATACTCGCAAACGAGTGAGACTTAAGTGGATACCTATCAGGGTAGTGTGGTGCTCTCCCAATCTGGTGGTACCCCGTGGCAACAATCTAGGGATATCTGGCTATTCCCGTTCTCGCAACTGAGGCTCCATGGACTCCTTTTTTCCACGGGGAGCTTACCATTGATTGGGCTTGCCGAATCCCCAGACATAATAATATCCCGCCTGATACCCCATGGGACACAATAGTAAGAGTTTGTTATCTGAACGTTTAAACGGCTTGTATGCCAAGATCTCAATCTTCTTGGATCTATCTTCGGCAATATTGAATTGGTGTAAATCGTTCACTCCGGTCACCGCAACTCTGAGGGACAGCGGAATTCCTTAAAAATGGGGCTACCCAGCTTGTCTTATTGTGTCCAAAGGGTCTAATTCCTGTGTGCTTTGTGATGTAGCTGCTGGTTTACAACTACTAAACAATTGGAACATTCCACAAGTCCCACAGGAAACCTCTGGGACAATTTCACCCCTGCGGAGAGGTTCTAACGTCTAATGGCCCCACTTATAGATGGTGATGCTTATTTGCTCGTTAGTATCCAGCAGGATAAGGTTTGGTGGACCTCTATAATTGTGCACATTTTGATAACCCCTCGGTTCATATCGGACTCTCTACCCCTACCCATCGACTTCGGTTTGATTGTTTAATATCGTTCTCACTGCCATTTAGACTACTATTTTCATGTTATGCATGTCATATTCTATTATTGTAGCATTTCCAGCACATGGTTTCTTGACTCTCCATTAGTATGCTCTACAGCTACATGTTGCACTGTTGTTCGTGTTGGTACTAGATATGGGGAACCACTCACATATCCTACATATAGCTTCCCTTATGTTGGTACCCATTTATCAGTCTCAGCATCCTAGTATGATGGCAGCAAATTATTGTGTATTCTTTGTATTGTTTGTGTCGTTTGTCTCTGTATTGTCTCCCAGTCAGTACAAGCATACTCCACTCCTAGCCCCTAATTTTGCTGCTTAGGGTCATTCAATCATAGGCGACTTAATCAGTGTAGACCATATTGTGACTCTGTTTCCTTATCAAACATGGATTAGGACCCTTTAAGTGACTGCAGTACTTACATGGCACTTTAACTATTATCGGTGGTTATTTGAACAATGGGGGAGATTTATCAAACATGGTGTAAAGTGAAACTGACTCAGTTGCCCCTAGCAACCAATAAGATTCCACCTTTCATTTTCCAAAGAGTCTGTGAGGAATGAAGTGGAATCTGATTGGTTGCTAGGGGCAACTGAGCCAGTTTCACTTTACACCATGTTTGATAAATCTCCCCCAATGTGTTTTTTACTGTGTCTCATACACCTTGTATGTTTGTCTTATTTTTTGTCTCTATATTGCCTTCTTGTCATTGGTGCAGAAGGGCACATATTTGAACGTTGTCTTTTTTTGTTTATACTTATTACTCAATGTTTAATGTTCTGGTGTCGTCTATTACCACTTAAGGGTATCTGAACGCCAGTTCTTAATCGTGGATCTGCTACTACATACATTTGCTGTTTGTTCAGCCTGTACATCTCAATCAGTGATTTGCTATGCACACCATTTGTTTGCGTTTATGTTACAAAAAATCCATTTTGAAAAAACTTTCAGTAAAAATTATTGAAATGTAAAAATCGCTTTGTCTAATAGGACCCTTACTTTTGCTAAGTACAGCATTCATAGATGCATCCACAAATCTGCAGGGTTTAGAAAATTATACTTCATTAGTTGCTGGGTCATTGCTTTGTTGATTTGCTCTCTAGGAAGTCTTTACATGTGACAGTGTACAGGGAACTGAGGTATACTATAAATATAAAAAGTACAGAAATTGTTTTGAATAAATATGTACATGTTTATTATGTATCATGGATCATGTCAGACTAACATTGATTTCTTTGATTAAGTCACAAAAGTGATGAATGGCGGTGGTGCCGTGGATATCACCTATCTAGACTTCAGCAAAGCCTTTGATACAGTTTCTCATAAAAAGCTGATAAAGAAATTAGAGAACATTTGATTTAATCCCTGGATAGTTCAGTGGATTTGTTGCTACCAGAAGGCTAGATATCAGAGGGTCACTGTTAAAGGTGAGTATTCTGAGCAGAGACTGGTTACAAGTGGTGGCCACAAGGGGCTGTTCTGGGTCCTATTCTTTTTAATGTTTAAAAGTGACATAGGAGAAGGTTTGGTAGGTAAGGTTTGTCAGTTTGCTGATGACGCAAAAGTGAGCAATAGAGTTGATATTCTTGAAGGTGTCCAAGAATTTAGGTGTCCATGATTTAGATTTGCTAGATAAGTAGTGAAAATAATGGAAACTGCATTTCAATGTTTCAAAATGTAAAATAATGCAATTGGATAAGAGGAATATTTTATTCAAGTATCATATTGACAGTTGTGTTGGCAAAGACTTCAGAAGAGAAGGATTTAGGAGTGGTGATTTCTGCCAGCCTTAAAATGAGTCACCAGTGGTGAGGAAAGCTAATAGTATGCCGGGCTGTATAGCTAGAGGTATAACCAGTAGGAAGAGGGAGATTATGATTATGTACAAAGCTCTAGTGAGACGACATCTGGAATATTGTGTCCAGTTCTGGAGACCTCACCTACAAAAAGAATATTGATAAAATCGAATGAGTCTAAAGATGGGCTACAAAAATGGTAAAGTGTGTTAGGCAGAAAATATTAGGAAAGACTTAAACTATGTTCACACTACGTAAAAGTACGGCCGTTGCTGCCATCGGCAACAACGGCCGTACTTTATGCAGTGTGGAACATTGCCTACATTTCTATGGGATCCCGGCCGGAGCGTATACACATCGTATACGCTTCGGCCGGGATGCCGTGTGGAACCGCAAATAACTGATTATTGCGGCCGTAGGAAACCCTGTCAGTTCACACAATGAAGAGAGCTGCTCTGGCCGCTTGCTTCATTGTATGCTGTGGGAGGTTCTGATGCGGGCGCGCACTGATTGCCGGCCTCCCGGGATGATATGGGTACTTAAGTGCCGGCCGGGATGATCTGGTGAACATAACCTTAAAGTGTAACTACCATCTTTAAAATCTTCTGACATGTCATAGCGACATGTTAGAAGTGTGTATCAGTCAGGGTCAGGCTGCTGAGAAGCCCACCAACCTTTAGAACAAAGGGACGTTCATCTTCTCTACAGGGAGATGAATTCCGTAGACTTCTAATACTGCTAATACAGCAATATTCTTGTGTCTCCAGTTTTGGTTGGGTTTCGCTATAATTTTTATTCACCTCAATGGAACTGATTTGTAAATCCAAACCCAAACTGGAGATAAGAGTTGTGCTGTTTCTGGAAGAAAGTGTCTATGTTTTTTCTAAACCTGGATAACCCATTTAAACCTTTTGCTGTCATTTCTTACTTCAAATACACATTTACGTATGTTTTTACCACACCTCTGTGCTCTAACTGTTCCAGATTTTCCTTTCTATCTTTATGTGAATCTTATTATCTACTGAAATAAATTCAGTATACCTTTCAATTACTTCATGATCACATAAATGACTGAAATTACAAAAAATGGAGTCGAAAGTAGGTCAGAATTCTATTTTCTTTTCAAACCAGAAATCTTTTCATTGTGTGTATCTGTAGGGTATGTAGAAGTCAAATGGGAGAAAAAAAAACAATACTTTGAAATGAACTTTTTTGCATTATTCTATTTTCCAACTGCAGTGTACAAAACAGATTAGTATGTCAAAGCCATTATCAGAATGTAGTTTATTTAGGATTTAAAGATTGTAGCATCAAAAATATAGTAGAATAAACAATTTTTCTCAGTGGGTCAGCTCAGCTAAACCCTGTGGGGACTCAGAATCAAATAAATACATCTCTTTCATTTGTAATAAATTCATCAAGTGATAAAAACATGTTTTAGTAGGTAAATTTATGGAGGCAATTTATAAGTTATACAAATACACTATGTATTTTATTTGTCATATTATAAAATACTGCTTTTGCTACATCCACTAAAGCAAGAGTATAAAAAACATTTATAATCCAAATAAATTGTATACCAGACATTGTCATCTTTTATCTGTTTAAAGCCAAAAGAAATTTATCAAAAACTCCTGAATACAAACAAGATAAACATAATACAAGTTGTGAAACCTAATCAAAATAATATAAAAGTATAATTCTTAAGACTCGGTTCACACTGCATTTTTTACAGTCTGTTTTCTAAATTTATTTTTTTTTTGCAAAAAAAAAAAGATAAAAAAAAAACCTGATGTATTTGTGTACATCTGTTTTGATCCATTTTTCGATTGACTTCAATTGTAAAAATAGATCAAAACTCATCCTTTTTTTAGCATACAGAAAATGTGGTTGACCACGTACAAAGATACTGCATTGATCTCTATAAGCTTTTGATTTATGGCTCATCGGTGTCCCCTAGGGAGACTATAAAAGTGTTTAAAAAAATAAATGTTTTTAAAATATAAATAAATCTATCCCATGAAAAAATAAACATATTTGGTAATTTTGCTTGTCGCTTTCAGCTTGTTACTTCACATATCAAAATCCATTATGCTTCTTATCTTAACAGAGTGTCATGTCTGTCTGCCCCGATCTTAAAGGGCTCAACCTTTTAATACCTCAATATGTCAAACAATTGATAATGTTATTATATTACTGATATTAATATTGTTATTATATTGCCGATCTGCCAATACGGAGTGCTTTGAAACCCATTAATTTCTATAGGGTAACTGTCATACACCCGCTATTTTTGCAGATCCGCAATCCACAACATAAAAAAAAAGGACTGGTTGTAATGCGTCCGAAGCACTCCGCAAAACCATATGCAACTGAATTTCGCAATTATGTGATCACCATTTAATTTCCTTCTGGCAGCCATTTTAACCCCTTCGTGCTGCAGCTAGTTTGGGCCTTAATGACCGGTCTCACTTTAAGCGCTTACAGCTCAGTGATGCTTTAACGTATGCTAGCGATTCTGAGATTGTTTTTTCGTGACATATGGCACTTTATGTTAGTGGCAAAATTTGGTCACTACTTTGTGTGTTTTTTGTGAAAAACATCAAAATATCATGAAAAATTAAGAAAAATTGCATTTTATGAACTTTGAAATTCTCTGCTTCTAAAAAAAAACATATTTTACTTTTTTAGGGTGTTATGGGGCTTAGAAATTTATCAGCAAATTATCACATTTTCGTGAAAGTTTCAAAAACTGATTTTTTTTTAGGGACCAGTTCTTTTTATATGGATTTAGAAGGCTTTTATCCTGAAAACCCCCATAAGTGACCCCATTTTGGAAACTAGACACCTTAAAGAATTTATCTTGGGGTATAATGAGCATTTTAACCCTACAGGGGCTGGAGGAAAGTATTCATCATTAGGCCGTAAAAAATGGAAAATTAAAATATTCCAATAATATATATGTTTAGATTAAAGTTTCTCATTTTCAAAAGGAACATGAGAGAAAAAGCACCCAAAATTTGTAACACAGGTTCTCCTGAGTAAAAAGGTACCCCATATGTGGGCATAAAACACTGTATGGGCACACAGCAAAACTCAGAAGGGAAGGAGCGCCAATTAGCTTTTCCAATGCAGATTTTGCTGAAGAAGTTTCTGAGCGCCAGGTGCGTTTGCAGAGCCCCTGTAGTGTCAGCAGAGTAAAATCTCGTCATAAGTCACCCCATTTTGGAAAGTGCACCCCTCAAAAAATTCATTTTGGGTGTGGTGAGCATTTTGACCCCACAGGTATTAGAGGAAAGTATTCAAAACTAGACCGTGGACTTCCGGTTCCGGCGCCACCATGTGAGGTGGTGTGGAGAGGGAGCTCCGCGCCTTCACCCCGTGCAGCAGCTGAGATCCCCTCTTACCGCAGCCACACACGTTGCAGCACATCGGTTGGGAAAACCGGAGGACGAGGGGATGTGCGGGCGGTCAACCCCGTGAAAGGAACACACACTGAGACCGGCGCACAAGGCGGAGAGGTGCTTCCATAAAGACCCGGGGCCATCTTGCCCGCGGCCACGCTTCCTCCGCATACAGGAGCTGTGCAGAGCGGCAGCACGGGGGATGGACCCAGACAAAGGGCAGTAAGGTACTCGGTGGGGAAACAGCAGCTCCGCACACTGATAACATTACGGGCCCGAGGCCCGGGCTGCCATATCATCCCCCCCGCATAATACCCACACGCGGCAGCCATGTGATGAAAGGGACAGGGGACGCCATTATCAGTTGTATGCAGTACGTCAGCCTCACTACATCATCTCACAGGGGCCATAGTGACTTGTGCTCAATCGTACTACAACTTACCAACCTGCCCTACACAGCTGCGTATATTATATTATACTGGGACTAAGATATCATCTCCATTTATCAGCCTGCTTATAGGTAGCCCTGCTCTGTTTCAATCCTATATGACTCTTGAACATCCACATATACTTTTGTATGCAGGAGACATTAGACATCATTAATGGATCCTTATCCGGTCAAAATGGGGAAAACTAAAAACAAGGGGGTAAAGTCCACGAAACTGACAACAACACCCTCAGTTCCTCCTTTGGATGGCACGGCATCTATTCCCAGCCTTTCTGATGCACTGGGTCCTCCACCCTTCCAATGTATACAGGATGGAGAGACTGTTCTCCAGGAAACGTCAATAGATTACAGGCGTCTTGCGGAGGCCGTGGCTCGCCATCTTGCCCATGACATACAAGAGACGCTAGCGAACACGGTTGCCCACTCGTTCCAGCAATTGCAGCAAAAAGTGGCCCAACACAATGAACGCATAGATGATTTAGACCAAAGACTACTCTCCATGGAGAATGATGTGGATTCTTCCTTTGCAGGGCTCCGAGAATTACAACGTGAAAATGGAAAGTTGTGGGATTGGATGGAAGACCTGGAGAATCGATCGTTATTGCGCATAGTGGGCATCCCGGAGGTGATACCGCAAAAGGACTTACGCCAATTATGCGAGTCTGATTTACCTGAGCTGCTGCGCATCCCTAGGCTTTGTAAGGTGGAGAGAGCACACCGCATAGGCCCTGATCTCCGCTCAGCGGAAGACATGGACAAAAAGCAGACCCCTACTAACCTCCGCCCACGCCAAGTAATTGTGCGTTATTTGGATTAACCGGACAAAACGGTGATTTTGAGAGCGTTTAAGCAACAAAACCAACCTGTACTATACAAGGGACATAAGCTGTTGATTTTTGCTGACTATTCTGCAGAGGTCTCGAGAAAGAGGAAACTGTTCTCCCCCCTGTGCTCACTCCTCCACAAAAAACAGTTGAAGTTTGCCTTGATGTATCCGGCGACACTGAAGGTTTTTCACCCCGATGGGATTACAATGACTTTTCAGGACCCTCAGGTTGCTGAGGAAACCCTGGGATTTGACCCCTCCACCTCCACAGTCTTGGGGCCAGCAGGATTTGGGTCAGGGAACAGGCCCACCATCATCACCTCTGGCGCCAAAGGAGCAGCGCCGTAGAGGCCTGAGGAGAGCTAGGTCAACAGTTGATCTTTCTACAGGGAAGGAGGAGGGATGACTAAACATAGAAATTGCAAACCTCCTTATACCCAATGGGGACTGCACTACTTTACTATCCTACTAAAAGGGGAGGGGGGACACATGTGATATGTCTTGTGTCAGCAGTTACATTTCTTTCATTGTTTGTCATATATTGCTTAATCTGATTTTATCCTTGCAGCTTATAAAATCACTTTCAGAGGGGTGAAGAGCGTTTCCTATATTTGTTTAGTTTGAGAAGGTTAGCGTAATGCCAGGAAACTGGCTATTCTGGAGTTACCTCCACAGGCCCAGTCCGGGTGGAAAAAAGGAAGTCACTTATGCTAGTGGGAGGGTCACCCCTTTACCTGCATTTCCGTTGTCCTCAGAACTAATGGACATATGGAGACATAGGAACCCTGAAGGCAGGGAATATACATATTTTTCATCGGTACACCAATCTTGGTCCCGTGTCGAAACCCCTCCTATCCCACGTCACAAATGTAGACATAGGTGACCTACTGATCTCAGACCACTCTCCAGTGCTTGTGGACATACGTCCAGCCCATATCAGGGGCACTGATTTCCTTTGGCGCTTTCCAACTCAGCTGGCAACGGATGACTCCTTTCTGGAGCTGTTGAGGGGCTGGTGGCTTGAGTATCAGGCCAACAACTAAGAACATGCGCCAAATCCGCAGCTGTATTGGAGCGCGGCGAAGGCGGTGTTGAGGGGACAAATAATCTCTTACATGGCTAAAAAAAAAAAAGAGATAGCGACCCAACTAGAACTTAAGGGGACAGCCCTGCGTACGGCCTATACTAACTTTCAATCCTCTCCCTCAGACACCACCAGACAACTATGGCAGACCATGAAGAGGGAATATGAATACTGGTTGGGGACAAGGGAATCACGGTATCTATCCCGCCGGGAAGCGAGGTTATTTCGCTATGGCAATAAGTCAGGCAAGCTTTTGGCCAATTTGGCCAAGGGTAAGCAACCCTTATCCACTATAACAGACTTGCGTAACCCCTCGTTATCCCTAATCTCCCAACCAGCTCAAATTAACAATTTATTGAGGGATTTTTATGCTCAGTTATACTCTGGAGGGACGGGAGGAAGAGATCCAGATCTTTTTCCTTGGGATGATGTAAGCTTACCCATTCTAACACCAGAGGATAGAGAAATGTTGAACGCCCCTTTCACTGAAGGGGAAGTCACAGCGGCTATTAAGAAACTACCAAACAACAAGGCCCCTGGCCCAGATGGATATACAGGGGAGTTCTTTAAGGCACTCCTCGACCAAATTACACCTAGCCTTACAACACTATATAACAGCTATTTAGCGGGTGAGAGGATTCCAGGGGAAGTTAACACAGCATAAATTAAGGTGTTACCGAAACCGGGGAAAGACCCTACGTGTCCTGCAGCATACCGCCCGATCTCCCTGATCAATGTTGACTTAAAGCTAGTGTCCAAATTGTTGGCAGACAGACTTGCTACTCTTTTACCGCGCCTAATCACCCCGTCCCAGGTCGGTTTTGTTCAGGGAAGATCGGCGTTTGCTAACATAAGGAAAGTGCTGGCGGTGTTAGATAATGTACGTACTAAACCGGCCTCCCACCCCTCCCCAGCCCTCCTCACACTTGATGCCGAGAAAGCGTTTGATAGCGTGGGCTGGGGATTGCTGGGAACGGTACTTGATCGGATGGGCATCACAGGGACATTTAGGACATTCTTGGGGGGTTTATACTCTGAACCTCAGGCCAGGATACATACTTCAGGCTTTCTGTCTACTCCATTTCCTCTATAGAGGGGCACACGTCAGGGATGCCCTTTGTCGCCCTTGCTGTTCAGTATATCATTGGGGCCTTTTCTCCGGTGGGTAGAGAATAGTAAGGTCCAAGGCATCAGAGTGGGTCGAGTGACTGTTAAATTGACGGCATTTGCTGATGACCTGATGTTGTTCCTGGCCTCTCCAGTGGATGACTTGCCGATCTTTTACACTATGCTAAATCAATTTGGCAGTTACTCTGGGTTTAAGGTGAATTTGTCCAAAAGTGAATTGCTGGACATATCGGCCTCGCAATCCTTACGTTCTTAATTACCTCAAGATACACCGATAAAAGTCACCTCCAAACCAATCAAATACCTAGGCATACATATCGGCCGTACCCCAAAAACACTTTACCATCTAAACTACCCCCCACTGATTCACAAAATCCTTTCAGAGTTGAGACGTTGGGAACAATTACCATTATCATTCCTGGGCAAATGCCACCTGATACGTATGTTCAGTTTTTCGAAATTGTTATACCCGCTCCAAACCATCCCACTGCTGCTACGCCACCAAGATGTAGCCAGGATGCAGTCCGCCTTCTCCAAATATATATGGTCTGAGAAAAGACCTAGGATAGCATTGGCCAAGCTCCAACTACCCCGGGGAAAGGGGGGAATAAACTTTCCTGACCTGAGAAGATACAATGTGGCATGTCTTCTAAGACACTGTATAGATTGGATCCAGGGGTCCAACTTTTATTCTAATTGGATTCTGGAGGCGGGATTGGCATCTCCTTGGTCGTTGTCGGCCTTACTGCATACTAAATATGCCGCCCTACCCCCAGAGGTCAAACACAACCTGTTTTTAAAAGATACTATAGCAATGTGGAAAATAGTCCGGAAATTGTATGGCTTACCCCAATCACTTTCCAGGTATCTTTCTCTATGGGGTCACCCAGAATTCCCTCAGGGGAGGAACAATCCGATGTTCCAAAAGTGGAGAGACGCTGGGATCATTTCCATACAACAGTTGTTTCATCACCAGGGGGGTAGACTTCTCACTTTCCCGGAGTTATGTGGGGGGTTCTCGTTGCCTCCATCTCAGTTTTTGGCCTACTCTCAGTTGATGGGGTTTTTGACCTCACGGCTAAAAAATCTAGCACCTTTAACCAAATTAACTGAGATGGACGCAATGATTACTGTCCCGCCTTCGAGCCCATCTCTGTCATACTTATACCATAAACTAGGGGACAGATCTAGTGACTCATTAAGTGCTAACATGTTCAATAAATGGGCCACAATATTTGATGATATTGATCTGCCCCAAAAAATCTTATCGGGCTGGGCCATCGTACGGCGGGCTGTACCTAACGAGAGGTGGCGAGAATCGCAGTATAGACTCATGCATAGAGCCATCTATGGTTTTAACATTCCTCCTCATCCCTTGGCCCCAGACAGACTTCTGGCCTGTCCTAAGTGCCACCAGCCGACAACGGACCTAACTCATGGCATATGGTCTTGCCCCCACACCTATAACTTTTGGTCCCAACTGGTTACGTTAATACAGACCAAATGAAAGCTGAAACTCCCTATATCGCCACAGCTTCTTCTCTTCCATTCGGCTCCGGAAGCTATGCATATTCCATTGGCCATCCATGCATTGCTATTGGTGGCCAAACGGTGTATACTGAGAGCATTGCTTCAGCCAGTCATGCCTTCCATGGCAGAAGTCCTTTTGCAGATGAAACACTTTCTGTTTATGGATAGGGTGGAATGTGATACATGTGATTCTCTCCCTTACTGACACAAAATGTGATGTTTCCTCTTCTTGTGGTGTAATTTACTATATGTGAAAAACCAATAAAACAGTTTGAAAAAAAATAAAAAAACTAGACCGTAAAAATGAAAAACTAGAATTTTTCCAATAATATGTTTGTTTAGTTTGAAATTTCTCAATTTTACGAGGAACAAGAGAAAAAAAGTACCTCAAAATTTGTAACGCAGGTTCTCCTGAGTAATACGGTACCCCATATGTGGGCATAAACCACTATATGGGCACACAGCCGGGCTCAGAAGGGAAGGAGCGCCAATTAGCATTTTCAGTGCAGAATTTGCTGAAGAAGTTTCTGAGCGCCAGGTGCGTTTGCAGCACCCCTGTTGTGCCAGTGGAGTGACCCCCCCCATAAGTCACCCCATTTTAGAAATTACACCCCTCAAAGAATTCATCTTGGGGTGTGATGAACATTTTGACCCCACAGGTATTAGAGGAAAGTATTCAAAATTGGCCAGTAAAAATGAAAAACTAAAATTTTCAATAATATGTTGGTTTAGTTTGAAATTTCTAAATTTCACAAGGAACAGGAGAAAAAATGTACCCCAAAATCTGTAACGCAGGTTCTCCTGAGTAGAACGGTACCCCATATGTGTGCATAAACCACTGTATGGGCACACAGCAGGGCTCTGAAGGAAGGGAGCGCCAATTTTCTGGAGCAAAATCGCAGCTAGTAATAGTTATTAGAATAGAGCGTTTACTAAAATACAATAAAAAAATTAGATTAAAGGTAATGTGGGGTGGTTACGGGCAACCTGGGGTGGTTACGGGTAATCTGGAGGTGGTTACGGGCAAACTGGGGTCGTTACGGGTAATCTGGAGGTGGTTACGGGCAACCTGGGGTGGTTACGGTCAACATGGGGTGGTCACAGGCAACCTGCTGTGGTTACAGAAACCTGGGGTGGTTACAGGCAAGGTGGGGTTGTTACAGGCAACGTGGGGTGGTTACAGGCAACGTGGGGTGGATACGGACAACCTTCTGTGGTTACATTCAATCTAGGGTGGTTACAGGCTACCTGCTGTGGTTACGGGAAATGTGGGGTGGTTATGGGCAACGTGGGGTGGTTACGGGCAACCAGGGGTGGATACGGACAACCTTCTGTGGTTACAGACAATCTAGGGTGGTAACAGGCAACCTGCTGTGGTTACGGGAAACGTGAGGTGGTTACGAGCAACATGGGGTGGTTACAGGCTTTGTGAGGTGGTTACAGGCTATGTAAGGTGGTTACAGGCTATCTGGGGTGGTTACGGGCAACATGGGGTGGTTACGGGCAACATGGGGTGGTTACGGACAATCTGCGGTGGTTACGGTCAATCTGGGGTGGTTATGGATAAACTGAAGTGCTTATAGGTAATATGGGCTTGGTACCTGCAATCTGGCGTGGTTACGGAAATCTGGAGGGGGTCATTTGCAATTTAGGGTGGTTAGAGGCAAAGTGCGGTGGTCAGAGGCAACCTGCGGTGGTCAGTATCGACGTGCGGTGGTCAATGGCGACGTGCGGTGGTCAGAGGCGACGTGCGGTGGTCAGAGGCAGCGGGCGGTGGTTAGAGGCGACGTGCGGTGGTCAGAGGTGACGTGCGGTGGTCAGAGGCGGCGTGCAGTGGTTGCATGCAATCTGGGGGGTTGCATGTAATCTGGGGTGATTACGGGCAACCTGAGGGGGTCACTGGTAATTTAGGGTGGTTACGGTCAACGTCTGGTGGTTACGTGTAATCTGGCGTGATTACGGGCAACCTGGGGTGGTTACGGGTAATCTGGGGGGTTGCGGGCAGCCTGCGGTGGTTACAGGTAATCTGGGGGGGTTAGGGATAATTTGGGAGTAAACTGCAATTATTACTATAATAAAAAGTGTGTGTTTTATTTTTTTGTATGTTTTTCACTTTTTGTACTTTTACACATTCATTTTCACTGTATTACTGATATTTTCTATCACAGTAATCATAGATCAAATTGGTCTTTGTCAATTTAAATTTTCAGAGTTGGTTGGTTATGGAGCGCATGTGCACTTCATAACCAGCCTGGACGCCGAGGAGGAAGGACCTCCCTGGATCCGGTGAGTATATGGGGCAGGGGGGGGTGACTGGGGGACGGGGGTGACTGGGGGGGTGGGGGAGCGACTTGGGGGGGACTGACACTTCACTTTTTATCCCCTGTAACCAATCATTTATGGGGACAGGGGATAAAAAGTCCTGGTTTCCACATGGCACAAGCGATCCGCGGTATATAGTATATACCGCTGATCGCTTGTATCGGGACCCCATAGGGGTGGCGGAGAGCATGGGGCTTTCATTCATTTTTTATTTTCCATCACTGTGAACAGACTATGTCTGTTCACAGTGATGGCGGCCATCTTGGATCTGATGGCCGCAGCGGGGAGGGGGGTTAGTGGTCTCCCTACTAGGGGGGGCTGATCTGAGGTCTGATGGATACTTATTTCATCTCCCCCCGCCGTGGATTCACGGTGGGGGAGATGAAAGGCGGCGGCTCCGGCAATGCCCGTTACCGGCGGCCGCCGCTATAACGTTAATAGTGGCGATCGCCGGTATGGGGGCCGGCCGGGAGGGACCCCACACACTGCCCCAACCCCTCAGCTACCTCAGGTAGCTGGGGGGATGGGGTGGGGGCCTTCCCGGCCCTACTATCTTATTCTCTGCCATCGCCGTAAAAACCTGATGGCAGCAGAATAAGGCCCCTTAGTGACCGCCGTAAAAAGCCATATCGGCGGTCACTAAGGGGTTAAGCAGGAAATAGCTGCACATATGCTCTAGGAGGCAACCATGAATGTTGAAAAGCTTATTCTGCTCGTACAGGAGCACAGTTGCCTATGGGACAAATGCATGGAGAACTATAAGGATCAGTATGTACATGGCACCACCCCCTTTTACCTCCATACTTTGCATGTATTTGGATCAGTATTCCCAGACATACCCTCCCCACTTTGCATGCTTTTGAAGCAGTATTCCTAGACCTACCCTCACTACTTTGCATGTAGTTGGAGCAGTTTTCCAAGACCTTCACTCTCCCCACTTAGCATGTATTTAGAGCAGTTTTCCCAGACCTTCCCACTCCCCACTTTGCTTGTATTTGTAACAGTTTTCCCAGATCTTCCCCGTCGTCATTTTGCATGTATGGGGCGGAATTCAAACGCCTTCCCCTCCCTACTTTTGAATGTACTTTGAACAGTTTCCCACCCCCATCTACTTTCTGGTCACCTTGTTTTGTTTAGAGCTGACTGGGATAAGGCTTGGGATGAGGTGGTGCAGAAGATGCTCTGCTCCCACTTTTCAAGTGCTACAAGACTATAACCCCCCCCCCCTCAAAAATAAATAAATAATAAAATGGGAAATGTATGTGTCGCTTCTTTAACCCTTTCACAACCATGGGTCATTGATTCCTTAATGGCCAGTTCGTTTTTTGACCTCATTGATTCCATAAGCTGAAGTCCCTATCTCTGCTACCTCCCCTCTGTCCCCGTCTGCTGTTAGAAGCTTGTAACAGCGGCAGCGGAGAGGGGGGAGGAGCCAGAGCTCACAGTTGCACGCTTGAGCCGGCCTTGTCTCCCTACCTTCCCTGCCGGCCGCCGTAGCCAGGAACACATTGCAGAGCCCCAATGGTTACCAGACAGATAACTCTCCCTCTGTAGAGGGAGACTTCTCTTTCTGAAGCCCTATAAATGCTGCAGTCATGATGACCTCAGAATCTATAGGGTTATTTGAAAGCACCAGAGCATGGCTTGGGTGCTGAAAGTTGTGCCGGATCCCTGACTATCACTAACAGCTGGGACCCACCGTGGAGGACACAGGCACAGATTCTCTGCCTGTGTCATCAAAAAAACGTGAATTAACGTTGCTGCATCCTTTGGCATAGGCTGCAGCAAAGTTAATTTACTGTGCTGTGCAGGAGGGGGCTATTTTTTTTTCACCAGTGAAAACAATAAAAGGAACGTGGAAGGTGGAAGTTTTCTTTGAGGACGGCAGTGGACGTTGATAGATCAGCAGTGTCAAAATTATGTTTTATTCCAAGTCAGCAGTGGACATTGGTGTATCAGTGGCCTATACTTACAGTATGTTTTCTCCATATACAGCAGTGGGTGTTGGTTGATCAGCAACATAAAATGATGCTTTCTCCCAGCAAAGCAGAGGACACTTCAAAGTGTCAGCACCCTGAGGGACAATCTATTTTACCCAGAGTTGCCTAGAACAGACACTTGGAAGTGGCAGCACCAGCACTGCCACAGAGAACTGGAGGTGGTAGCAGCAGCAGCAGTAGTAGCAGCAGTCTCTTCAACCCGAAGTGGTCAAGGATAGAAAGTTGGAGGTGGTAGCAGCAGCAGTAGCACTCTCTTCGACCAAAAGTGGCCAAGGACCAACAGTTGGAGGAGGCAGTGGTCTAGATAGCCAGAAAGGACTTTATTTGGTAATAAGAAACTTATGATGGTGCCAAAATATATACGAAACAGAGAATGGATTTAACCCTTAGAGGACTGGGCCAATTTAAATTTTTGCGTTTTTGTTTTTTCCTCCTTGAGCTTAAAAGGCCATAGCAGTTGCATTTTTTTAATCTAGAAACCCACATAAGCCCTTATTTTTTGCGCCACTAATTGTACTTTGCAATGACCGGCTGAATTTTTTCATAAAGTATACTGCAAAAGCAGAAAAAATGAAATGTGTGGTGAAATTGAAAAAAAAAAAAAAAAAAATTATTTGGAGAGTTTTTGTTTTTATGCCATTTGCCCTGGGGTAAAACTGACTTGTTATATATGTTTCTCAAGTAGTTATGATTACAACGATATGTAACATGTATAACTTTTATTTTATCTGATGGCTTTAAAAAAAGAAATGTAAACCATTGTTAACAAATATATGTTCCTTAAAATCGCTCTATTCCCATGCTTATAGCGCTTTTATCCTTTGGTCTATGGGGCTGTGTGAGGGGTAATTTTTTGCGCCATGATGTGTTCTTTCAATCGGTACCTTGATTGCACATATGCAACTTTTTGATTGCTTTTTATTACAATTTTTCTGGATTTGATGCGACCAAAAATGTGCACTTTGGGATTTTTTTGCGCTTACGCCGTTTACCGTGCGAGATCAGGAATGTGATAAATTAATATTTTGGACAATTATGCACGCGGCGATAAAAAAAAAATGTTTTTTTTTTTTTTTTTTTTATAACATGGGAAAAGGGGTGTGATTCAAACTTTTATTAGGGGGAGGGGGCTTTTTATTAATAAAAACACTTTTTTTTTTACAATTATACTAGAAGCCCCCTTGAGGGACTTCTAGTATAAGTACACTGATCTCTCATTGAGATCTATGCAGTATACTTATACTGCATAGATTGATGAGATCGAGACTCGATTGCTTTCGGCTGCTGCAGCCAAAAACAACCAAGTGCCGAGCTGGGATCAGCACCATTACGGCGCAGACCCCGGCCGGGTAAGAACACGGGTATCGCCCCTCCGCGACAACAGGGAAATCTCCCCACTAGACACCAGGGATGAGGCTGCAGTATGTATTCAGATGCAGCTGTCAACTTTGACAGCTGCATCTGAATATTTAATTAGCGGGCACGGATATCGGACCGTGCCCGCTAATAGCGGCGGTCCCAGGCTGCGCACGTCCCCGCTCTGAACACCCCTAGGCAGCCCAGGACGTACGGGTATGCCCAGGGTCGTCTAGGGGTTAATATGCCAGGTGCTTCAGTGTTTTACACTTACCCAAGATAGCCAGAAAAAATGTTGT
This sequence comes from Dendropsophus ebraccatus, assembly GCF_027789765.1. NCBI lineage: Eukaryota > Metazoa > Chordata > Amphibia > Anura > Hylidae > Dendropsophus > Dendropsophus ebraccatus. The sequence continues at coordinate 129,352,055 of NC_091456.1, forward strand.
TGCGAACAGTGACACAATTAGCACAGTGCCACACAGGGAACTGATGTAACCTGCAAGTGCTTTAGTGGGATAACTGACACACTTATTGACAGCTCCTAATCTAAAGAAGTCCAGCTTCACTTTCAAATGCCCTATTACATTGGCCGATCAGCAGGAACAAGTGAGCACTGACCTGTTAGATCAGCATTCGCTAACTCCTCATTCCCGGTTCACTGCCGGTGTTATTACATGCTCAAGCCACTGTCCTAAAACACCTGAAAAACGTTTTACATTGCCATTTTGTTAAAGGTTCTAGCGAACTCGGCCAAAAGTTTAGTTAGTTTAAGAACAGAACTTTTGACGAAATTTAAAACGAACTCAGGTTTGACGTGTTCTGTTGGCTCATCTCTACTCTGTACATATCTAAATTTCAAAGTTATTTTAACCCCTGCCATATGCAGTCTTGTACTATATGAATTTTCAGCTGCGGAATGACACCTGAACTATTTAAAGCTATTTTTTAGCATACAGCTCATGTAAGTGTAATATTGGTGCTCTTTATTTAGTTATATATTTGTGGCATTATAAGACCATAATAGTTTATTTAAGTTTATGATTAGAATTGTGGAATCACAAACAAGAATGTTATTACCCATTACCTTGCTGTATACCATGCATGATCGCTATGATGGCTTCTCCAGACCCCAACTTCTCTGGTATCTTGATCGTCCTTATCTTATGTAAACTACAGAGTTTAATGCACTTTATCCCTTTAAAATAATGTCTTTTATTTTAACACCTCAATTTAATAATACTATCACACAACCTCAGTGTCATCCATAGGGTGCCACAGTAACATAACTGCTCACATATTGTCTTCTTATGACATGATTGTCCCCTTAAAATACTAATGGCACATACAGTATAGTACATCCAACAATCATGCTATAAAAAAATGAGAGTGCCACTGACTTACAAAGTAAAGTACCCAATCCAAAGCTGTTTTTCTTGTTACTGAAAAATGAAAAAAAAAAAAAAAAAAAAGGCTGGCTTCTTTGGGCCATGCTTCTCTGAAATGATACAGGCAGAGTAATAACAGCATCTGCCTTAGTATGCAGTCCCTGGCCAGAAGAAATGTGAAATACTGCAACACAAGTCTATTAACGTTAAAGCCAGATTCGAAGGGGTAGTCTATAAGTTTGGAGTCCTTTAGTGTTTAGTGTAGTGTAACATGCTTGGATGCTGGTGGGGAACTGGAAGGTGTGCATTTGTCAGCAATTCCACCACACTAGTAATGTGTTTTGCAGAACGTTATATAATTTTTATGTTCTAATTTTTGTATATTTCATCTAAACATCCCATGAAGGAATGAAATGCACAAAAATTACAACAAAAAAATTAAATATAATTTAGAACTATAACTCCAATTGTTTGGTCTGCATTAAATTTCACATGTTACCAGGTACGCTCCGGTCAAGTAGGGGGCACCTAGAAAAATGCCCTATTCTCCTATTCATTTTAATGGATTTATTATTAAATTTGAGCACTTGAGCATTGAAAAACAATTATTTTCATACATAAAGTGTATGAAAATATTGTTTAATATCATATCTGACTAGGAACTCATAATTTTGGCCAAAGTTACGACGCTATAAACTCTAATGAATCACTATATAAAATAGGTAGTTTTGTAAATATGGAAATTGTATAAAGAATACTATGGAACATTAAGAAGATAAAAAGTTAATAAATAATATTCCTGCTTTTTTTATTCTAGCCATTAAACAGGGCAGAACAACTGATGCTTTAATAGATTAACATTTATTCCTGTCATGTAAACGTTAAAAAAGCAATCAAATGGAAACTGGAGATGTCTTTTATAGCACTTTATGATGGATTCAAGATCTATAAAATTACAAAGGGAAACTACATTAAAATAGGAAAGTCACAATGTTAATGAACTTATCTAAATGTTTCCTTGTTTGCTCCAGCTTTCAAATTAATCATAAACCAATCTATAAATCAAAGCCCTGATTTTTCTTGTTAACAACCTTTGGTGTTATTGAAACTACTGTGACATTTGCCTGGCATGATACAGATTTTATTAGAAGTGCCATACATCAGAAATGATGCTTCTCCCATTCTCTCTTCTGAATTACTCACTTACTTTAGCTACAGACACGTGAATAATATTTTTAATTATTATTGATAATAATAATAATAATAATAATAATAATAAAAAATTCAATAATATTTACAAAAGTTAATCTTTAAAATTTTATTACTGTGTACAAAAAAAATATTGTTTCTACGTGATTGTTGTCATAAACATACAGGGTGAGGTGTATAATAGTAATATTTTAGTACATACATCATTAACCCCTTCATGACCGAGGCCATTGATGCACAGATGTCTGAGTCAAATTAATGTAATGTTCCTCCCCGCCTTCTAAGAGCCATAGCGCTTTTATCTTTTCACCTACAGGGCTGGTTGGGTTGTCATTTTTGCGCCATGGTCTCTAGTTTTTATTAGTATCATATTGGTATAAGAAAAAAGTTTTGATCACTTTTTATTATTTTTTTCCCCTAATATATAGTTTTAAAAAAACAACAATTCTGTTTCTCTTTTGTTTTACATTGCGGGAACAATAATGCTATATTTTAATAGATCAGACATTTTCGCACACTACAATATATAATATGTTAATTTATTTTTTTATTTTTATAATGGGCAAGTAGGTATTTTAAACTTTTATGGGGGGGGGTGTTATATAAGGGTTTTTTTAAATACTTTTAAAAAACTTTTTTTCAATTACTAGAGATAAGCGAACCGGGTTCGAGTTCGAGTCGATCCGTACCTGAGCGTTCGGTATTTGATTAGCTGGGGCTGCTGAACTTGGATAAATCTCTAAGGTTGTCTGGAAAACATGGATACAGCCAATGACTATATTCATGATTTCCACATAGCCTTAGGGCTTTATCCAAGTTCAGCATTTGAGGGCATTATTAGAAGCATCATGAGTCAGGGAAGGGACAGAGAAGACAAACAGACAATGGACTCTTCACTTGTCCCCACCCAATGTCCCTGCTTACGGTAACAATCAGCCCTAAGCGGCTGCGGACAACTAGGAGACCGTCCCTTAGTTTAGTACAGTGGCACACAGAATGCAGACACAAACAGACAAAAAAGAAGGGGAGGTCAAACAGACCAAGCTCACAACTACCGGGCAGAAAAGGTACAAAAGTTAGATCCAAAGAATAGTTGACAACAAAGCCAAAAGGTCAGAGCAGGTGGAAATCCAGGATAATCAAAGATTAGATACAGGGGTCAGAAAAGCCAGGAATACACACAGAGAATCACACAGGGACACTTAGCTTGCTAGAGGACTAAATTTTATTGCCAGTGAGGGGTTAATTCCCACGAGATGATTTAAAGGAGATTAGGGGTCTGGTCCCGAACATGATTGGACCATCCACCTGATCTCAAATCTCAGACACCTGATTAAAAAAAATACTGATTGGCAGGGACACCTGCCATTCACAGAAGTCACCAAAGCAACAAGGTTAACTGTAAAGATGCCAGAAGGAATTTAGCAGGTAGAGATGGGTGAAGCTGATACAGCAATTAACTAAGCAGAAAGAAAAGCACGGGGTTCAGACAAAATCAAAATAAACACAAAATGAGCACAATAATATTACTAAAGGTGCAGTCTAAGTCACGCTTTATGATCCAAGGGCCGTGCCAAGATCCTAACAGGTACAGTCCTTACAGGATCCTAGGATTAGAATTGAGTTTATAGAATTCAGTTGAAAGATCTCTACTGATATGTCAACTCTCTTTTCTTAAAGGGGTATTCTCATCCAGGACTTATAGCATATTCACAGGAAATGTCATAAGTATCCTATCGATGCAGGTCCTACCTTTGGGATGCATGTCTATACAGTACCTGGAGGGCTCCTGAGTCCCCTTCAACCTGAATGTGGTGGCGGAAAGTGATCAGGATTGTGAAGGAAGCTAAGCCAACTACCTTATGCAATTTACAGAACTCCTCGATGATATTAGTGAGAGTTCTGTAAATGTTGTAACTATGAATTACAGGAGTTATGCATATTGTGTAACAGAGTCAGTTTGGCTGTTTTTGGCTTCAAAGAAATGTTTGGCTGCCACAAACAAGCCATAGGGGCTGAGAAGTCATGATTATGTCAGATGGGAATACCCCTTTAAAGCTTTGCAACTGCATTGTCATTTTGAGGGTAGAAGTGTTAGGCCAGGTTTAGATCTCGTTTTTGGCCTCATGCTGGGCTACATGTCAGAAAATTGGGAAAAGGGATGCTGAAGTAAGCCTGATGTGTAGCCTGACGTTAGGGGAATGCAGTCATTTTGTGACTGTGTTCTGTCCATTTCCCAGATGTATACTGCTTTTGTGCAGGACCTAAAATCACAGTCTTCCATGCTTTTGAGTTAAGATGAGCGTTGTACGAAGCAAAACAAATCTGATTCGCTCATCTTTAATTTTGAGTCCTACACAAAAGGGGTATACTTCCGGGAAATGGAAAGAGCTTAGTCAGAAAAGTATTACATCCTGACCATACAAGGAAACTGGGTGGGCGGCTCAATGCCGGGCATTTTTCATAGATACCAGACGTGTAGCCCGACATGGGGACGAAAATGGGATGTAAGCCATGCTTAACATGGATGTCCACCTCACTGTGAGAGACCATGTTCCCACACTGTAAACTAAAAGCAAAATAGGACAGTAAACTAAGCATTAAACTTGGCTATAAAAGTCTCTAAAAAATATATCAGTTTGTGCACACATTGTAAGAAATTTTTTTCCCTCTTTGTTTAGCAATGTCTCGTGAAGTCTTTTCATTCTATTTCTGCTGATATCTTGTACACTGCTCCCAGCATAAATTTGAAGTGACTATTTACAAAAAAAAAAATGATGTCCATTTGTCCTAAATCCAGTTCACACGTGACAGTCACACCGTATAATCTGTCTGAAATACCCAATACCTTTGCAAAAGCCACAAACATATCAGGAAAGACTTAAGGATTTGAATCTTTATACTCTGGAGGAAAAATGGAAAATAGGAAACATGATCAAAAAATGTAAATTTGGTATAAGAAGGAAGTGGTAAGGATGAGACCTGAAGACACAGGAAAAGTGAGGCCCCCCTGCCCCTGTCTGCTTACCACTCTCTGCCCTAGGCGGGAGCAGGTAACTGGGCAAGAGTCCCTGACATGAATTAGTAAAACACAAAAACGAGGACAAAACAAACAAATAATACTCTCAGGGTCAGTAGTAGGGGTAAAAATTCAGGAGTCTAAGGAAGTCATCAGTAAGCCAAGCCAAAGGATCTAGAAACCAGGAATAACGTAGTCAGGATGCAAATTCTAGCTTAGTCACACTCAATAAAGAGGTTCTATCACTAACAAAGAGGCATGATGGGGGTCGTAGTCTAATGGAGGATGGAGTCCCAGCCTCAGGACATGATTGAGGCAGAGACTCCTGCCCGTAAACCCCCCGCAGACCTGACTGGTGGTCCCGGCCGCCAGTAAGCATAATAATGATGTTGAGCACCAAGGCTGATACAATCCTCGACCATGGCAAGAATCACTAGGGATGCCACCAATGCGCCCCTAGCAACCAGCCAGCCTGGTTACCAGAGACGCTGTTGGCGTCCAGGAAGACGACACTAATAGGAGCCACGCATGCCGGACAGTGCCAAGTCTGAGGTTAGTTTAGGGAAAGATCAGAAGCAACATGAGAAAATATTACTTTACTGGAAAAGTAGTAGATGCTTAGAACACACTTCTAGCATACAGTATATGGTAGGTAAATCTACAATAACTGAATTTAAATATGCCTGGGATTAACATACAGTGGTACCTTGGTTTAAGAGTAACTTGGTTTAAGAGCTCACAGTTTTTCAAAATTGTGACTTGGTTTAAGAGCATTGTTTGGGTTTAAGAGCTCCCTGTTCTGGGTGGGAGGACGAGTGGGGGAGGGGCATATTCTGTATAGCGTGGTCTACAGCACTGTACTCTGACCCAGGAAGTCTCCTTCACCTTCCAAGTCATGGCAGATCCACTTCAGGCTGGGGTTTACATCAGGGGACAGGACTGTGGAGATAATCTCGCCATAGCTAAAACCCCTCTCTTCCCGGAAAGAAAGTGCTGCTATACTGTGCTTACATCTGCCCTACTCATTCCTTCATGCTCCCAGCAGTCTCTGTCAGTCCTGATTGGTCCATGCTGAACACATGCCGCTTCCCCATTGTGACCACACAGACCTCTGACAGCAACCCTGCTTCTCTATTCTAGCCTGTTGTACTATGCTCCTGCATTATGATGATCTGCAGTTCCATCCTGTATCTTCAAACTGCTGCTGTTTTTCAGGTTTATGCTCTTACTATACAATTTACTCCTCATGCTGATTGCTATACTGTACAGTAACTTATAATATCACATACTCAGCTGTGTATAATTGTTTGTTTCATCTGTTCTACATGTTATTCAGAATATAAAATTATTATTTTGGGGGTGTAGAACCAATTATCTGCATTTACATGATTTCTTATGGGAAAATTTGCTTTGGTTTAAGAGTGGATTTGGATTACAAGCACCGTCCCGCAACAAATTATGCTCGTAATCCAAGGCACCACTGTATATCTATCCCACGATCTATCTGCTGTGTTTCTAAGGGTATAAACCCACACACCGTATACGCAGCGATACGCAGCAAATACGCAGCAAACATGCAGCAAATACGCAGCAAATACGCAGCAGATTAGATCTAAATAACTGAACACAGCATCAAATCTGGACCAACAAATCTGCTGTGTATTTGTTGCGTATCTGCTGTGTATACGGTGTGTGGGTTTGTACCTGAATACTGTAAATTTTCCAGCCCTGTCCCCACTAGCGAGAGCTGCTAAAATATATGTTGTGGCTGTTGTATAAACATTGACTTTTTTTGGCCAGAATACATGTCGGATGGGGATTTAGGATGATAAGGGCAGTACTTTTCATACTGGGCACGCATTCGCATTGTCAAGACAAGCAGTGCATTGCTCAGTATGTAAGTAGCTACAAACAACTATTTTCTTTTCTCTTTTCTGCTTGTATAAATGTACACTGCCATGCAAGGGTGTAGCTAGAGGCTCATGGACCCTGGTGCAAAAGTTCAACCTGGGCCACCCACACAATTCACTATGGTCTCCCGTAATTTTCACCACCAAAAAAACTAGAATAAAAAGAGATTAAGAGGTTACACTCATACTAGTAAAAGTACAGATCAGAATACATAAAAATGTGCCCTCCTACAGCTCTGTATACCAAAACGAAAAATAGTCGATCCACAAAACTACAAGCCTCATTTTTTATTTTTATTTCACCCCATAAGATATTGTTTTTTTTTCTGTTCTTGCAATGTTTTATATAGAAAATTGAAGGTTGGCAATAAAAAGTACAAATGGCTGCAAAAAAAAAAAAAAAAGCCCTCATATGGATCTGTTGATCTGTAGGAAAAATAAAAATGTTTTGGGTCTTAGAAGATAACAAAGTAAAAATAAATGAGTGAAAAATCAAATGTCATGGGTTGAGGAAGGGTTTAAACTATGAGTCCTTTAAAATGCTGCTGCACTGAATCATGGATAAATGTAATAAGGGACAGCATGAAAATGTATACATGATGGGAGCTGGTCTATACATGATGAGGGTTGTAATTTATGTAAGGTGGCAGACACTCTTGTTGACTACCTTGACCGATGATGTGGCTAGTTCGTAGTTGGCTAACTAGCTGGTGGCAACATGGATGCAGGAGTACGCATAGCGCACAGAGGCATGGAGCACAGCTCACACCAATGCAGGCCCCAATGCTCCTGTGCACGGTGCGTACACTGGCACTGGGGAACCCACCAGCTGTGTCTGGGACACCTGTTCATATCACTGCTAGACCAAAGCATCACATGGGTCAGGCATTCCACACTGCTGGAATAGATGATAAATGTATGGTCACTGGGGGTCCCAGGAGGTATTTACATCAGGAGGACTGAATCTTTGAAGCAGATTGAAACAGCAAGTACAGCGCACATCTGCATCTGTCAGTGTCTCTATAGACACTGAATGGACAGCAATGCTTATACTCTTTGCACCCTAATCCAAACTTCTCCTGCTCAGAAGCACAGTTCTTGTCCCTCATGCCTCCCATGTAGTGTGCATCGCATTGGCTTTGCATTGGCTTTGCAATAACTCACAGCAACATCAGACCATTGGATCTGTCCTGCAGGTATATGAAAGCTAGTGCCTCATGTCTAGAATGCATTCAATAGCTTTCATTTACCTGCAGTATTTTTTCAACTAAAATCAGGAGTGGAACAAAGCAAGATTACAACAAAATCCGGCATGGAGAGAGAGGAGCAGCTGCACATCACACCTATGGCTGATACTAATGCTGCTAAGCCTATTTTAAAAAACCAACTTCAGGATGTTGGAATATGAATTGATCAAGCCATATCGCCCCGTGTACCAACGTGCAGGTCTCCTGGTTCACAAGGGTCCCTACGCTAACTTCACATCGTGTCAGTCAGTGACCGCCAACCGCGCAAAGCGTGCACATGCAGGGAAGGGAGGCCATGGAATGGCCCTGCAACCCCCATGTCACAGGACCAGACCCAAAGTGCCCCCCAAAAAGTCCCAGCCAGCACCACCGGCGAGCTGGCACTCCCCTTTAAGAGACCCATGTGATCTAAGTCAGTAGAGCATATACCTGTGCTCACACGACAGTACCTCCCTGTTTTTCCCATTCTGTCTGCAGCAGTTTTTGGTGAGTGTAATACCATATCCATACTTGTGTTGTTTGGGGGCAGCCTTCCTCGCCGGTGGTGCTGGCTGGGACTTTTGGGGGGGGGCATTTTGGGTCTGGTCCTGTGACATGGGGGTTGCAGGGCCACTCCATGGCCTCCCTTTCCTGCATGTGCACGCTTTACGGGGATGGCGGTCACTGACCGATACGGTGTGGAGTTAGCGTAGAGACCCGGAGACCTGCACGTTGGTACATGGGGCAATATGGCTTAATCAATTCATATTCCAACATCCTGAAGTTGTTTTTTTAAAATAGGCTTAGCAGCATTAGTATCAGCCATAGGTGTGATGTGCAGCCGCTCCTCTATCTCCATGTCGGATTCAAAATTACAACAAATATTTGCACAGTTGGGCCACGACCACATAACGTCTTTTTGTGGCAGTTTGATGTCTTTTTTTGATGGCCAACATTTCACAACCAAATAACATACATTATTTAGTAAAATGACATTTGTCCAAAAAAACAAAAAACATTGCCCAAAAATTACTAATGTGTCTCCACCAGAATTTTGGCTAAAAAAGTGTTGCACTGGACTTTACTCCACATTTTTATGCATTTTAGACACTTTCCCACCACTTTCAGACACTTTTCCACCTGGTACAAAAGGGGTGGGGTTTATGCAAAAATGGGGTGTGGTCTATTTTGCACTAAAATGCACCTAAATCTTGCTGAAAATTTACATTTATACATTTGGATGAATATACTTTTGAGTCCCACAAAAACAATATACGCTCACAAATGTGCCAAACATAATCACTTTTAGGCTATGTTCACACGTTGTAAGAGGCCGGCCGTTCCATGACCCGCTTGATCCACAGCAGATTTCAATGTAACTAAATGACTGAGCACAGCATCAATTCTGCGCCATCAAATCTGCTGCAGATCCTGTACGTGTGAACGCACCCTAAGGCAGTCTTCACACATTTTTAGGTGAAAAACTGTCATTCTTTTATGATGACGTTAATAACGAACATGATCAATATTTATGGACGTCATTATAAAATAATGGCTATTTTTGCGCCTAAAAAAGACTTTGTGTGAACATAGCCTTAGACAGTGTTCAGCATATGAAACAAATGGATCCTTTGGCTGTACTTTGTGGTATATGATGGAATCCTGTTCTCCTGTGTTGTCAATGTACACCTCTACATTTTTTAGTGTGAATCTACCCTTAGACAGGTAAATCATTGTATCAACCATACCGTAGCCTGAAAAAAATATATATTTCTTTAACATGATGCTGGAAAGCCCATTCTACATTGGGGAATGAATAGAAAATGCTTGGTTTAGTGAAGATTACCAAATAACCTTTTCACAATCTAAAAAAAGAACACTGTATAACCTTCCTTCATATGATGCTGAAGAATTTTATTATTTACACAAGGTGATTAATATACTTTCAAAAACAAACAGAGTTATTTACACATATGTACAAGAACTTCTACGATTTCCCTGCCTATGACTCTCGTTTGGAATCCCCCTGGTATGGATGTCCCCACAGTTCCAAGTGCAGGGGGCTGTCCTTGCACTAGACAGGACGATAAATATCCAAACAGGTAAGTCATAATACATTACAATATAAGCAGATATGTAGTGTTGCACATAAATGGGTAAGTAGTAGACTCCTACATACTACTTAAATTCTTAGTATGACTGGCAGGGTGTATTCAGTCAGTAGTGGTGTAGTATAAACCACTTAGAACCTGACTTGTAATGTCACTGAGGGTATACACTATGCATGCAGACCATGTCTCCAAATGAAGAAGCAAACAAACGTCACACTTGTCTCCCAATGCGTTTCCCCCTCCTAATGTTGGTAGTAAGGTAGGTTCATCAGGGAAATGAGGTTTGGGTCTTGTGTATGGCAGGTTGGATGAACCAAATGTCTTAGATGAAAGGTTGGATAAGAAAGTTCGAGTCAGGGAAGGCAATCATGAGACCTTCTGATATAAAAAGAATAATCCTTCTCCTGTTGGTTTAGAAGGAATATGATATGTCCTTCTGTCACTATAAGCTCCGTAGTTTGCAATGGGATTCACAGTACACTAGGTCGTATGGCCCAATCATTTTTGTGGGGATTAGAGCTTCACATAATGGTGCATACTCTAGACATCATCATTGTGGGCCAGTAAGCTTGCGATAGTTAGCAGGGAGACGATAATGGCAAGTAGGGGCTGTAGTCCTAAGATGGGGATTTAGCCTCTCCCTATCTGGATAAAACAGACATTGGCATATCCTGCACACTGCCATCATAATCAGCACATATCAGCCTATGACATCTCTGGCCAATTGCATGTGCCAGGCCCCAAGCAACTATCGCAAGGCTAAATGCCCATCTAAGGACTACAGCCGCTACTTGCCATTACCGACTCCCTGCTAACTATCTCAAGCTTACTGGCCCACAATGATGATGTCTAGAGTATGCACCATTATGTGAAGCTCTAACCCCACAAATAAGATCAGGCAATGACCTAGTGTACTGTGCATCCGATTGTAAACTACGGAGCTTATAGTGACAGAAGGACGCACCATATTCCTTCTAAACCAACAGGAGAAAGATTATTCTTTTTCATCTAAGACATTTGGTTTATCCAACCTGCCATACACAAGACCCACACCTCATTTCCCTGATGAACCTACCTTACTAGCAACATTAGGAGGGGGAAACGCATTGTGTGACGTCTGTTTGCTTCTTCATTTGGAGACATGGTCTGCATGCATAGTGTATATCCTCAGTGACATTACAAGTCAGGTTCTAAGTGGTTTATACTACACCATTACTGACTGAATACACCCTGCCAGTCATACCAAGAATTTAAGTAGTATGTAGGAGTATGCATGCTTGTGAGTGTATCCTACTTACCCATTTATGGTCAACACTACATATCTGCTTATATTGTAATGTATTATGACTTACCTGTTTGGATATTTATCGTCCTGTCTAGTGCAGAGACAGCCCCCTGCACTTGGAACTGTGGGGACACCCATACCAGGGGGATTACAAACGAGAATAGTAGGCAGGGAAATCATAGAAGTTCTTGTACATATGTGTAAATAACTCTGTTTTTGTACATATATTAACCCTTAGACGACCCTGGACGTAGGGTTACGTCATGGAAGTCTGTCCCCAGACGACCCATGACGTAACCTTACGTCCTGGGTGTTTTTCCCGCTATGAAGCGCGCTCCGGAGCGGAGCGCGCTTCATAACAGGTGGGGGCCTCACCGGTAATGACCCGCTGCAGCGATCGCGCTGCCGCGTGTCATTAACCCCTTAAACGCCGCGATCGCGGCGCGACCGCGGCGTTTAAGTGTAAGTGACAGGGGGAGTCCCCTGTCACTTACCGATCGGGACCCCCGCAGTGTGACTGCGGGGGTCCCGATCGTTGAAACGGACTGCCGGAGGTCTCTCACCTGCCTCCGTGCGGTCCGATCGGCGATCTGCTACACTGAGCCTGCACAGGCAGGCTCAATGAGCAGAGCGCCGATAACACTGATCAATGCTATGCCTATGGCATAGCATTCATCAGTGTAGAAATCAAAGTACTGTATGTAAAAGTCCCTCAAAGGGACTTCAAAAGTGTAAAAAAAAAAAGTTCAAAACACTATTACACTACCCCAAAGCCCCTCCCCCAATAAAAGTCTAAATCACCCCCCTTTCCCATTATATAAATAAAACATATAAAAATGAATAAATAGATAAACATATAATATACCGTAGCGTGCGTAATTGTCCGATCTATTAAAATATAACAAGCGTCATTGCGATCGGTAAACGGCGTACACGAAAAGAGGGGAAAAAGTGCGCAGATTACCGATTTTATGTTACATTATATATTAAAAAAAATCAATAAAAAGTGATCAAAACGTCCGATCTTCACAAATATGGTATTAATAAAAACTAGAGATCATGGCGGAAAAAATGACACCCCATACAGCCCCGTAGGTGAAAAAATAAAACCGTTATAAGCGTCACAATAGGCCCATTTTATTAATATTTAATTGCCAAAAAAAAGGATTTCATAAAAAAATACATATATAACATTAGAGAATCTGTGTAACCTGCATATGGTTGTGTTCGGACTGACCTATAGAATAATAGTGTCATGTCGCTGTTCCCATATAGTGCATTACGTAGACACAGGAACCCCCCAAACAATACCATATTGCATTCTTATTTACGATTTCACCTATTTATATCTTCATAAATAATATATTTGGAATTCCATCATACATGTTATGGTAAAATGAATGACGCCATTACACAGTACAACTATTCCTGAAAAAAACAAGCACTTACATGGCTTGTAGATAGAAAACTGAGAGTGCTAGAGCTCTTAGAAGGGGAGGAAAGAAAAACGAAAGCACTAAGATCAAAATTTGCGCGGTCCACTGGGTCATTTTGGGCCTGGTCCTCAAAGGGTTAATAACCTTGTGTAAATAATAAAATACTTTAGCATATGAAGCAAAGTTATACAGTGTTCTTTTTCTAGGTTCTTGCATGATACTGTTTGTACACTGTAAACCCACACTATCTTTATTATCAAGTTTTGGTCTGACCAAATTTCTGTTACAAATAAACATTTAAACATTAAACATTTAAAAATGTTAAAAAAGGAAAGAGCATTTGTAATGTTTGTAAATCTGTACATTTGTACTAAATTCATCAGGAGAAGAATTCAGAACCTAATGCATATTTATAGTCAGATGTTAAATGAGACAGAATCTAAAGAAACTAATCTGAAAACCACTGAGTAGCTGTCAGTTTGTTAAACTAACATCTGCAGGGACCATAATGTTGAAATATATAATGTAATTAATGGCCAATAGGTTTCAGTAGATCAGCAATTGCATAATTCACCTAAAATCCTTTATTTCAAGCATTTAGCAATCTTCTCTATTTACAGATCTGCATGTGTTATATCCATAAATAACCAGTATGAGATATCAACTGGGTCTAAGTGGTCACTTTTTTGTAAATTGGGGGAGATTTATCAAACATGGTGTAAAGTGAAACTGGCTCAGTTGCCCCTAGCAACCAATTAGAATTCATCTTTCATTTTCCAAAGAGTTTGTAAGGAATGAAAGATGGAATCTGATTGGTTGCTAAGGGCAACTGAGCCAGTTTCACTTTACACCATGTTTGATAAATCACCCCCATTGTTTTTGTGCAAATTGCAGGTTGCACAGATACTAAAATTGGCAACTATAAATCAATAAGGGGTTTTTAAAGCACAAGTCCACCTTTACTGAAATTGGCTGCATAACCTTTTAAGCTCTGAAATAAGCAGTATTTGCAAGCCTACCATTTATTACCTATTATTAAAGGAGATATACAGAGGAAACAATAACCCTTTAATCGTCTCCATCACACCTTTTTCAAGAGAGCCGTATTATACATTTGTTTTTTTAATATACATCAATGTTTTTGCAAAAAAAAAAAAAAAAAAAACTGTGGCCAGATGTTAGCTGGAAGTCATGGGAAGTTTATAACTTGCCTTCCACACACAGCATTTTTTTTTTTTTTTTCGTTTGCCATTTTTCTCCCCTCCTTGGCGTTTTTGAGGCTCTGTGGCAGTTTTATCAAAACTCTTTTTTTTTTCTCCCATAGCCTTCAGTAGTAAAAATCTAGCCATCTCAAAAACGTGCACTTCACCCTTTCCACTCATAAGAAACAAGAATATAGTGTAGGTCTATTATATATATGGGGCCACCTTACCAATGGTACTCATTATTTGCAAATGGTATGCCAAGAGCCTAATCATTTTACATGTTTTTATAGCAGTTTTGCAATTTTTATATTTTTATTGGGTTTATATCTTGTCATTAGCAGTGTGCTGTTAGATTTCCTCTTTTTCTGATACAAAAAATACTTTTTCCTCCCTTGGATATAGAGCTTTTGTGATTGCGGAGTGTGGTCTATGATAGTAGGTTCCTTTGAGTTCTGTGATAGTAGGGTATTGTAGAGTATGTGATAGCAGGTTGTTTTAAATTCTGCAAGTGTGCATTTTTTTGAAGTCTGTGATGTTGGGTTGCTGGATCTGTGATAGCATGATATTATGTATTTTATTACAAAGACTTAACAAATGGTAGACTACAATGGCACTAAAAATGAAAACAGTAGTGATTTCTTAATTTCAGCATGACTGTGTCTGTTATTGCCATTGGTGTCTTATTTTTGGGCTCAAAAACTTTTCTTTTGGTTTTATCTATGCACATACCTGGACAAGTGAGAATCTATCATTATACAATACACACATAATAAAATATTTTTTCCTTGTTCAGTATTTTATTTGATTTTATTATGTGCCTCTTTAAACCATTTAATATTTTGAACCATATGGGATAAGACAACAAGCTGTGCTGTAACTTTTTTAAGTTTGATGTTCTGCAGCATTAGAAACACATACAATCATGTTGTAACATCATAATGAATTGTCATATGCTATACTGATGATATCATCTTCTGTACATTTATATAATTACAATATACTTATACCAATGCATTTTCATATGAAAGTCACTCAAAGTAAGTGCATTCTAAATTCTATAGGGGAGATTTATCAAACTGGTGTAAAGTAGTTGTCTTAGCTGCCCCCAGCAACCAATCAGATTCCACCTTTTATTTTCCAAGGAATCAGTGAAGAATAAAAAGTGGAATATGGTTGGTTGGTAGGGGCAACTTAGCCAACTTACTTTACACCTCTGTGATAAATCCCCCCCCCCCCTATGTTTTCATTTTAAAAAACTGAATGTTGAAAAAGAAGTGGTATTTGGCTTTAGTAAGGAAGAACATTCAACAATTTTCTAAAATAATTCCATTGTTCGGCAACTAGAATAAAAAAAATCAAAAAATAAAAATCTCTCTCCACTTTGCATAACACATGTGTAGTACAGTATGTTATATGGGAAATATAAATTAGCAGCTGCCGGACACAGCTCTCCAAAACTTTGCCCGGCAGATTCCGAAATATTGATCTTTAAACCTCTACCACACGGTAACTAGTCATGGGGGAGGTTGTGATGCTGCCTCCACCCTCTTCCCAGTCACTCACACTTGATTGGCAGCCTGAGTGCTGGGAACTTGATGCAAAGCTTAGACCTCACACTGCCAATCAAGTATGAGTGGCTGGGAACACGGTGGAAGCAGTGTGAGTACTTGCCACTGTGGCTTCACCCCTATGCCTAGTTACCGAGTGCTAGGGTGGAGGATCAAAGATCGATATTTTAAAATTACTGCCTGCCAGAGTCTTTCCACCACAGCTCTTCAATGCTGTGCCTGGCAGCCCAAGAGCTGTGAGATAGTGGAGTCATACCCCCTTAGGGAGGCGATTAGTCATAACCCCTTAAGGAGGCGATTGGTTTCCTTTAACAAATACAAATTTTTAGCATTTCAAAATATTGGCAATGATATATTAAAACTGTCTATGTGCAAACTAAGAGTAGACAGTCTTCAAATGTGCCAGAGTTAGGAAAATGGGGCAGGCTGTTTGAATAATCCGTCACATGTGAAGACTGTTGGATGTTCTGCAGCAATAGAGATGCATAAAACCATGTTGTGACATCATAATGAATTGGGAAATGCAATACTGATAAACTGATCTCCAGACAGGCTGTTTGAATAATCTGTCACATCTGAAGACTGACGGCTCCAAATTTAGTACAAAGAAGTAAAACAGCGCTCCATAGCACAGGTCAGACAGTAAAACAGGTAAGAACACAATATTAGAAGATCTCACCTGATGTGGTTGTGCAAGGAGAGGCACAACACTCAAAGATAGCTTGTAACAGGACCGCAGCCTCTCCCCAAATGAATCCCACCAGGATCATATGCCAATGCAGAAAACACCTCCTCTCCGATTAGGGAAGTCCAAGGGCGCAGGTCCAAGGAAGGGATAATGTGGTCACAAATGATTATTTATTGATAAAAATTCCATGAAAATAGTATTAAAAAGCGACGATTAAAAACGCGTTTCCAAACCGGACTCGTTTCTTTCTCAAGTGTGCTCCCAATTTAGTCTATTAGTTTACTTAAAGTGCACCATAATTTTGAATCAGGTTTTGGCATATTTTTGGTGCCCAGTGTAACACCTTAGGTTATGCTCCCTTTTAGAGCAGTCACATGCCTTTTCCGACCTGTGTCACTAAAATCTCTAAATGGGAAGAAAAGTCCTGTGTGTAAGATTTTGGATAGAATTCTAAAGGCTGTAATACAGGACATGACAATGAGGGGGTAGTAAGCACTGACAGCAGGAGAAGCTGCCTGAGCGATCCTTAGATCATTTGGTCTGCCCACTGAAGTCAGTAGTGGTCTGCTGCTACTGCTCCTATTACAATGAGCAGGAGTCCGTCGCTGACATCAGGCATGACGACTGATCGTGGCCTTTTAACATGTCCTATTACATAAAGCGATTACTGGCTGGTAATCATCCAAGTAAGGCTGATAATTGTTTCATGTAATAAGGCCTTAAAAAAGCATGCTCACCTGCCCGAATCCCTCACAGTTGCTGTTCTGACAGCCCAATGCCTGATGCTTACTGAAAGCAGTGAAAACAGTTATCTAAAGTCCCCTTTGGGGATTGTCAATGTCTAATATGAGATTTAAGTGAAACATCCTTTATGGAGCAGATGGGCAGAGGTTGATGACAGAGAGTTGAGCGAGTAGTAAAATACTTGAGTCCTCATTACTTTTTTTAACGTTTGAATGTTCATATGGGAGACACGAGCATTTTACTAGATATCTGCTACTTGAGAGCGGAGAGTGCTGGTTAACATAGAGGATTTAATTGAGGATGAACGGTCAGAGATATATTTCTACTTCCCATTATATTTAGTTCCTTCTGGTGATGTTTAAATAAAATATACAAACATTAGAACGAAAAAATTTAATAGCTTTATGTAAAACACATTACTATATATTGCTATACATTACTATATACTGTATATTTCACTTAAACATCCCATAGAGGAACTAAATATGCAAAAATGAGGGGGGGAAATATAATAGTTTTGTCAGGATCTATAAATAATGGTCAAACATCATGCTTGCTCATCACTAGTGACATCCATTGGCCAAATTAAGGCTGGGTTCACACTACGTATATTTCAGTCAGTATTGTGGTCCTCATATTGTAACCAAAACCAGGAGTGGATTGAAAACACAGAAAGGCTCTGTTCACACAATGTTGAAATTGAGTGGATGGCCGCCATTTAATGGCAAATGGCAGCTGTTGTATTGAAATAATGGCAGTTATTTACTGTTATATGGTGGCCATCCACTCAATTTCAACATTGTGTGACCAGATCCTTTCTGTGTTTTTAATCCACTCCTGGTTTTGGTTGCAATATGAGGACCACAATATTGACTGAAATATACGTAGTGTGAATCCAGCCTAAAGTCTGTCACCCACATCACACTGCAGTACCAGAAAGAAAGAAAGCGATAAAAATAAATAAAAGAAGAAATAAAGGACTAGACATGCTGCTGTTTTCGGCACATATTGTATTTTCCGGCGTATAAGATGACTTTTTAACCCCAAAAAATCTTGTCAGAAGTCGGGATCGTCTTATTTGCCGGGTATGGTCACCCCATATGGTGGGGGGCTCAAAAATGGCCCGCGTCCCCACCGTATGGGGTGACCATTTAAAAAAAAACAAGCAGTTAACTCACCCAGGCCCATTCCCGGCCTCCACATGTCTTCTCCTCCGCTCCCGTAGCGGGCACAGCCAGTGTGACGTACACTGTCTGCGCTGGGGATGCCCCAAGCTCTCCCGAGCAGCCGAACATCTAATTGGAGATGCTCGGCTGCTCGGGAGACCTTCATAAGAATGACAGAGGCTTTGGGAGGCTCCAGAAGTACCCGAAGCCTCTGTCATTCTTCTGAAGCTCTCCCGAACAGCCGGGCGTCTAATCGGCTGCTGGGGAGAGCTTCGGGCATCCCCGGTGCAGTCAGTATACGTCACACTGGCAACGGGATGGGAGGAGAAGACACGCGGAGGCCGGGAATGGGCCGGGTGAGTTAACTGTTTGTTTTTTTCATTAGTTTAGCTGCAGTTAACCCCTGCCTGACCTCAGCAGGGCTGTGGTCAGACAGGGGTTAACATTTTCCGGCGTATAAGGCGAATCCCTGACAATCTGATCAAATGTCAGGGGTCGTCTTATACACCTTATACACCGGAAAATACGGTAGTTTACATTTTTATAGGGGAACCGTCAGCTAGAAAAGATGTCCCCAACTGCTTACATGGCTACATAGTTAGACTACCCATAAGTGGTTAGACTACCCATATCTTTATTGTGGTTATCTGAGAATGCAATTGCTGTTCTGAAGTGTCATAGAGGAGTGGCCAGAGAACTACAATGCACTTCAGTGCTCTGGTTACACCTCTTTGACCTTTAAGACCAGAAATAATTGATAACTACAACAATGGCACGGATAACCTCACAGCTGACATAACTTTGTAGCCTTAGAAGCAGTTTTTTCTTTGTGTTTCCTTGCTGACAGTTTCCCTTTCAGTGGTTAATGCAACAATGGTAAAAAAAAATAAGTTCTGTCTTTGGATGCATATTTACTACTTTCCTACAGCATAAGATATTGCAAAAAAAAAGTTTGTACATACTGTATTTTTCCAATACTTAAAATAAATAAATATATATATATATATATATATATATATATATATATATATATATTAGATTTTCCAATCCTTTCAAGTTCATATGATGCCTTTTCCTTGTTATAGAAGAAAATACCTAAGCACGTGGAGAACGACATGCTAGGAAGAAAACTTAATATGATCTTTTAGCCAGTTCTGTACTTTTCTATTTTTCAGCATATTGGAAATGAATCCTTCTATGTAAACAAGATATAATCACAGAGCCACTCAGAAATATTATTATTGCACAGAACCACAATATATGAGGGAATATTGCTGGCCAATGTCATTTACTCTATTAGTCACTCAGGTGAAATAGTTCATTCAGTAGAATGACAGATTTATTTGCAATGAGCTAAACCTCTTCTGGTTGAAAGTTTGTCAATATTTCATTTACTGGATGAAGTACACAGCTTACCAAATCTTCCAATGGATTGTGTGTTCCACACAAAACAATATGTTTTCAAGGCATGATATATGATACAGCAAAACTGTTACAGAAAGGGATAATTATTATGATTGCAGAAAACTTCTGTCAGCAACATTTCTTAGCATTTTATTGGCTAAACCATATTTTTAAACTGGTGTCAAAATCAATTTTAATAAAGTAAATGTTACACCCATTTTATTGTCACTAATAAATCCTTTTGTGTTTGGGGTTTTACTACAAAATACTGAAAAAAAAAATATTTTGGAGAGAAATAAAAAAAACAAACAAAAAAAAAAAACAGAAAACAAAACAAAACCAAGCAAATAGGCAAACTTTGGAGGATTAGTTCTTATACCATGCAATTTACAGTAAAAGTGACATGTTATCTGTGTTCTGTGGGTCAGTGCAATTACAGTGATACACAATTTATATAGATTTTCTTTTTTTTAGTACTGTCATTTAGCCCATTCAATGCTGCAATCACATTACATCACAATCACAACATTAAAAAAGGTTAAATGGAAAGCTACTTTGCTAAAAATTGCTGCTTTTAGCTGTGAAAACTTACAAAATAAAGAGACCTACTGGCCTTTATGGGAGAAGGTTGTGGCAGGACTAAAGGATTCCTAATGGAACATTGCCCAAAGACGGATTAACCCATTAAGGTCAATGCCAATTTTAATTTTTGCACTTTTGCTTTTTCCTCTTTATGGGTACTATTACACAAAGTGATTTTTCGACGATCAACGATTAACGCCAAACGATCTCAAACGACCAATATGGCAAACGACCTGAAATCGTTCCCCTAATAACACGGAACAGTGATCGTTACTTATGATCGTTATTCTGGTCATCTTGTCGTCGCTATTCCCCCATGTAGAACACAGAAAAAAAGACAAATTTGGTCAGCTGTCCTAGAACACCATTCACACTTAGCAGGAGCACGTTGCTATGGCTGAAGTAGCAAACACACAAAAACACAAAAAAATGCAACAGCTCACCGCAATGGCAAGGTACAGACCCATTACAGACATGAAAATAGTTAAAAGCAGCCCCTCAAACTGCTAAAAAAAATTCCCACAAAAATAATGAGGCTCTTGGTTACCATTTGCAAAGGGTGTAAATTACCCCACCATGTTACGATGGCCTCATAGCGGGGCAGTCCTACACTGTATTATTGCCTCTCCATGGCATGAAATATGCCTATGCTCTGGGCATGCAAGATCAATCTTATACCGGCAAAAGTAATTACTCCACCTGGGTGGGATAGGTGGAGTGCACGACCAAGTAGAGGCAGCCACCCCCCATCCATACTCAGGCACATGAGCAGGATCTCCAGGCCACCGAACACTCAAATGACTACGACAAGAAGCCCTCCCTGGTCCTACTTAGCTTCCACTGCATTCTGACTAGACTGCACCCCCTCCTTCAGCCTCATCAGCACTTGTGATGTGTGCAGCACCCTCTCCTCATTGGTCCATAGGTCCACTTCTTTAGGTGCTTCCCACCAACAGTTAGCTGTGTCGCCTACTGGGACAGCGCTTCAACCCATGAACTGCCATCAGCAACAACAGATACACATAGCCATTAACCGCTCCCCGGTGTGTGTTGAACTTGATAACAGCTTAGAGCATACCCCTGCCATTCTTCATGTCTGTAACTCACCCCTAACATCCCCGGGCGACCACTCGGTCTTCACAATGCAGATTCTATTGTCCTCTGTAGCCTCCCATCCTACTGACTACAATCCTGTAACTATGGCGGACCTCCGTTCGCAAGTCTCATCCTTATCCCCTAAAGAAGATTTCCTTACACTGACTAAGCAAATAGGAGTGCAAGCAAGAGTTTGCTCAGTTCCGCAATGAACTCGCTTCTCTTATGGTCAAAGTATACCCCATTGAATCTCCACAGGACTCTTCCTCTTCCACAGTTCAGGCCTTGCAGCCCCAATGCGGCAACACTCGAAGCAGCTCTTCACCTTGCAACAACATAGAAAACCAGAATAGGAGGAATAACCTCTGAATTAGTCGATTGCCCCTGGAGATTTATTTGCTGTTTTAATCTCTATCTTCAATTACCTTCTTGACCGTCCCCCTGACAACCATATTGAGCTTGACAGGGCACATAGGGCCCTTAGACCAATCAATCCTGATTACCATTTTTATTCTGTGAAGGAGGACATCTTGCAAAATGCGAGAGGCAGGAGAAAACTGTTCTATGAGGACATTCAGATTTTCTTGTTCTTAGATCTCTTCCACCATACTCTGGCACAGAAGGCCGCTTTGAAACCACTCCTGTCGATACTCCAGGATCGAAACATCCCATATTGTTGGGGTTTTCCGTTTGCACTTTCGTTTCGGAGAGGAAACCATACCTTCACCTTGTGCTCTCCGGATGACCTGACAGTTTTCTACAGGACCTGGACTTACCAAATGTTATTCTCCCGGAATGGTCAACTCTGTCTTCAGCCCCTCAGAAGCGTCCCTCACCACGACAACTCCTGGGCCTGCAAAAAGGTCCCTCAAGAGGCCTCCCCCCAAGGGCCCCCAGGCACCGCAGTGCAAGATTGGACTCTGCCCCCATACATATGGACGATAAAGCCCACCCCGCTTCTCCTATCTGAATTGCAGATTGTATTCCCACTTTCTGACCATGCTGTATTACTGATTTTATATTTGTAGACATTTTTGTCTCGCAGGGTTCCTGTGGCTCTTCATAGATAGTTCCCATCGGTCTCGGATTTGTGTTGGAGATGCAGTGGAGCTCCAGGCACCATGTCGCGTATATGGTGGGGCTGCTCCCGTAATCTAATCATATTGGTCAGCTGTGCTGAACATCATCTCAGAAATCATGGCGCACTCATCCCCAACACTTCTGAGTCTGTACTGTTGTTCATGTTTCCTATGGGCCAACTGAAATACAAAAAATCCCTAACGCGCCACCTTCTGCAGGCGGCCAAAACTGTGATTCCCAGGCATTTGAGATCCGCGGACGTCCCTTCCCTGGAGGAGTGGTTTAGGGAAACAACACATATTCAACATATGGAGGAGGTTATGGCTGTTTCTCCCATACTTTCACTTGGTTTGCGTGGTTGGATTTCCTTGCTTCGCCCAGGTACAAGACTGTCTCCTTGGGACGACCACAGTGATGCCTTTCCTCTCTTACCCCGGAGCGTTGTGGTGGCGGTGTAGGCACTCCAGGGCATCTGGATTTTTTAGGTCATTTCTATGATCGGTTGTCTTTACTTTCTTTCCTATCTATCTTCTTCCCCACTCTACTTTTTCCATTTTTAATTTGTCCTTCTATGACACATTTATACACGTATGGTACTAATTTTTACCAGACCACATACTGTGTTCTCTGAGTGGGATTCTTATGTTTATTCTGTTTCTTGTTGTGGCTACATGGCATTTTTTCAGAGAACTACCATTGTTAATGGCTTCTCTATATCATGCTCTCTGGAGTTGGTTCCTTTTGTTATTAACGGCGATCTGTCTGTATTCGGACTGTTTTATATTTTAACCTCGGCTAATAGAGGTGCTCCAGATGACAGTCAGGAGTGGCACCGTTTAAAGCGAGTACCAGGTAAGTCATGAGGCGCAAAGAGGTTAAAATGATAGCATGATAGGACACCTGGGGGACAACATGATGTAAAATATAACCTGATTAGATCAGACAATGTTCTGTCAGTAGGTCCAATTGTTATGCTCCAGTGCCCATTGTAGGTGTTTTCAGTGGTACTTATTAAATGAATCAGCCATGACAACATTGAGTGGCAGAGCGTTCCATAGTCTCACTGCTCTTACAGTAAGGAATCTGCGTCTGTGCTGATGGTGAAACCTTCTTTCCTCTAGACGTACAGGATGCCCCCTTGTTAAGGTTACAGACCTAGGTGTAAAAAGATCACTACATAGATCTCTGTACTGTTCATTCATATATTTGTACATTGTGATCAGATCGCCCAAAAGACATCTTTTTTTCTAAACTAAATAGCCCCAAATTTGATAATCTGTCTAATAGCTACCAAAGGGTTAACAGACTAAGATGGTATACTGTATATAGAGGAGTCCAGGGGTCCAGACCAGCATGTGATTGGATCAGAGATCAAGAACCCAGCAAGAGTAAGTGAAAACATAATATGTCAATCACTTAGGAAAAACAAGGTTAACTGTGAAGTGGCCAGAGGGAACTCAGCAGCAAAGAGACTACAGGTGCAGTCTCGGCTGTATACCACAAGCTGAGGACCGCTGTGAGTTCCGAACAGGCACAGGCATGACAGTAACACTTGACTGTTATGTTCCCACCAACTCCTGCCCTTCCTAGATTTTTAGGTTTAACCAGACTAACCCTTTAATATTTACGTTACTGGAAGAAAATATGAAATAATACATCATAGAAATCTCTATTTTATAATGTATGGCAGGAGGTTTGTAACACTATACTGCTAGAAGAAGAACACAAGTTTTACTTATGAAGATCAGTAAGATATTTAAATGCCTAACAACTTCACTTTTTTCACTATTGCCTGCTTTTAATTGCCTTATTTCATGAATGTATTTTTGGAACATTGGATTAGGCCATGCTTTTATATAATTCCACAAAATGTTTCTGATATTTATTACCAACATCAAATGCTCATTTAGAATGGAGCTGAAGCTGAAAGTATTACCTCAAACTGTGGAAAATAACAACAAAGAATCAGATGTGTTACCTCCCAAGACTATAGAGGGCATTGGCCATTATTCCTCAGAGAAAGAACACTACATAAGCCATATTTGATCATTTTAGTCCTACAATTTTCTGTGTGTTTTCAACTTCTGAACAAACAGAAATAAAGGAGATGCTTTCCCATAGAGAAGTTATTATCACCATCTGAAGTTTCAGTTAATGGCACACAGCACTCAATCCTTTCAGATGCTCATGCACAGGCAGTAGATGCAGAGCTATAACTCATGGGGGAAAAGTAGGAGAAATAATTTCTCTGTGTTGAATTATGTGTCTGCAGAGATATTTCTGCTCACATTTATAATTTTGTACAGTAACAGGCTATGTCCTGGGGTGACAAAAGGCATTAAATGTGGCAACTCTCTCCATGTACTTTGTAGCATAATCATTTTAGACATCATAAGTTGCTTTTGGGTTTTTACTGTTAACGCCCTCTTCCTTATGCATTTATTATTTATGATTTCACGCATGTGAAAAGAATACAGAATAACCAGAATGGGAACAAACACATGGAAATGGATAACTAGGACAGCAAGGTAAATATATATATATATATATATATATATATATATATATATATATATATATTGGTAACTGAGCAGGTATGTCCTGCCACACAGTATACAAGAGTCTAGGCCCCTACTGTTTGAAAGGAGACATTCATTCTGTCCTAGAATAGGTGACAATGTACACAATATCATTGCCTATATCCTCATGGTCCAAGTGGGGAGTGGGGAGGTATACAGTGTATGCAGGACCAGGACCTTTGACTGTTTTGTTTGCCTGAAATGAATCAATTAATTTAACTCGATCAATAGCGATGTCCATGCAGCCCTTGCCTTAAACTGTATACATTACCTCTCCACACTCCCGGCATTCTTCTGCCCTCTGCTCGCTTCCATTGTTTTTTTTGACATTGAAAGCCCTTATATAAAAGAGTAAAGAACTAGGTCTAAACTGATGCACTATGTGAAATTAAATTTACTTAAAGTGAATATACCATCAGTACATTCTCTTTAAGTGAGTCACATGGATAGAATGGCGCTGACACGGGGAAGCCAGTGCCACGATCCTTCTTTTTAACTGCAGCCCGTTTCCCACGTATGGTGCCATTTTATTCCCGCGTTCCGGAGGGGCGTGAAGCACTGGAGGCAGGCCAGCCCACCCCCAGTGGGAAGAAACCCCTGCCCCTCTATGATGCAGCTCCACTGATTCTAATGGAATCCCGTCATAGAGGAGCAGGGGTTTTCACCCATCGGGGAAGGGTTGGCCCACCGCCAGCTCTTCACCTCAGGCCGATACCTGGGAATAGAATGGCATTGTGTGCGGGAATGGGGGCTGAGGTTCAAAGACCACGGCACCAGCTTCCCTGCACCGGCGCCATTCTATCCATGTGAAACACGTAAGACAGATGTACTGATGGTACACTGGCTTTAATATACAAGCATTTCTGAAACTTTCCTGTTTGAGAAATATAAACTTACTAATATCCTGTGTTCCTGCATTTTTTTAATAACCTGTTGCCTTTGGTTATGACCAATTAAGATGGGCCAGGCATGCTCAGTTGAACTGCAATTTCTAGAAAGTACTGACAATTAGTCTACATTTAGCCTACAAGCAAGGGGGGTTGTAGAAAGGTACAGAACATGCACTGATGCATTGTAACAGCAGAGTCAAAATTTAAAGCCAATGTACCACTAGATACATTGCTTTATTGTTTTTTTGAACCGCCACCCAGTTCCCATGCATGGCGCCAGTCTATTGCCAAGCGTCGGCCGGACATAAAGCACTAGGGGCAGGGCCGCCAGCTTCCAGTTCGACAATCTCCCTTCCATTCTGTGACGCAGCTCTATTGCTTTTAATGGAGCCGCGTCGCAGAACAGAGAAGCCCCCAGTGCTTCATGCCAGGCTGGTGCTTGGTAATAGAGTGGTGCTGTGTGTAGAAACTGGGTGGCAGTTCAAAAAATGGACTGCGGCACCACTAGCCCCGCACCAGCGGCGGTCTCTTCATGAAAAAAACACCAAGCAATGTACCCAGTGGTACATTCACTTTAAAGAGTAAAAAAAGAGGGAGGAAACCGTACAGGAATGTAAGTTACTTTACTATTACATATTATAAAGGTATGCGGTACACATCTGACTTTACCTGCTTTGCTTCATGATACAACCTTTTTAATATAACATTGTTGGAATGTCTGTCCGATAACATGTTCTGTTATACACGCATAATATTAAATAGTTAAACCTATCAGAGTCAAAATAAGACCTATTGTCTCTTTTCGTAATGTCTTCATATCCATTTGGGAAATTTACAATGACCCTGGATACATGAAGCATTTTTCACTTTCATTGATCTAGTTGCAGTAATGGAGCTTCTGGCACTGCTGATTGTGTTGGTTTTGAAGCTTGTTTTCTAATCTTGTAATAAAAGCTGACCAACACAGCTTTGGGGACTGTCATTACCTTGTATGTAACAGAATAGATTTTCCATTTGCTCAGTGCTTCTTGGTATTCCACTCCTGTCATTCAGGAAATTTCACTTGTATATTCCTAACTGGATACAAAAATGCATTTTTAGCATTCTCCATAAAAGTATTTAAATATAGTCTGGAATATATAAAAATAAGAAAAGGAAATCTTCCAATTAAACATTGGCTTAATTTTTTAATTTAACACATTGGGGTAGATTTATCAAAGGGTGTAAAATTTAGATTGGTGCAAACTGGGCCCAGCAACTAATAACAGATCGTCTTTCCTTTCACCAAAGCTGGAAGCTGAGCTGTAATTGGTTACTGTGGGCAGTTTGCACCAGTCTAAATGTTACACCCTTTGATAAATCTCTCCCATTGAGGTTTTTTTTATCCTTAAAGGGGTTATCCAGTGAAAATCTTTTTCTTTCAAATGAACTGGTTTCAGAAAAATGTATAGATTTGTAATTTACTTCTATTTAAAAATCTTCACTTACTTAGCTGCTGTATGCCCTACAGATAATGTTGTTTTCTTTTCAGTCTGACACAGTGCTCTCTGCTGACATCTCTGTCCGAGACAGAAACTGTCCAGAACAGCTCTAGACAGTTCCTGTTTCGGCAGTGTTATCAGCAGAGAGCAGTGTGTCAGACTGAAAAAAAAACAAAAAAAAAAACAAAAAAACAAACAAGCCCAATTTCTTGCAGTACATACAGCTGCTGATAAGTATGGGAAGACTTGATTTTTAAATGGAAATTAATTACAAATATTTTCGCCGAAGTACCCCTTTAAACAAAATGTATTAATTTAGTTTAATATCATATAATATAATATACATCCTGGCAATGATTATTCACAACATAATGTCAAGGATTGGTATGTTTAAACAGTAACTTCTTGGTGCACCATGATGTACATGTACATCATAGTGTGCAGTGCCCAAGTGTACAATGATGTATAAAGTTAATCATGCAAAATTTTAAATGCAAAAATCAATCACAGAAAGCTAAATCAGATAATGAATCAGATTTATTTTCTTCAGACTGGTACTGGTACTACTCATCACACTAAAAGAAGCCCTTACTTTATAAGGTATAAAAACGTAGCTTATATACAGTGGCTTGCCAAAGTATTCACCCCATTTTCTCTTTACCTATTTAGTTACATAACAACTAGAGAGCAAACCAAACCTCCTGAAGCAAGAATTTTTTGAAAAGTTTGTAACGATCATAAAGATGGCGGTCACACATTTCGCAGTACAATACAGTGAAAGAGCGGGTGTCCGTTCAGTATATATACAGGACCGTGCTGTCAGTTTGTCGTTAAGCTTGTGTACAGTGAACCGAACACACATACAGTATTTAGAGAGTAAAAGGAGAAAAAAAGGAGATGCAGGAAGAGAAAGGGAAAAGCAAGGAAAAAAAGGAATAGAGAGACAGGGAGAAAAAAGTGAGAGGCAGGGAGAAAAGGCAAAGGTAGAAAAAAAATGTATAGGCAGGGAGAAAAAAAGCTACCGACAGAAAGAAAAAAAGAGAGTGTCAGGGAGAATCAAGGTTATAGAAGGTTTATTAGGTATGAGGGAGAGAGAGATGAAAATGTGAGTAAAGTCCACAGATCTCCTTGGTGATTTTAACCCTTTGAATCACCTTCCAGGTTACATCTTCATTCATTTAATAAAACTGAGTTTGGCAGCATAATACCCTCGACTGTACATCAGTGTTCCGTCAATACCTGTTTAATTTAATCCTTTGAATCACCAGTCAGGTTACATCTTTATTCTTTTATTAAAACTGTATTTGGCAATATAATTGTTGGAGCAACTCTGGCGGGGGGGCTATTTTGGGATCTGGCTTGGGAGGAGGTGGCTGAAGGAAATGACATCCACTCACCTTCCCGGTTTCAGCGGCGGGTCCCAAATCGCGGTGCTCCGGTTCCCGGCCGCTTCCTGGTGTCTGATGCGGGCTCGAGACATCTCAAGTCCGCTCAGCCAGTGACAGAGGCGGGATCTGAGCGGACTTGAAACGAATTCCGGCTCTGTCACTGACGTCTCGAGGCTGCATCAGACACCAGGAAGTGGCTGGGCACCGGGGACCAGTGTGCCTCAATACGGGACCCGCCGCTGGAACCAGGGAGGTGAGTGGATGTTGTTTCCCTCAGCCACCTCCTCCCCGGCCAGATCCCAAAATAGCCTCCCCGCCGGAGTACCCTTTTAACGTTATATGCCCAGTTTTGTAGACTTATAGTTGGAGAGAGGCCAGTAGCTAAGCATAGGGTCCATTTCTCTGTGGGGTCACCCTAAAATGGCGAGTTGGTACATTTTATTTAATCAAATAGTTTGCTTTGAACCTCACTTTTTAAAATAAAAAAACACAAAAATTCTAGAACAGGTTTTTATCGTGTGTACTCTGGGGGGAGTATATATGACGTGTCCTGACACTTGCAGTTTGCTGCAGCAATTTTCTTATTTTGTCTGTTTGGTAGCTACAGTAGCGTGTAAAGTGCATAGTGTGAACAAGTGTGAGTGGGGTGCTGGCTATTCATTTGCTTTTTATTTCTGGTAGCATAATACCCAGAATTGTACGTAAATGATGCATTACTACCAGTTTATTTTAATCCTTTGAATCACAAGTCAGGTTACAACTTCATTCCTTTAATAAAACCATGTCTGGCAGCATAATAACCGTGATTGTATATCAGTGATCCACCACTGCCGGTAGAATTTAACCTTGTCAATCACCTGTCAGGTTACATCTTTAGTCCTTTATTGAAACCATGTCTTTTAGGGTACAAACACACACGGCTTATACGCTGCGTATTTACTGCTGCGATACGCAGCAGATTAGATCTAAATAACTGAACACAGTATCAAATCTGCTGCAGATCTGCTGCGTATCTGCTGTGTGTGTTTGTACCCTAAGTATAATAATAGTGATTATACGTCAGTAATGCACCACTTTAATAAAAGTGTGTCTGGAAGCGTAAAAATGTCATTATACATCAGTGATCCAACAACGTCACACCTCCACTATCAACTGGCTGTTCTAGGCCCTAATGGGTTGAAAAGAAAGCTACTACTGCTACTGCTTCCACCTTCAAGTGGAAGCCACTTAAAACTGCAGCTAATACAATCAAACCTCTTACAGGGCAAGTAAGGGCTAAAAAAAATCGTACGCTTGTCTGTCTTTGGCCCTGTGAGGTCACTGCTGCTACACTACCTTCTCCCTCTTGTAGTACTACTCTGTAAGGGTTTGTTACTAACAAGTCACATGTCACTTTATTTTAAGCTCAGCTTTAAAAGTTGCATCATTGCTGCTTCTCCCATCGAAATCAATGGGACATTAAAAAGCACTTTTTGGGGCTGTGGCAAATGTGCATTTTGTACACGGTTATCAGGGGAAAAAAGCCCCAATATTTATATAATTATAACTGTAACCTTTCAGCTTTTTTAGTGTGGTTCATTTAAGGTTTGGTTTAGAGGAACCCAAATCTTATGTCAAAAATTTGTGAACCTGCAGAACTGAACTTTTGAAAATAGAGTAAGGTGCTCTAGTCAGATAAGACCAAATTTAAACTTTTTCTCATCACCCCAAAAACACAACCTCTGCCATGAAACGTGCTGGTAGCATCATCATGCTGTGGGAATGTCTGTATCAAAGGCTGGGAAACTGGTCTGGATCAAAGGGAAGATGGATGGTACTTAATATAGGGATATTCTTGAGCAAACCTTTTTTGATCTGTCAGTGATTTGAGACTGGGATAGAGATTAACCTTCCAGCAGGACAAAGACCAAAAGCATACTGCTAAAGCTACACTCAAGTGGTTTAAGGGAAAATGTGTGAATGTATTGGAATTGCCTAGTCATAACCCAGACATTAATCCCATTGAGAATTTGTGGTCAAACGTGAAAATTACTGTTCACCAGTGAAAGCTATCTAACTTAACCCTTAGGAGACACAGTCAGTTGTGGCGTTTATGACATGGCCAAATTTTTCAAATACGACATGTGTCACTTTAATGCCTAAGGACAGAGCCTAAAATGTCTTTAAGGACAGAGAAAAATTCTATGAATTTGACCAGTGTCAATTTATTCATTAATAACTTCGGGATGCTTTTACCTATCTGGCTGATTCTGATATTGTTTTCTCGTGACATATTGTACTTTACATTTCTGGTAAAATGGAGTCGATACTTATAACAAATCTTTAAGAAAAAAAAACAAAATAACGTGAAATATTGTGGAAAAAATGCATTTTTCCAACTTTGAAACTTTTTTGCTTATACAGAAAATGGTTATGCCACATAAATTATATATTAAATAGCATTAGCAACATGTCTACTTTATGTTTGCAGCATTTATTAAACTATCTTTCATTTTTTTAGACAATAGAAAGCTTAAAACATAAGCAGCAAATTTCCAAATTTTCTGTAAAATTTCAAAATCAGATATTTTTAGGGACCTGTTCAGGTTTAGGCTAGGTTCACACTTTGTATCTGTGCGGCTGTATTGTGGGCGGTAAATCATCGGCCGGATTTTTCCGGTTCATGCGTACGCTGGAAAGTATACGATATACGGCTGCACAGTGCACACTATGTATGAACCTACGGCCCGATCGTAAACGGACCCGTAAAAAATGAACAAGACCATTGTTTGCGGCTGGAAATGCGGCCGTGGATTGACAGGCGGTCTGTACGGAGTACTTCAAAAATAGCCGGCAATGATGCCAAATGCCGATGCCTCTAATAGTTAATATATTAAATTAATAAAACACATTTTCTTTGTAATAAAGTCCCTTTCGTTGTTCAATAATTTAATTCTAATGGATCCATCATTGTGCAATTAAATATACTGTTAAAATAAACATATATATAAATAAATGTATATTTATATATATATATATTTATTTTTTGACAGTATATTTAATTGCACAATGATGGATTCGTTTAAATTAAATTATTGAACAAAGAAACTGATTTTATTACAACGAAAATGTGTTTTATTAATTAAATATTAATTAGTACAGGAAGCTCCAGTAAGCCGTTAATTCATATTGCCGGCAATAGAGCATTCTGTACTAATCATCACTTTATTTAATTAAAACATCAAATGTTTCTTCTAATTATGTTATCACAATAGCATTATTAGAAGAAACATTTAGAATTATATGTGCGCTCAGCTGATTGGCTGATCGGCAGAGCGCACGTATAATTAGCGGGTTCGCAGCACAGTGACTTCATTGTGCTGCGGACCAGCGAAGAGGACACATCGGGGTGAGTATAGAGCTCTCCCCACCCCCTCCCCAGCACTGCACCCCTCCCAGCAAGGAAGGGGGGTCACTTAACCCCTTCCTTGCTGGAATAGGTGCAGTCTGACATCAGTCTGGGCCCCAAGGGGTTAAGGGGGATGCAATACATCCTCCCTTAACCCCTTGGGGGCCAGACTGTAAGCAGCGATCTGTAAAGCTGCTGCATACTGTAAGGTGCACAACATCGCTCACAATGATGGGTGTTGTGCTCCTGTTTGTGTGTTTTTTGTGTGTTTCTCCCTTTTTGTTTTTCAGATATCGGTATCCTGTGGATTACGTCGGATTACGTGGACTACGTTGATGACCAACGGTTGTTTTTTTTTTTTTTTTTTTTTTATGAAACGGTCAATGAGGGGTGTTGGGGTGTTTTTATTTGAATAATTTTTTTTTTTAACTTGTGTCTTGTCTTTATTTCTTTACTTTATAGACTTAGTAGTGGAAGCCGTCTAATAGACGGAATCCATTACTAAGTCGGGGCCTAGTGTTAGTCGGTATAAAATGGCTAACACTAACCCCCCATTATTACCCCAGTACCCAATGCCACCAGGGGTGCTGGGAAGAGCCGGGTGCCAGTGGTCCCGGAGCGTCAAAATTGGCGCTCCTGGACTGGGCGGCAGCAGGCTGGTAAGATTTAGGCTGGGGAGGGCCTAAAACAATGTCTCTTCCCACCCTGGTGTTACCAGGCTGCTGTAGTTTGGTTTTTAACCCGGCTGGTTATAAAAATAGGGGGGACCCTATGCGTTTTTTTTAAATTATTTATTTATTTAAAAAAAAAACGCATAGGGTCCCCCCTATTTTTATAACCAGCCGGGTTAAAAACCAAACAACAGCAGCCTGGTAACACCAGGGTGGGAAGAGCCATTGTTTTAGGCCCTCCCCAGCCTAAATCTTACCAGCCTGCTGCCGCCCGGTCCAGAAGCGCCAATTTTGACGCTCCGGGACCACTGGCACCCGGTTCTTCCCAGTACCCCTGGTGGCATTGGGTACTGGGGTAATAATGGGGGGTTAGTGTTAGCCAATTTATACCGGCTAACACTAGGCCCCGACTTAGTAATGGATTCCGATTAGACGGCTTCCACTACTAAGTCTCTAAAGTAAAGAAATAAAGACAAGACACAAGTGAAATTTTTTTTTTATTCAAATAAAAACACCCCCACACCCCTCATTGACCATTTTATAAAAAAAAAAAAAAAAAACAACCGCTGGTCATCGACGTAGTCCATGGAATCCAACGTAATCCACAGGATACCGATATCTAAAAAACAAAAAGGGAGAAACACACAAAAAACACACAAACAGGAGCACAACACCCATCATTGTGAGCGGTGTTGTGCTCCTTACAGTATGCAGCATCTTTACAGATTGCTGCTTACAGTCTGGCCGCCAAGGGGTTAAGGGAGGATGTATTGCATCCCCCTTAAGCCCTTGGGGGCCAGACTGATGTCAGACTGCACCCATCCCAGCAAGGAAGGGGTTAAGTAACCCCCTTCCTTGCTGGGATGGGTGCAGTGCTGGGGAGGGGGTGGGGAGAGCTCTATACTCACCCCGATGTGTCCTCTTCGCTGGTCCGCAGCACAATGAAGTCACTGTACTGCGGATCCGCTAATTATACGTGCGCTCTGCCGATCAGCCAATCAGCTGAGCGCACATATAATTCTAAATGTTTCTTCTAATAATGCTATTGTGATAACATAATTAGAAGAAACATTTGATGTTTTAATTAAAGTAAAGTGATGATTAGTACAGAATGCTTTATTGCCGGCAATATGAATTAACGGCTTACTGGAGCTTCCTGTACTAATTAATATTTAATTAATAAAACACATTTTCGTTTAAATAACATGAGTTTCGTTGTTCAATAATTTAATTGAAACAAATCCATCATTGTGCAATTAAATATACTGTCAAAAAATAAATATATATATAAATATACATTTATTTATATATATATTTATTTTAACAGTATATTTAATTGCAAAATGATGGAATTGTTTAAATTTAATTATTGAACAATGAAAGGGACTTTATTACAACGAAAATGTGTTTTACTAATTCAATATATTAACCATGAGAGGCATCGGCATTACTGCAGAGGATCGCAAACCCCAGTAATAGCGATTCCTGTAAACTGTTTCCCTGCTTTCCCAGATGCATCCAGAGGTGTTTGCATCACTTTCTTAAGATTTTATTTGTTATTTTTAGTTGAACCAGATTTCCAAGTAAATGACCGTATGTTTTGAGCCGCATGTCTATTTTTTCCCACGGCCGTAGTTTCAGCCGCACATTTACAGCCGCATAAAAAATACAGCCACACACATACATAGTGTGAACATAGCCTTAAAGTGAATTTGAGGGTCCTGTATGTTAGAAAGCCCCACAACGCACCCCATTTCAGAAACTGCACCCCGCAAACTTTGCAAAAGCTCATCCAGAAAGTGTTTTAACCCTTTGGGGGAGTCACAGAAATAAAAGCTAAGTGTGTAAGAAATTTAAAAATTTTAATTTTCTGTGCAGGGATTTTATTATAATCCAATATTTTTCATAATTATAAACCTATAACCAGAGAAATGCACCCCAATAATTATTGCCCTGTTTCTGCAGTTTATAGAAATACCCCATTTGTGGCCCTATTGCGCTATTTGACACAACCACAAGCCTTAGATACAAAGGAGCACCTAGTGAATTTCAACTCCTCTGTTATATTGGGTCATTTTTGACTGTACCACTTCAGGTTGGTAGAGGCTCTGGGGTGCCAAAACATAAAAAACACCCCTAAAGGTACACCATTCAGAAAACTACACCCCTCAAGGAATGTAACAAGGGGTGCGGTGAGGATTTGGACCCCACAGGTGCTTCACAGATTTTCCGAGCAATATGGCGTGAAAAAAGAAAAAAAAAAATTTTACACTAAAACGTTGTTCTAGCCTTCATTTTTCATTTTCACAAAGGGATAAAAGGAAAAAAAAAACACAAAACGTGTAGCGCAGTTTCTCCCGAGTACAGAAATACCCTACATGTGGACATAAAGTGCCAAGCGGGCGCAGAACGAGCCTCCAAAGGGAAGGAGCACCAATTGGCTTTTGGAAGCTCGATTTCACTGGAATTGATTTCAAGGGCCATGTCGCATTTACAAAGCCCTCGTGCTGCCAAAACACGTGAAACTTCCCACAAGTGACCCCATTCTGAAAACTACACCCCTCAAGAAATCTAACAAGGTGGGCAGTGAGCATATGGATCCCACTGGTGACGGGCACAAATGTGGAATAATGTGACGTGAAAGTGAAAATTTTCATCTTTTTCACTTTCATGGCACAAATGTGCCTGTCATCAAGGGGTCCATATCCTCACTGCACCCCTTTTTAGATTCCTTGAGGGGTGCAGTTTCCAGAATGTGGTCACTTGTGGGGGTTTACAGTGTTTTGGCAGCATGAGGTCTCTGTAAATGCGACATGGCGTTCATCATCCATTCTAGCCAAATCCAACCTCCAAAATCCAAATGGTGCTCCTTCCCTTCAGAGGCTTGCCCTGCACCCACATGGCGCTTTATGTCCACATGTGGGGTATTTACGGACTCAGGGGAAGCTGCTCTACACATTTAGTTTTTTTTTTCTTTTAACCCCCGAAAATGATAAATTCAAGGCTAGACCAACATTATAGTGTAAAAAATGTAATATTTCATTTTCACGCCACATTGTTCCACATTTGTGCCCGTCACCAGTGGGGTCCATATGCTCACTACACCCCTTGTTACATTCCTTGAGGGGTGTAGTTTCCATAATGGGGTCACTTGTGGGGGTTTTCAACTTTCTTGGCAACACAGGGGCCTTTTGAATGCAACATGGCCCCTCAAAATCCATTCCAGCCAAATCCAGCCTCCAAAAGCCAAATGGTGCTCCTTCCCTTTGGAGGCTTACCCTGCACCCGCATGGCACTTTATGTCCACATGTGGGGTATTTCCGTACTCAGGGGAAATTTCTCTACACATTTTGTGGTTTTTTTTATCTTTTATCCCCTTGTGAAAATGAAAAAAATCAAGACAAGATCAATGATTTAGAGTAAAAATATTTTAAAAAAATTACACTAAATGTTGGTCTAGCCTTGATTTTTTCCATTTCCACAGGGGGTTAAAAAAGAAAATAAATGCAAAACGTGTAGGGTCATTTCCCCTGAGTACGAAAATACCCCACATGTGGACATAATGTGCCATATGGGCACAGGGCAAGCCACCAAAGGGACAGAGCGCCATTTAGAGGCTGGAATGGAGGATGGAGGATGGAGGCCATGTCGCAATTACAAAGCTCCTGTGCTGCCAGGACAGTAGAAACCCCCCACAAGTGACCCCATTATGGAAACTACACCCCATAAGGAATCTAACAAGGGGTGAAGTGAGGATATGGACCCCACTGGTGACGGGCACTTACAGTATGTCGAACATGTGGTGTGAAAATAAAAAATACAATTTTTTTTATTTTCACGGCACAAATGTGCCCGTCACCAGGGGGCCATATCCCGGCTGCCCCCCTTTTTAGATTCCTCATGTGGTGTAGTTTCCAGAATGGGGTCACTTGTGGGGGGGTTCTACTGTCTTGGCCGCACAGAGGCTTTGCAATTGCAACATGGCATCCTCTAATGGGAATGGCGGCCATACCTATTTAGCTGGGAAAAAGGGACAATTATTAATTTATTTGGGGGTATTCGGCCAATTATTAGTTTATAAGGTTGAAAATGACAGGTGTCCATCAAATTCAACCTGTGTTGATCCAGAGAAAGGCAAAAAACCCTTGTAAGGCAGATGACAATAGCTTCATCACAGGGAAAAAAATCCTTCCTGACTCCATAATGGCAATCAGAATAATCCCTGGATCAACTTGACCCCTGAAATAGGAATAAGGGACAGAATTTAGAAAATGTAGAACTCCAAAGACGTGTGGTACGCCTTTAAGCGATCCTGTATGCAGAGGCCGGGGTGATCAGGACAGGTGTCATACTGGAAAATGGTGTCCTTTCTGATCCCCTTGTTACGCCACACTCTGCACTACTTCTGGGGTCTCCCTTTCTCCGGTGTTGGGGACGTCACCTGGAAAATGTTGCCCTGGTGCG
Organism: Dendropsophus ebraccatus; assembly: GCF_027789765.1. Taxonomy (NCBI): domain Eukaryota; kingdom Metazoa; phylum Chordata; class Amphibia; order Anura; family Hylidae; genus Dendropsophus; species Dendropsophus ebraccatus. The sequence goes on from NC_091456.1 coordinate 129,389,583, forward strand.
ATACGCGGTCCTTCATATCCAGAAGCGCTGGGTCCGCTCCATGGCTGCTAAATATTAGGGCTTTATTTCGGCTTCTGATATTTTTGATCGTGCCGCAAGCTACAGTAGCTTGGGCAGCGACGGTCCAGAGGAGGGGGTGCTGGTATAAAAGTTATCCCTGTACGGGTGGTAACCTTTATCCAGCAGTGGGAAAATCAGTTCCCAAAGGATCTCCCCACTAACTCCGAGGATTGGGGGGAGGGGGCATCTGGGGTCTGGATTCTGGAGTCCCTTCCTACATACACTCTAAGGGTACTTGCACACTGCGGAATTGCGACAGATAACCCTTCACGCATTCCGCAGCTGGCACCCGACGGCAGACTGATGCGGGCACGCACGTCTCCACACATGTCATAGACTCCATTCTATGCACGGGCAGATTCCGCTCTCCGTCCAACGTATTCATTCTTTGGATGGACAATGGAATCCGCCCGTGCATAGAATGGAGTCTATGACACGAGTGGAGACGCATGCCTGCACCAGTCCACCGGTTATCCTTCGCCATTCCGCAGTGTGCACGTACCCGAAATCTGTAAGTGTACCCTGAGGTACCCTCACAGAGTTTGTAGAATTTCACGCCATACTGTCATCTCTTATTGGGACGGACTGGCGGAAAAGACGTGTCTGGGGGGTAGCGTACGCTACGCTACCCCCAGACACGTCACTGGATGATGAGGACGATGAGGATGAATGGAGGAAAAAAGGATCCCCCCATTCATCCTCACTGGCTGTTTCGGTGTCAGAGGCAATAATAACGTATTCGTCTGATACCGAAAACACACCAGGGGGCCACTTTTATATGGAGATTGGTAGATGGGGTATGTAGTGGTGTAGTGTCAAACTTTATTCAATGTAGTGTAGTGTGGTGTAATGTAGTGTTTTTTACGTGTTTACGTGTTTACATTAAGTATGAAAAAAAAAAAACTATGCCAAAAATGGTGTTGCTGATAAATGCTGCACTTATGTGCAGCACTTATCAGCAGACCGTGGCGGTAGGATATAGAAAAAAAACACCCTACGCCAAAAAGGAGGAGTTGCTGATTAGCAGCGCACTTTCTTGCGATGCTGATCAACACTCAGCGGCGATAGGGTGCAGAAAATAGAAAAAAAAAATTGGAAAAAAAAAATGTTACTACATGCTGAACATCCCTAAAGCTGCTAAGTGTATTACACATATCAGCCGCTAGAGGGCAGTAGAGTGCAAAATCTGGAAAAAGACGACGCTGGAGCCGAAAAAAGCTGAAGGAGACCCCACGGAAGAAGCCGAAGATCCAAAGAAAAGACGAGGACGCCGCGAACCCGAAAGATGCCGATCGGGACCCCGGGACAGGTGAGTAAAGTACAAATACCTGCTCTGGACCCCTCAGCTACCTAACTGAGGGGTCCAGAGCAGGTATTTATTACTTTTGGGGACTTTGATCGCCGTGCCATCAGCGATCGGGCCGGTGGCACCGTGACCCCCATTACTTTTTACAGTAATGGCGGTCGGTGCCGTCCTCGGACAGCACCGACCCCCATTTTTTCCGGGTCATCGGGTCACCGATTACCAGGAAAGGTGCCGATCGCCCCGTGCAGAGAAGCTAAGATGGCCTGCTATGATTTATAGCAGGCCATCTTCCCCGATCGCTGTGTGTGAACACACAGCGATCTGGGAAACTGCGGGCGTACATTTACGCCCTGTTGCGTTAAAGCCCAGGCAATGGGGGCGTAAATGTACGCCCGATGTCGTTAAGGGGTTAAGCATCAATAACTTTGGCATGCTTTTACTGATCCTTGTGATTCCAAGATTTGTTTTTTTTCTTGACATATTCTACTTCACGTTAGTGGTAAATTTGGGTTTATAGCTTTTGAATTTTTTTGTGAAAAACTCCAAAATTTTGTGAAAAATGTAAAAAAAATAGCATTTCTCTACATAAGTTTCTGCCAATAAGGAAAATAGTAATACTACATCAATTATTTATTAATTTATATCTAGAACATGTCTACTTTATATTAACAGCATTTTGTGAACATGCTTTTACTTTTTTAGTATGTTAGATGCCGTATATATTTAGTAGCAATTTTCTAATTTTTCATTAAAAAAAATAAAACTGGGAAATTCTTTAGGAACCAGTTCAGTTTTGGTTTCATCTTCACCCTTTCAAGTAATCAAATTTACACTTATATAGTTTTTTAACCCTTTGGGCATTTCAGAGGAATAATTGCAAAGTAAGAGGGAAAAGTTCAAATTCGCATTTTCTTTGCAGAGATTTCAATTGTAATCCTATGTATTTTTTACCATACCAATTACCATTAACGATCCACCAATGCCGACATCTGCGATGCTGGGGGACCCTTTGGGTGTCCTGTGGCAGTTACACTAAACTGTCAGCTATCACCTGACAGTTTAGTTGCAGCTCCTGGTCACTGTTTGTGTAAACAGTGAGTATCTGAAGCAGGTTAGTAATAATACGTGCTCGTGCTGAAGCTAACCTCCTACAAGGACCTATTATAACTGACTGGTGCAGCTAGGCGTTAAAGGAGTAAGAGCAGTTATGCCTATAGCAGTTATACATATTAATTTGGGACATAAAACTTTTCACAATTCTATGGATAGATTATTATTATTTATTATAACGTTGGGGTATTCCGTTATGGATTCCGCATAATTCACCTCTGACAAGAAATTGAAAATAGAAGAACTGCAAATATTTTATTGTCTACGGCTCCTCTCTTTTTCCATAGACAACACATCATCCTGTGATGTCACAGGAGGCTAGATTTTGTCTCTGAATTCTAGCCCTGCCCCTCCAGCCTACATTCACCATCTTACTGTCATATACACAGATACACATATTTATTGGGACATATCGAGTGAGGCGTGTTTATCAGGAAGCACAGAACTAAGGAAATATATGTATGTATATATATATATATATATATATATATATATATATATATATATATATTTTTTTTTTTTTTTTTTTTTTTTTTTTCAGACCTGGGGCAGGTCAGAAATACTATATTCTTCTGCACAATGTTTATTTTTATTTTTTCCTGATGTCAGAGTACCCCTTTATTGTCCATAACAAGCCATACTAATTTTAGGTACATGATAGATTACAAGATGATAGACTTAAAAAGAAGATTAACCCCTTAAGGTCACAGCCAATTTTCGTTTTTGCACTTTAGCTTTTTCCACTTTATGTTTAAAAGGCCATAGCACTTGCATTTTTTCACCCACACGAGCCCTTATTTTTTGCGAAAACAATTTTACTTTGCAATGATAGGCACGGGCAGGGCAGATGCGATCGCTGGGGGGAGATCCATCCCACTAGATACCAGGGATGCACGGATCAAAGCCTCTAAGTGCAGCTGTCAGGTTTGACAGCTGCACTTAGAGGCTTAATTAGCCGGCGCGGCAACGGGAATAGAGGCACTGCCCGGCTGCACATGTCAGCCGGGATCAGCGCAGTTCAGAGCGGGGTCCCGGCGGGACCCCGCTCTGAACGCCCCCCGCGGCACCATGACGTATCAGATAGGTCATGGGTCGCTAAGTGGTCGCTAAGGGGTTAATATATTACCAATTCTTTGGAAGGATACACCTATTCCATTCTTACTACCTAATAAAAAAAGAAACATCAAACACCATCTGACAGTTAAGACTCTTTTAGGAGAACATAATGTCATACCAAAAGAAGATCTTTATGCCATAATCTTAGAAAACAGTCTGAAAGAAATATTTTAATGTTATTACCAAAGCTATTAAAATACACTTACTAAACATTCTAGAAGAAGATCACAGTTATATTATCTTACAGGCAATTACAAACACAACCCCCTAAACCGCAATATGTCAGCTGTTTATAGAGTCATAACAGAGAAAGCTAATAATCCCTCTTATATTTCCAAAAAAGGAAGCAGAATTAGGATACATTGGAAATATATGAAATTCAGAGAAATACAAATATTTTTTCTGTGTCTAATATATTACAAAAGATGGATTATAAACTTTTCTCACCAGAACCATTACATAGGATTGAGTACAAAAATTTACCCTGTTGTTGGAATTGCAGTTGTAGGAATTGGTGGGGTAGATTAGTTAAGATATTTCTCTATCACATGTTAAAAGGTTTTGTTAAATGACAGCAATAATTTAAAGAGTAACACCTATCATTAGAAAAACATTTTGACATAAAAATAGAAAAGTCAACTAGACCTTGCTTGTTATCATGTAACTGTATGTAATATTATGCAATTGATCAGTCCATGTATTACTCTCTCTGTATGCTAGTCTTCTAAACCAAATATTTTCATACTATAAATACCCAACACAACAAATGATATACATATCCCGTCTTCTTGGGTTTATGTTGAAAACTGGAATATTTAAATACATATTTAAAATAAAAAACTGAAATGTGAAACAAACTATGAAAAAGCATTAAATATAGACATTACACATATAAAAGGGTAACATGTCTTTTCTAATATTAAAAATTTATGAAGTTTTGATTTTTTTTTTCAAGTCCTGAAGATGCAAGAAATTATTTTTTGACGCGAATATAGATGGATGGACTTATTACTCAATAGATGAAAGGAAAGCAGTTAAAATGTTCAGTATTTAATGCTTCTTTTTTAATGCAACTGACTTCAAGAGCAATTACTGCAGGTAACATAGGTTCTTAGTAATAGAAAGCTTTGAAGGTCAATTAACCTCAGGTGACTGCAGAAAAACATCTATATTAAGCTGTGACAGGTAACTTATTTAACTTCACGTCAGAGGTTACCTACATAGAACAAAGCTAATCTATAATATACTGTTTCGTCTAAATTTAGAACAGCATAGAGAAAATAGAAAATGACATTCTTCGATCAAAGAGTCAGAAATAAGGTCAATAATTGTGATTATATCTAATGCAAATTATCATCTTAAGCAACACATATGTCAATGTTTCCTGTTGTTTCATTTATAGGTGCATAAATCAATGATAACTAGTCTTATTGACTAAACTATTTTCAAGGGCAGTGCAGGTGGAAAACATATTCTGATTAAATTATTTTACAGAGATATAGAAAATTTTCTAGAAATTGAAAAAAAAAGAAACATTTGCTAAAAAAATAGTACATATATACCTTTGTTTAACTGTTCATTGTAATAACAATAAAGTTTAACACACACACTTTTATAGCAGAGGAAAACGTCATCTAAAAACATGTGCACATGGTGAAAATACAGCTTACATATTTCATTGACAGAGGTTAAAATAACCTATAGTATCCTTCTACCCAATATAATCAGTATATACAGTCTGAGTTAATATTGTATGTTCCAAACCGTAGCATAATCTGTGAAACAAGGTTTGGTAGGAAGACAAATAATCAAATCTTTAATTGATGAAGCAGAAAGAAGAAACTGTTAGCAACAGGTATGGCAAAGGCAGTCTGACAAGACACGGAGAGTGAGTCCTAAGCTGACCCCGCCCACTGTCCCTGCCTACTTGCCACAAGACAGTCCTAGGTGACTGCGGACAACCACGAAGACGTTCCCTACTCTCGATACGTAGAACACAAATACGGACAGCCAAACTAACACAATAAAAGGTGTCAGACAAACCAGGTCAGCAACAGTCGGGCGGCGTAGTACACAAACAGTAAACAGGAGAATAGTCGAGGTCAGGTGCAGAAGGTCAGGAACACAGAGAACAGAGTAAATGAACAGGGAACTGAGCAGACAAGTAAACTCTAATAGTCAGCAGGACACTGAGCAGCCAGCTGCTATTTACCTAGGATCAGAGACTGGGTCCAACAGCTGATTGGACAAGCCCTGATCCCAGCACTAAGTTCAGCTAAGAAGATCTAGCAGTGCAGTAACCCCTGTACTGCTAGAAGTCTGACAGGCAAAGCGGGTGTGGCTGGTAAATTCAAACACAATTCAGACACAGTTGCAAAAAACACAGAAACTCAGCGCTTCCTTAGCCGCCCGACACGGACCGAGGAGCGCAAAGTCATATTCCTAACAACCTGCTAATGTTTCACCAGGAATTACATGAATGGTGCATAAAAACTGATTAAAGTGGTTTGCTAAATATATTGATAAGCTATCTAAGGCTAAAACCTTTAAAAAAAAAAAAAAGTGTTTAAAATTGCTTTATTCCCATCCTTATAACGCTTTTATTCTTTGGTCTATGGGGCTACATGAGAAGTCATTTTTTGCGCCATGATCTGTTCTTTCTATCGGTACCTTACTTGCACATATGTGACTTTTTGTTCGCTTTTTATTACAATTTTTCTAGATTTGTTGTGACAAGAAATCCGCAATTTAGAATTTTGGAGGGTTTTAGCGCTTACGTCGTTTACTGTGCAAGATCAGGAATGTGATAATTTAATAGTTCGATCGATTACGCACGCGGCGATAGCAAATATGTTAGTTTATTTATTTATATTTATAAAATGGGAAAAGGGGGTGATTCAAACTTTTATTAGGGGAGGGGGCTTTTTATTAATAATAACAGTATTTTTTTTTCTTTTACACTTATTCTAGATCCTCCCTAGTGTTTTATTAATTAAAAACACTTTTTTTCACTGTACACTTAAACTTTTAGTCTCCCTGGGGCCAGTACTATTAGTGATAGCACTAAATTAGTGTTAGTTATTGCGACATTAGATACATGTCTTGGGGTAATACATGGGCGGATTTAAAGGGGTTGTCCAGCAAAAAATCTTTTCCTTTCAAATCAACTGGTGTCAAAAAGTTGTATAGATTTGTAATTTATTTCTATTAAAAAATCTCATGTCTTCCCATACTTATCAGCTACTAAATGTCATGTAGGAAATGGTGTTTTATTTAAAGTTTTACACAGTGCTCTCTGCTGACATCTCTGGCCGAGACAGGAACTGTCCAGCGTAGGAGAGGTTTTCTACGGGAATCCCTATAGAAAACCTCTCCTACTCTGGCCAGTTTCTGTCTCAGCCAGAGATGTCAGCAGAGAGCATTGTGTCAGATTGAAAAGAAAACAACATTTTGTGCAGTACATACAGCAGCTAATAAGTATTGGAAGACTTGAGATTTTTTAATAGAAGTAAATTAACTATAAATATAACTTTCTGACACTAGTTGATTTGAAAGAAAAAGATTTTCGCTGGACAACCTTTTTAACTTTAACATAGGCCCCGGGCTGTGAACCAAGCTTGGGGCCCCCAACTCTACTGTAACTATGGTTCATAGTACAGGATAGATAATCTCATGATGCCTTGATTTGTGCAAAACTGTGGTAAAAAAGTACAGATTTTTGCAAATCATGGCAGAACTGTAGCCAGGAGACATTATACCATTGAAAGTATAAGTCTTTTTGGGTGGACATGGGCCCTGCCAGGAGCTCAGGGCCCCGGCTACCACCAAAAAAGGACCTTTTATAATCTGCTACTGGGGTAATAGTTTTATCTAGAAGCCATTTTCTGATACCAATGGTACAGTGCTTATTTTCTTTCAATGTCACATACATCAGACGTGAAATATGTCATGTCTTGTTTAAAAAGAATGAGTTTTTTTTGTTTGTTTGTTTTTTTTACAAAGGATTATTGAAAACATCAAAATAAGCATGTCAATAGAGAACTCTGTTATATGCAATTTGGGTTTTAAATGCAAAAATGTCTAACATATTGATTTATTTTGCTCATTCAAGGTCAAACAATGGGAACGTGTCAATATGCCTTTCACTTGAAAGACATTTCAAATAGCTAGAGATGGTAAATATAATGATTTACAGCATTTTATTCTACAAATAAGACAAATATTTGAAATTACATCTTTGACCTGAGAAAGAAGTAAAGTTTTCATACAATTTGGTTAAAACCAAATAAATGTTTCTGCATTGATCTCTATCATCCCTAAAATCTGTGTCATTCAGTACATTGTTCACACAAGCTGACCTTAGACAAATAAGGAAAGATCTGGAGTGGAGAAAGGCTTGAGCCTTATTCTGTTTATGCAATGCATCTGTTTCCCCCTGCACCTTCCTGCATTTTTCCTCATGTAATGGTATAACTGTAAAGACTTTGTGAATTGAAAGTTTATCATCTACATAAAACACACACACACACACACACACACACACACACACACACACACACACACACACACACACACACACACACACACCTAAAAGGGGTTATATCTGTTAATGAAAAAATGGCTTCAACCTACCCAGACACTCTACAAAGATAGCTTATACCTTCACACTGTCCATTTCAAAAGACTGCCCAGTGTGCCTTTTACATGTAACTAAAAAGAAAAAAATGTTGCCTTATCTCCTATTTGCAGCATTGTAGTAAGGATGATCCAAGTGGATATGGGGAAAGTGAATGGAGGCAACCCCACTACAGTCTTAGAAGAGGACCCTGGCAAATACAAGGCTTAAGCTGCTGCACCTATCACATATTGAACATTTACCCACCTCATTTTGCATATATGCTGAGTGTTTGAAGCTAAGGAGGCAAGGAGGGAAGGGGCAGCGGGTTATATGCAGAGGGTATGAGGCCTCAGCATGTAACACATTTACAATTAACTCTGGCACATTGGGGTCAGGGTTGGCCTTAGGGTACATGGCGCTCTGTTCAAAACTTTTTTTTGTGCACCCCACCCCCACCCCAGAGCCTCTGCCGAGACCCCCTAAAGGTGACATATAGCTCCTACAAATCCTGCAGCCTTCCACCAGACATCATCCAACACCCACCATCTGAGCCTCTTAGCCATACAAACAACTACCCAACCCCCTTAGCCATACAAACAACTACCCTCCAGTCCCCCAGACATACAAACAAAAGCCCCCCCCCCAATGTCTTCATTAAAAGTCACAGAAATGCAGGGATACTCATCTACATTAGTATGTTGGATGGACTTATTATTATTATTTATTTCTACAACAGTGGCAGTATGGTTACTGATCTTCCCAGAGATCCACACTTACATATAAACTTAGCACCCAGACCATGAAAAAATAATTATGCTTTATATTTTGATGTAAAATAGTTTCTTCAAAAACTTCAAATATAGTACCACATACTCCAATATATTTTTTACTATTAAAAAGTGTAGAAACATCAGCACTGATGACTTATATTTTCTATTGAGTATGCTCTCTTCTGTCACTATAAAGTCTGTCAGTTAATACATTATTTAAACAGTACATATATTATTTCACTAGTAAAACTATTTTTGTCTTACATGTTTTCTTATAGGGAACCAAATAAAATAAAACTTTATGCAGAAATTCTTATAATCATTATTCATCATTACTAATAGTGCAGAATACGACAAGTGAAATACATACACTTCAGTGCCAAAATGCTAACTGCAAAAAAATGCTCAAGCACAAAACACAATGGCTTGGTTTTGTAGGGTCAAGACCATTTGTCAAGTCATGACAAAAGGTTACAGCCCTGAGATGTAGCTTTAGTTTGCCGTGTTCAAGCTCATTTCAATGGAAACGTCTACATTTAACACAGAATGTGCTTGGAATTCTTACATTTCTTGTATAAAGTATAAAAGGTTTTCACATAAGCATCTTTGGTGGCTCCAGGCCTAGCAGCAAAAAAAACCAAAACCCTGCCTAATATATTCCTAGGGTAATCCTGACATTACTAGAAGGACCCAAAAGAAATAGAGATTTTAACCCTTATAGTACTGGTGGGGCATAGTCCCCATAGTTACATAGAAAAGTAGATGGGCATCAAATTAAATCAATGAACAGGAGAAAATGGATGAAAGAAAGAGATATGGGTGGTTAAAATGGAGGGGATGTGATTTTACGTTTAATTTTAATTCTTTTAATCTTCCATTACTAAGATGCCCCAAGCCCTTTATCAGTTTAGTCGTCCGCCTTTGTACCTTTTCCGGATCCATGCCATTCTTTCTACCAGTGTCCAAAACTGAACAGCATACTCCAAATGAGGCTGCACCAAAGCTTTATAAAGATGTAATAATATATTCCTGTCCTGAGACACCTCATATAACTGAGGAACATTCAGAGTATTAATTATTGACCACCATTCTCTGGATATGGTCCTTAAGCCAGTTTTGAATCCAGCTACAAACTTAAAGAGGTTTTCCAGGATTTTTATGTTTTTTCAAAAATCATCTAGCATTATTGCCTAAGTCAAGACAAACCTCCCCATATACATTTTTCTTCTCGATCAGCTTCTCTTGAGATGAAAAAGCTCTTTTTATATCTTGTATTTTTTGTTTACAAGGTGCTCTGTCTGTTTACATATGCAGCACACCCAGTGGCCAGAGTTGGAATTGCAGTGTATAACAAGGTAATCAAATACCACATGTGCTGCAGCCTCAGGCCAGGTTCACACTATGTAAAAACAACGTCCGTATTTAATAACAATGGCCGTAGTTTTTATGAAATGCGAGCGTTGTTTTTACATAGTGTGAACCTGGCCTAGGCATAGAATTAGATCTATTTTTTTTTTGGACTATTTTCCTCCTGCTTCCACAGCTTCTGCCTATGGTGCAATGGTAAGTGTCAGGATTACTGTGCTCACTGAAGGGTTCGGGTCTGGTGACAGAGTTTGATTTTATTTTTTTCCCCCCGTCTTAGGGCTCGTTAACACAGAGTAAGAAAGGCGGAATTGTCCGCCGCAGAATGCCGCCAGCCTCCGTGTCATAATGACGCTCTATGGGAGGCGCGCGCCGCTCCTCTCCCCGCGCTGAAGAATGAACATGTTCATTCTTCAGCGCCAAGAAATGCAGGGCGCACCTCCCATAGAGCGTCATTATGACACGGAGGCTGGCGGCAAGGAGGCTGGACAATTCCGCCTTTCTTACTCTGTGTTAAGTCGCAAATGACGAATTGGGCGCTAATCCCGGATTAAAGGGAACCTGTCACTCCCCGTGCCGGGGTGACAGGCTCCCGACCCCACACTACAGCCCCCTATACTCACCTGATCCCGCCGGGTCCGGCTTCTGGATCCGGTCGAGTCACGGAGATCTCAGCTGCTGCAGCCCGGCGCGCGCGCGCTGAGAGATGAGTCCAACACTCATAGAGAATGACAGGAGAGTCCAGCGCTCCGTCATTCTCTATGAGCGTTGGACTCATCTCTCAGTGCGCGCGCCGGGCTGCAGCGGCTGAGATCTCCGTGACCTAAGTATAGGGGGCTGTAGCGTGGGGTCGGGAGCCTGTCACCCCGGAACGGGGGGTGACAGGTTCCCTTTAAGCGAACTTTTGGGTGAATACTCAAAACAGGCAGATTAAAAAAAGTTGCTTCTAAAAAATATTAGCCAGTCGAATATTGGTTCATATATAGAACTTAGACCAAAACTGGTCGAAAAACCCAATTATTTACCTAAAAATAGCCCTTAATAATTTTCCCCCTATATCCACAGCCATCCTCACATCCAGACTTTTACTGATCTTTTCATAGGCACAAATTGGGTTGATTGACAACTTCTGTAAAACCATGCTGACTATCACTTATAATACTATTACCCCCTACATATTCCTATAGAGTATGTAGTCCCCTTCTGAACCCTTTAAAGTTTTCCCACAATGGATGTTAAAGAGGCTGCCAGGACTGCAGGGGACTGGACCTGTCCTGCAGCTGCCAATTCCTAGTTCGCTTTCTTTCTCCCACTTTGCGTTTTAGCAACATTCCATGACATGCCACTCACACTGGAAATGGCTGCTCAGCATAGCTTCTATACTGTCTATGCTAGGCGACCAATTCGGATGGGAGAGGCACACCATTGGCTGTTGCTATATCGCTGACCGGGATAAAAATCAGGTGACCCAGGAACTAACAGCTAGGAGCAAGACAATATATTACTGTTATGTCCCCAAGGCCCAGTAGGATAGCTAATTTTCAATTTATGCTAGACAACCCCTTTAAGCTTTTTTTTTCAGCCAAAAGTGGCTAAAACCTTGACAAGGGTTTCCAAGGACTCTTTTTTTAATCATGACCTTATCTGAGGAAAAGCCATCAATATGTGAACATTGGAGGCCGGAAAGCCAGCACCTCCTCCAATCAGCTGTTTGCATAAGCCATGATGCCTAGAATTGTCTGTTTCTGGTTCAGTTCATTGGGTATGCAATCATGGGGCTTGGGCACACAGCTGGTGTGCACAGTGTGCAGGGTTTTGCACACCCATTGATCAGATATTGATGGCTTGTCCTAATGCTGCGTTTACATGAAACGATAATTGGCCCGATTGCACGATTAACGATGTTGGAGTAACGATTTTTTTTTCATAACGATCAGCGTTTAGACGGTACAATATATCGTACGGAAAATCGTTTTGCGATCGTTTTGCGATCGCTTAAGCCTATCTCACACATTGGTAAATCGGCGAACGACTGTTTACACGGAACGATCTGCAAATTTTTTGCGAGCAACAAACGACGATTTGAGAACATGTTGTAAGATCAAAATTTCTCGTTCGTCCTTTGAACGTTCGCTGCGTTTACACATACGATTATCGTTTGAATTCGATCGTTATTGCGCAAATTCGCACGATAATTGTTACGTGTAAACACACTATAAGAATAAGCCATTAATGATAAATTTGCAGAATAACCTTTTAATTAGACCTATGTAGGGAGCAGGGTGTATTACAAGCTGCTGCTGCCCTAGGCACTAAACCTGAAGACGCCCCATCCTCACTCACCAATTAGCATCAGGATTTTCTAGATTCTGAACATCATATTAATCATATTGGTAATAGCTCCAGGCACCAGACCAGACCAATACCACCATACTGTGACTGCATAACACCAACATATCAGACCTGACCAATACCACCATGCCCCCTCCCCCCTCGAAAAGACCCCAGATTTAATGGCAAGTCTAAATGGGATCTGGGAGACTTAAAAAAAAAAAAATTGTTTCCTTCTCCCTGCTCCCTGGTGCTGCCCCCTGTAAGGTGCTGCCCTAGGAACCGGACCACGGGTGCTTAGTGGTAAATATGGCCCTAGTAGGGAGTTGTCAAAGGAAAACTTAAAGGGGCATTCCCATCTCAACCAACTAATATACTGTAGTTAAACTTGTAAACTTAGATAAGTTAAATACTTTTGCAGATGCATTCATTTAGTAAACTTGCTGTCAGGATGGTATCTTTACAGAGCATTATGCACCCCTCGGCTCATGCTGTGCGGCCGAGAAGGCGCTGAAATTCTTGTATTCTGTTTGTGTTTTTGTTTGCAGTGTGTGAACACTGGTTTATATGCTCACTTTTGTTGGGAGACACACCCGAATTCACCTGCTGAATTCTGTCTGGCCATGTCATGGTTAACCTGTGTTTTGGGTCTGCTGTGACTGACAGGTCATCCTGCCAGTGGATCTGTTTTGTTCTCAGCTGTCTGTGCTTGGAGATCAGGGGGGGTGGTCCAATTATGTTCTGGATCAGAACCCTGGCCTCCTATATAACTACCTCAGTCTGGGATATCATTGCTGGTTATTGACTTAGTCTCTGCCTGCTTGTGGATTCTGTTTCTTTGCATCTCCTGACTACTGCTTTGTATCTCTGACCTCCCTTGCTTGCTGCCTGCCCCTGATCATATTGCCTGTTTTCTGATTACGCCTTTGGATCCTGATTTTGTACTTTTGCTGCCCGACTGTTGTGACCCGGATTGTGGACTATTCTTCATTGTGTTTGTCTGTCTGTTTTGTATTTGTGTTCCACCTAGCCAGTGCAGGGACTGCCGCCCAGTTGCTCGCCGCTATCTTAGGGCAGATAGTGGCAAGTAGGTAGAGGACAGTGGGCGGGGCTGAGCTTAGGGCTCACTGTCTCTGTGTGTCTGGTGTCACCGGTTCCTAACAGAATAACCTGCCTTATTTTATTTATTTATTTTTCTTCTCTCTCCCCACCTGGCTATGGACCCCATGAAAGCTCTTGTTGAGCAAATGCAAAGTCTCAACCAGCTTGTTCTGGACCTTACGCAACGGGTGCAGCAGGTAGAGTCTTTCCTGGGCCAAAATGCCATGCTATCTGCTGCTGTTCCCCCAGAACCTCCAGTGCAGCTTCCTGATAGGTTCAAAGGGTAGAGAAGGGCCTTTCGAATCTTCAGAGAGAGATATAAGTTGTTTTTCAGACTTTGTCCCCGGTCCTCTGGGGATGAGAGCCAGAGAGTGGGCATTATTATGTCACTCTTACAAGGACCTCCGCAGGAGTGGGCCTTTTCTTTGCCTCCAGATGCCACTGAATTGTCTTCTGTGGATCAGTTTTTCTCTTCATTGGAATTACTGTATGATGACCCTGACAGGGCAGCAGCAGCTGAGAGGCAGTTGACAGTTTTGAGACAGGGCAAGCGACCAGTGGAGGAGTATTGTGCAGAGTTCCGCCAGTGGTGCGTTCCATCCGGATGGAATGATCCTGCGCTTAGATGCAAATTTAAGCAGGGATTGTCTGATGGCATTAAGGATGCCTGGACAGGACACCCAGATCCTTCCACCCTAAAGCAGGCCATGAATTTGGCTATTCGCATAGACCGTAGGCTCCGTGACAGACATAGGGAGAAAGTAGGCTCTGACCCTTCTAAGACCTCTGTGCCCTGCTCTGTCAAACACTCTGTTGTTATTCCTGATATACATGAGGACGAGCCCATGCAGCTGGGACAATTGGACGCCAGGACCAGGCGAGAACATTGTAGACACAACGGTCTGTGCTATTACTGTGGTGACAGTAGCAACTTCATCAATTTCTTCCACAAACGTCCCAAGCGGCAAGCTAACCGGCTCCCTGATCATCGGCGTCCAGGTGACTCCCAGAAAGGTCACTTGGGCTCACAGGTACCCTCATGTGAAATAAATATTTCAAGTCCTACTGTAATTGTAATTGTACTGATTTGCCCATATCTGATGTGAATTTATCATGTTCTTCTGCTCATTCCATCAGTAAACCTGTTCTCCATGCCATGGACTCTTCTTCTGAAGAATGGGAGTCAGATGGCAATCTTCTAAGTGAAGTTGAGTCCTGTGAGGGTCCTGAGGTCCCTCATAAAAGGGGGGGTACTGTCAGGATGGTATCTTTACAGAGCTTTATGCGCCCCTCGGCTCATGCTGTGCGGCCGAGAAGGTGCTGTATTCTGTTTGTGTTTTTGTTTGCAGTGTGTGAACACTGGTTTATATGCTTACTTTTGTTGGGAGAATTGGTTCTGCTGTGACTGACAGGTCATCCTGCCAGTGGATCTGTTTTGTTCTCAGCTGTCTGTGCTTGGAGATCAGGGGGGGTGGTCCAATTATGTTCTGGATCAGAACCCTGGCCTCTTATATAACTACCTCAGTCTGGGATATCATTGCTGGTTATTGACTTAGTTTCTGCCTGCTTGTGGATTCTGTTTCTTTGCATCTCCTGACTACTGCTTTGTATCTCTGACCTCCCTTGCTTGCTGCCTGCCCCTGATCATATTGCCTGTTTTCTGATTACGCCTTTGGATCCAGATTTTGTACTTTTGCTGCCCGACTGTTGTGACCCGGATTGTGGACTATTCTTCATTGTGTTTGTCTGTTTTGTATTTGTGTTCCACCTAGCCAGTGCAGGGACTGCCGCCCAGTTGCTCGCCGCTATCTTAGGGCAGATAGTGGCAAGTAGGTAGAGGACAGTGGGCGGGGCTGAGCTTAGGGCACACTGTCTCTGTGTGTCTGGTGTCACCGGTTCCTAACACTTGCCTACTTCTACTAAAGGGAGTTCTGTGAAGAAAGAATATGCAAAATAGCTCTTGGGAAGGTGGCTTGCTAATTGTATGTATTTGCAAAAATATTTAATTTGACAGGTCCTTTAAGGGTGTTCAAAAGTCAACAATCACTGTAATACAATGAAAAATGTAATTGTAATAAACTTTAATTACAGTTTTTGTATTTCATTTGTATCACTTCTCTACTTTCCCATGACACAGGTCTGTACTGACAAGGCAAGAACCCTGAAATCGGTATCTTCTTACTCTGGGGAAGTTTCCTGCCTTGGCATATTAAATTCCTAGTCATGTTCTGAGGCTTCCTAAAGCAGTATTAACATTGACTCCCAAAGGTGGCTCCAGAACACTGCTTTTGCATATGTGTTCCCAAAAATCTCAGAAAGCAAGAATGGCTTATGAGTCTCTATCTTTGCACACATTACTCCTTTGGTTCCATTTGGTTCTAAAAAGCTAAAATATCAGAGAAGCGAAGAAATGAATAGAAATGCTCCTTCCCCACCCTCAGCTAAATAATACTACCATACAGTAATATCACACAGTAAAGGAAATGTGCAGTAGATTTTAACCATAGAGGCTGTTAATGATTTGTAGAAAATATCGGAATCCATAGATCGAATAAAATAAGCAGGAATGGAGGAGCCATCTATAGCAGAGAAAATTCAGATTCAATTATTTCAGTTCAGTGTTAGACTATAAAACAATGGATCGGATCCATTATTATAGGCAGCTTCTGTCCTTTTTTTTTCTTTACATGACAGCAGATACAATTCATTCTTTCCCTCATGGCACAATCATATATTACAGTTAAGGACACTGTCCATCTTCCACATAGCTTTCTAACAACCTTTTAGCTGACTGTCAAAGCTTTTAAGCATCTGTCCTACAGACGAGGCACCATAACAAAAAGTCTTATGAAGCTAAAATAATTTATTACTTTGACAAGACATCACCACATTGAATAATATTTGAGGGTTTGAAACATAAAAGGAGAAGTGGCTGAATAATAGAATAAGAGTAGAATATTTTTAGATAAAATTATAGCATTGCATTGTCTATTGTAAAGAGATGTATTCAGTGATAATGCAAAGAAAACAGATGAAAGACCAAATCTGCTGTGCACATAAAAGAAAGATAATGATGGAACCGTACAATGCAAACTTCAACAATAATCTCTCATTAGAGTGCTAATTGACTAAACGCATAATAGTCACTGTTCTTCAAGGCTTTCAACAACGTTAACAGTATTATTAAAATGTTCTCAAATGGTAAAGGGTTAAAGTGGCCTTCCAGTTCACTGTTACATTTTTTCTATACATGCAAACTATATAATTATCATGCAGGAGTTGAACTACAAAATCACTATTTTATATATAGCTAATACTCTTCCTTATACACCTGCTATTATTGGTAACATCCGTTTTCCAGTCATGTAGCATATATTATTGTTTATTATTCCTCTTCCTTAGTGTTGAATAGATTTGCTGAACTGTTCCTGTTCGGCTTTGTTCTCTGAACCCGAACACTCTGCATTTAAAGTTAGATGCTGCCCTAGGACTGCCAGCACTCTCGGGACAGCATACAATCTTTTTAGCCACCGGGAGTCAAATGCCAAACATTTGGGTTCTGAGAAAATTGCCAAACCCAAACAGTTTGGCAAATCCACTCAATACTACTCCTGTTCTAAAAAAAACTGTTTATTTGTTTTAGGGGTGTGTTGTTTAATACCTAACAGAGTTCCAAAGGAAAATTATTGTTGGTGCGCCCTCAGCAGAGGCATCTGTTACCACAGTTGCTGAATTAATCCTGGATCACATATTGTGATTAGTGTACAAAGACTCTCAAAACATTTGCAGAGAGAAGTAGCTGTGGTCAAAAGTCAAAGCTTCATGAGAAGGTTTTCATTATTACTAGTGTCCTTAAAGTGTACTTGTCACAGAGCACGCTGACCTGATCAGCGTGAAATCTACTCTGCTTCAGGAAGTTCGGGTCTTCATGGATACGACAATGCTGGGTCATCACTGTGCACGAGCCCAATTGGATCATAATGGTGGTCACATGCAGTACCAACGCAGCGTGGTCGTATCCATGGATACTAGTGATGAGCGAATACTGTTCGATCGAATAGATATTCGATCAAATAGTGAGATATTAGCATATTCGATATTCGTACGAATATCCCGCGAATATTCGATAAATATTCGATAAGCGTTCAAATCCCCCAGCTTCTGATTTCACCCTCCAAATGGTCAAATAGATGTTTTTCACTAAAGGAAATACTTGTTCCCATAGACTTTAATGGGATCAAATATTTGAATATTCACGGGATATTCGTACAAATATTCTATCGAATATTCGAATATCTCACTATTCGCTCATCACTAATGGATACCCAACCATCTTGTCGCAAAGTAGATTTCAATTTAAGCCTTCTTCATCACAGGTACACTTAAAAGTTGCTTTCAACTCTGTATATTTGAGGAACCATACTTTTGTGTTTGACTGACGTGACTGAGAAAAAAAAGTGTGTTTCTGGTAATGGCAGGTGTGTTCAACTTTACTATTAGGAAAAATAAATATTCTAGTTATTTTGTCCTACACCTGTACCAGGTGCCAAACAGTATAATGTTTCTTCCATGTTGTGTCCCGTTCCTGTCCTCTCTCGTCAATGATGGTCCATCTGTCTTCAGTGGGAGGGTCTCAGACTGTGCTTTTCCCCCTCACCATTCTTTTCATTACTCGACTGCTTGGTTTAACTCCTCATTATATATATATATATATATATATATATATATATATATATATACATGTGTATATAAATATATACAGTGGCGTAGCTATAGCAGTCGCCACGGTCGCCATGGCGACCGGGCCCGCTATCTGGGGGGGCCCTGGCCAGGCCCCCTCTGCCACCTTACTGTGTGGTGGGCACAGCTGACTGCATTCATGGGTCACACAGACCTATGGATGCAGCTGCTGCAAACATTAGGTGCTGGAGCCGAGTGCACGGCCCAGGGCCCTCCTCCTCCTCACCTTGTCTATTCCCCATGTGGACGCAGGGTGGTTCTTACTTCTTCTGTGTGCGCCCTGCAGCGTTAGGCATGTTGGGGTGGGGGTGAAAACCTCAGGGCATCTCTAAAGGGGTCACCTGCAGCTGCAGACACTCTGTTAGTGTCTGCATTCATCCCTTGCCCTTACTTAAGATCCGGACAATGTGCTAAAAACACTGAGAGCTTCTCTGAGGTTAGGGGATGGGGGATTTCTTTTTAAGGTGGAACAGGCATGACATGGTTAACATTTGCTGCTGGACTAAGTTCAGGCTGCCTGTTCTACCTTAAAAATCCCCTCTCCCCTCAGCTGAGAGAAGCTCCATGTTTGCTGCACATGGACAGCTCTGACAAGCATCATCTGCTTCCGGGTCTGCAGCTTCTGTCGGGACAGAGAGGATGGGGATGTGTGCAGACACAGTGCAGCTCCCTGCCTGCCACCACATCTACAGACCCAGGGGCGTAACTACCACTATAGCAGCCATAGCGGCTGCTATGGGGCCCACAACATCAGGGGGCCCCATGGCCTGCTCCTGCAATACACTGGGCCCCCTGAACTGTCATCGTTTGCAGCACATGGTGGCCTCCCGGGTTTTGCAAATGTCCCTTTAACTTCCACACTCCTGAACAGCGCTTGCAGTTATGTAGTTATGGCTACACTTGACGGTTTAGTGGTCAGTCAGGGGGCCCTATGAAAAGTTAGCTATGGGGCCCAGCCATTTCAAGTTACGCCCCTGTTAACAGACCCCCTCCCTGTACACTGCTCTTCAGGAAAGGTATGTATACATGTGTATATGTGTGTGTCATGTGAACACCGTGCATGTGTATATTGTGTGAACTGTATGTTATAAACGTGTGTGTGTGTGTGTGTGTGTGTATGTATATATATATATATATATATATATATATATATATATATATACTAAAAAAAAATTAAAAAAAAGGATAGTGGACCATTGCATCAGCCAGCGTTATGGTGCCAGGAGATTGCCCTGCTTCAAATATATGCAAAAATATATGCCTACACAATACCTAAAGGTGGATTTTTACAGGGAAGGGTGCTTACTACAGTGGGTTAGTGGGTTTGCTATACTGTATTACTATATGGGAAAGGATCAGTTATTGCTGATAAGTGTGTGCATGTGGTTGGGGGGAGGGTATCTACCTACCAGGGGGGCTACCTACAGGCTAATGCACAGAGGGGATCTCCTTACTATATGGGGATCAAAGAGGCACCTAACTGCTGTATGGGACACAGCTATATGAATACACGGAGGGGGCCTAACTACTATTTTGGGCTTGCTAAAATTATATGGGTGCACAGAGAAGACCTGTGCTATTTGACCTAAGAAGCAAGAGAGGCCTAATACTATATGGAGGCACTAAGGGGGCTTGTCTACTATTTGAAAGCACACAATATATTCACCATGATTGCTTATTTGGGGGAACATAGGTGTTTCTGTTACTGTGTAAAGCAATACAAATGGGGATTTTGTATATAGATGAAGATGCTGCTAGAGCGAGGAACCTGAAATGTCTGTCTGACAGATCCTGCAGAGACGATTCATCACCAGGAGAAATCTCCATGATGGCCGGGCAAGATGGTGAAGAACCATCAGCAAAAACGTGAGCAGTAATCCATGCAGAGAAGACGCCTTTTGTGAGTTAATGGATATATCTGTGCTGTAATAACTTATAGTTTCTGGTCAGTGGGTTTTGGCACCCTGGTCACATATTGATATCCTATACTAAGGAAAGGCTATCAATGTGTGAAATTGCATATACTATAGGAGGGCAATGGGGATATCCAGATGTGGCAGCCCTGCAGAACCTTTAGGGTGCCTTCACACCTACCGGATCCACAGCGGATCTCACTTCTGCGAATTCCGAGCGAGATCCACTGCGGATCCGGTACCATTCACCCTAATGATAGCACATATTGACATCCCGCTGTGAGTATGAGCTTTAACCCCCTGATGGCCTCCTGCAGCTCCACCGCTGCCCCCATCAGCCCCGGCGCCTGCATCCCCGATCGCCGCCCGCATCCCCCATCATCCCTGCAGCCATCACGTATTCCCAATCGCCGCCCCCATCCCCCATCATCCCTGCAGCCATCACGCATTCCTGATCGCCGCCCGCATCCCCCATCATCCCTGCAGCCATCACGCATCCCAGATCATCCCCACAGCCCGCCCGCATCATCCCAGCAGCTGCGCCGAGGAGCAGGTAAAATATGCTCTCGGCGGCGAGCTGCGGGGATGATGCGGGGGGGTTGCGGGCGGCGATCGGGGATGTGTGCCGGCTGCGGGGATGATCGGGAATGCGGACGGGCTGCAGAGATGATGGGGGATGCGGGCGTTGATCGAGGATGCGTGCGGGCGGCGATTGGGGATGCAGGCGCCGGGGCTGATGGGGGCAGCGGTGGAGCTGCAGGAGGCGGGGATGCGGCGGGGATGCGGGCATTAGGGGGTTAAAGCTCATACTCACAGCGGGATGTCAATCCCGCTGCGGGTATGTGCTATCATTAGGGTGAATGGTACCGGATCCGCAGTGGATCTCGCTCCAAATTCGCAGAAGTGAGATCCGCTGTGGATCCGGTAGGTGTGAAGGCACCCTTATAGCAAAATTGTGGCAGGCCTGGAAGCCTTCACTAGTCTTCTGGCTGCCATGACAAGCATGTTGTAATAGGGAAACAGAGGGGCAGAACACAGAGGGAGCCCCTCTGTTACCTAATCACAATGTGTCTGTTATGGCAGCCAGCTGGCTGTACGAATATACCAATAGTTTCTTGTAGTTGGAAGGGGGAGGGGGGGCATGCACCAGGGCCCAAGAAACATTAGCTTCTTGTCAGGCGTCTGGAGATGTATTGTTGCTGTTGGCAACCTTAGACAGTCTGTATTGGGACCTATGTATTTTCAGCTTTTTCCTAACTCTCTTATTGAGATAGTGTTTTCTGTCATATATTTATTTAATATGTTGTTATGTACTAATCTCTGATAAGACAAGTGTTGAGCTTGATCAGTGCTCCTCCCCTGCAACCTATCACACTCTAGGGGAAAGCTAGCTCCGCCCACCTTTTACCTAGAAGGGCTGTGGGGTCTCCTCAGCGACAGTTGGTAGTCTGGCATTGCCAGAGTCACATCTAACCTCCCTACGTCTCCTCAGTAATCCTGTCAGACTCCATCTTCAACCCCCTAACCTGTTTCTAGTCAGCCATAAGGACTAATACGTGTCTTCAAAGTCTCAGCAGGACATCCTCTGTATTTATTAGTGCCTGCTGTCGGATTGGTGAAGTGATAGAGGGTCTCCCATTCACCGTCCACATCTTCCTGGCTTCCAAGTCAGTGTGTCCATGCGTCTTCCTCCTACATGACAGCGAGCGCTGACAACGTCAAGTCTCTTCAGTAACTTCAAGTACCTATTCACACGTACCTTATAAAGGCTGGAAAACCGCAAAGTCCCTGGAACTGGTCTGTCTACTTGAAACCCTATTTATCCACCAAGTCTAAGCTATAGTAACCAAGGTAACCCTCCCCCTGAAGCTAAGGACTCTGATCAAGCCAACAGTTTACCGTCATCAGATGCCCCTGTATTGGATTGTACATAGTTATACTTCAAGTAAAGTCTTAATATACTTTGACTGCTATTGTGTGAAGACTTTTTATTAAAATTTATATGTCCCTGTGTGTATGCTGAAGAAGACAAGGGCCCCAGCACCCTCGGACTCCACCGTGACAGGAAGGTTTCAGAAGGTGAGCCCCAAGGTTGCACTATACCACCCAGCAACACAACCCCTCAGCATATCACACCACATACCACCAAAGTGACATATATATATATATATATATATATATATATATATATATATATATATATATATATATTATTTTTATAATCCAAATAGTTGACCTCTGCTACTTATTGTACCCACATATTGTAGCCTGACCACTGGTGTAATCACCAAAACTAAATGCATTGAAAGGACATATGATGCTATTAGTTTAGGGAAGCAGACTAACAGACAGATTTGCATCATAAAAAGGCATGGAAATGCACCCTTATTAAACTCTTGTGAAATTGTTATACAAGAAAAACATCTAAAATACTGTATTAGTAGTTTTTATCATCATCTTATAATATCCATACAGGAACAGAATCAACTAACTCAGATATTCATATATTCTGAAATATTGGGCTGTTTTAGAAAAATCTTACTTTTAAGGGCAAAGAACTTCCAGGAAGAAAGCCAAATATAAAGTGCTGACATAAAATATACTATTATTATTTCACTTTTAAATTAACAGAATCTCATAATTAGCTGCCTTACCTCTGCTTAGTTTTCTGCTTCTGGTCTTCTGATCTTGTCTGTAGAATTATGCTATCGCTAACAGGTGTCGAAAGCAGATAGTTATATTGTATTTTAGTACCTATGAATAATCTCATAGTATTGTTTTACTGTTATAATTATTGCACTATATACAGCACATACATTTCATGAACTGACACAGAAGAGTGGGCCATGCCCAAGCTAGCTCATAAACAGATCATCAAGTCAATCATACTGTAGCTTTTCTTTTTTTCCACATATACTGTTATACTTAAAGAATAAAATGATGGATGGGTTCAGTGCCTAAAAAATGTTAAATGGTTCTAATCTCCATCTTAAAACTAATGTTCTAGAAATGTAGAATATTTCTCAAATTACTGAGTCAACCTTGCCTATGGCTATAAATGATACCTTGGTAGGATTTTCTTTTTACAATGCAGTCTTGTATTAAATGTCAATATTGTCACTGCAATGTATTTTTCCATTTCTTCAAATAGCCAGTGAGGGAATTACTGTACATTCAGTTCCCTTTTCTGGCTAAATTGTATTATAAAAGGGATTTCATAGCAGAAATATATATTTTTGGGCTGCAAAAAAAAAAAAAAAAAAAAAAAAAAAGTTAATTAAAAGAAACATACTCTCCTGCCCCGATGCCCCACCACCGACATTTATACAGTGCTCACCACTTCCCATTGTGAGCTTCATCCTGCTCACAATGGTATAGTTTTTGTTTTTACATCACCATAGATAGATAGATAGATAGATATCACAGTATATAGGTAGCATTATACCAGTAGTGGATCCGAGTGCCAGCAGGGACGGCTTTGACCGGGAGCCCATTGTATATAACAAGGAATTCCCCACAGCAGAGCTTAGAATTCAAACGTTGTGATTTATTTCATATCCAAAAACAGCAGTAAACAGTGCAACACAGCAAGGTGAGTCTGATGCGACGTTTCTGCGGCCTCCGCCGCCTTTCTCAAGCACTGTATGGGCACACAGCCGGGCTCAGAAGGGAAGGAGCGCCAATTAGCTTTTTCAATGCAGATTTTGCTGCAGAAGTTTCTGAGTGCCAGGTGCGTTTGCAGAGCCCCTGTAGTGCCAGCGGAGTAAAATCTCGCCATAAGTCACCCCATTTTGGAAAGTGCACCCCTCAAAGAATTCATTTTGGGGTGTGGTGAGCATTTTGACCCCACTGGTATAAGAGGAAAGTATTCAAAAGTAGACAGTAAAAATGAAAAACTCGAATTTTTCCAATAATTTGTTCCTTTAGTTTGAAATTTCTAAATTTCACAAGGAACAGGAGAGAAAATTCACCCCAAAATCTGTAACGCAGGTTCTCCTGAGTAGAATGGTACCGCATATGTGGGTATAAACCACTGTATGGGCACACAGCCGGGCTCAGAAGGGAAGGAGGGCCAATTAGCATTTTCCGTGCAGATTTTTCTGAAGAAGTTTCTGAGCGCCAGGTGCATTTGCAGCGCCCCTGTAATGTCTACAGAATAGACCCCCCCCAAAAGTCACCCCATTTTGGAAAGTACACCCCTCAAAGAATTCATCTTGGGGTAGGATGAGCATTTTGGCCCCACAGGTATTAGAGGAAAGTATTCAAAATTGGGCAGTAAAAATGAAAAACTTGAATTTTTCCAATAATATGTTGGTTTAGTTTGAAATTTCTAAATTTCACAAGGAACATGAGAGAAAACGTACCACAAAATCTGTAACGCAGGTTCTCCCGAGTACAGCGGTACCCCATATGTGGGCATAAACCACTGTATGGGCACACAGCAGGGCTCAGAAGGGAAGGAGTGCCAATTTGCTGGAGCAAAACAGTAGCTAGTAATAGTTATTAGAATAGCGCAGTTACTAAAATAAAATAAAAAAAATTAGATTACAGGTAATGTGGGGTGGTTCCGGGTAATTTGGAGGTGGTTACGGGAAGTCTGGGGTGGTTACGGGCAGTCTGAGGTGGTTACGGGTAATCTGGGGTGGTTACGGGTAATCTGGGGTGGTTACGGGTAATCTGGGGTGGATACCGTCAACATGGGGAGGTCACGGGCAACCTGCTGTGGTTACGGCAACCTGGGGTGGTTACAGGCAACCTGGGGTGGTTACAGGCAACCTGGAGTGGTTACAGGCAACCTGGGGTGAATATGGACAACCTGCTGTGGTTACGGACAACCTGCTGTGGTTACAGACAATCTAGGGTGGTTACAGGCAACCTGCTGTGGTTACGGGCAACGTGGGGTGGTTACAGACAGTCTGGGGTGGTTACAGACAATCTGGGGTGGTTACAGACAATCTGGGGTAGTTACAGACAACCTGCTGTGGTTACGGAAAAACTGAAGTGCTAATAGGTAATCTGAGGTGGGTACCTGTAATCTGGCGTGGTTGCGGGCAATCTGGAGGGGGTCACTGGCAATTTGGGGTGGTTAGAGGCAAGGTGCGGTGGTCAGAGGCAAGGTGCGGTGGTCAGAGGTGACGTGCGGTGGTCAGTGGCGAGGTGCGGTGGTCAGTGGCGACGTGCGGTGGTCAGAGGCGACGTGCGGTGGTCAGAGGCGACGTGCGGTGGTCAGAGGCAAGGTGCGGTGGTCAGATGTGACGTGCGGTGGTCAGACGCGACCTGCGGTGGTTGCGTGCAATCTGGGGGGTTACATGTAATCTGGCATGATTACGGGCAACCTGGGGTGGTTATGCGCAACCTGCGGTGGTTACGGGCAACCTGGAGGGGTTACAGACAATCTAGAATTGTTACGGATAGACTGAAGTGCTTATAGGTAATCTGGGGTGGGTACATGTCATTTGGGGTGGTTACAGGCAATCTGGGGTGATTACGGACAATCTGGAGGGGGTCACTGGCAACGTGCGGTGGTTACGGGCAACGTGCGGTGGTTACGGTCAACGTGCGGTGGTTGCGGTCAACATGCGGTGGTTACGGGTAATCTGGGGGGTTACGTGCAATCTGACGTGATTACGGACAACCTGGGGTGGTTACGGGCTAGCTGCGGTAGTTACGGGTAATCTGGGGGGGTTAGGGATAATTTGGGAGTAAACTGCAATTATTACTATAATAGATAGTGTGTGTTTTATTTTTTTGTATGTTTGTCACTTTTTGTACTTTTCACATTCTTTTTCACTGTATTACTATGATTACTGTGATATTTTCTATCACAGTAATCATAGTTTAGTGACAGAGACCAAATTGGTCTCTTTCACTTTAAATTTTCAGAGCTGGCTGGTTGTGGAGCGCATGCGCACTTCATAACCAGCCAGGACACCGAGGAGGAAGGAGCTCCAGGATCAGGTGAGTATATGGGGTAGGGGAGGGTGACTCGGGGACGGGGGTGACTGGGTGGGGGGCGACTGGGGGGTTGGGGGGGACATCACTTTTTATCCCCTTGTCACCAATCATTCATGGTGACAGGGGATAAAATGTTCCGGCGGCACATGGCACAAGCGATCAGCGGTATATAGTATATACCGCTGATCGCTTGTACTGGGACCCCACAGGGGGGTCCCAGATGACTGCCCCCCCGGTGGCGGAGAGCATGGGGTTTTCATTCATTTTTACAAAGAGATCACTGTGAACAGACATTAGTCTGTTCACAGTGATCGCGGCGGCCATCTTGGATCTGATGGCCGCCGCGGGGAGGGGGGGTTAGATACCGGGGCACTAGGGGGGCTGGTCTGGGGTCTGATTTTAACTATTTCATCTCCCCCCACCGATGAAATATAGCGGCGGCACCGGCCCATTAGTGACCGCCGTTTCGGCGGTCACTAAGGGGTTAATGGGGGTCAGCTGCGGGATTGCAGCTGATTCTCATTATCTCCGGTGCCTCACTCAGATGAGAGCGGGATCGCTGTCCCTGCAGCGATCCCGTTCTCATCACAAACCCCTGTCAAAGCAGGAACGTATATGTACATTCCTACTGCACGGGGCATGTGCAATAGGAACGTATATATACAGATGGCTGACGTGAAGGGGTTAAAGTAGAATTGTCTTATTTGCCCCCAGCAACCAATCAGATTCCACCTTTCATTTTTCAAAGAATCTGTGAGGAATGAAAGGTGGAAGCTAATTGGTTGCTAGGGGCAACTAAGACAATTCTAGTTACACCAGTTTCATCTCCCCCGTGTGTTTTAAATATACAAAACAATGAATGTTTTTTTTCTTCTTTTATTGTTTGCCACTTGCAGTACCTATCTTGCTGCAGAAATCAAACCCCAACCCCTCATCCTAGTTTAGTAGTCAAGTCCAGGGACAACCACTACACTACTCACAAGTTATGACAAGAGTACTGGTCTATGGAGTGGATCACCAGAGCAGGGGAGTTGGCTGTCCACACATTTGGGCTCACATGACAATTTAATTATGACCCCCACTATCCATTGCATTTTAATGCATAGTGTGGGTAGTGATCTAATCGCCACGTGTCTCCAAATGTGTTTTAAAGAGCAATAAGTTAGGTATATTTTGCTGCATAATGGCTCTGTGTGGTATAATAAGCAGGCCTAATTTGGATGGTTAAGATATACAGATGTAACAGAACTGAACTTGGTTGGTTAAAGGGGTTTTCCGGCACTAAACAATTTCTCCAGATTTTATGCAATTAATATAGCCCAAAGCACTTTGTGCACAGACTCTGTGTTTTGAAACCCCCAGCGGTGACAGGTGTTCTAAGTATTTTTGGTTTCGATTGGATTTGTCTTGTTTAAAAAAAAAACAATGCTTAAAGACCATAAATTCCCCATAAAATGGATGGCAGAATGTTCAGAAATTTAAATATTACATAGCACAACAGTAAACAGCCAATCACAGCACATTTGCAAGTAGCTGAAATGTAGCAGCCGATAGGTCCTTTAATCAATGCCTGACCACATCCATGTAGTCACATTGCCCAATAAAATATGGCGATTCCTTATGATTTTGCCTCACTGACACAAATACAGATGTCCACAATTCAAGCCATTTTCCTTGACATTATAAAGCAGCTGTGGATGTCACTATCAAGGGGTCAGTATCAAAGTTGCTCTTAAAGGACTGGAAGCAAATTTACACTTAAAGGGACAGTATCAAAGTCGCTGAATTACCTCTTAGAGGGTTGGTACCGATTTTACTTTTAAGGGGACGGTATTAAAGTCGCTCTTAAAAGACCAGTAACAAATTTACTTTTAAATTCCGAGCACCACACATGCCCTTTAAGGGCTAGTACTAAAGAACCCGACTTAACGGATCCACGAAGAAAGAAAATGTCATGAGTTGTTAAAGAATTAAAAAAAATTTTGAAGTAACTGTTAAAGGGGTGCTCTTTTCGAGCATTACGTATTTCCTTCTTGGAAATGCACATCTAGTTTATATAATGCTGCCCTATTGGAAAACATAATAAACATGTTTTACCTACCTCTTCATGCTCCCCTGATGTCCTGCTGCAGTGTCTCCAATGTTCCTGCTGACTGCAGTCCTGCACTTCTGAGATAGACCTGTCTCAGGAGTGACAGCCGGTTATTGATTGCACAAGCTGAACATTTTTCCATTCTTCCATCTCAAACGTAGTGTGCTCCTGGCGCCCCTCTCCCTAGTAGTTTTGCAAAAGGTTCGCCATCCCTTTTTTAAGGGTCCATTCACACATACAGAATCTGCAGCAGATTTCATGGTGCAGATTTGATGCTGCAGATATCATTGTGACTGAACACAGCATCAAAACTGCAGCTTCAAATGTGCACCATCAAATCAGCAGATCCTGTACATGTGAATGCCTCCTAATGGTGCGTTCACACCTACAGGATCTGCAGCTGATTTTCTGCAGCAGATTTCATTTAAATAACTGAACACAGCATCAAATCTGCTGCAGATCTGCTGCAGATCCTGTAGGTGTGAACGCACCCTAAGAGAGATAAGCTAGGTTCAGGATAAGGACAATGATCACTGTCTTGACCACTCTGAGGGATTTACTGTTTCTCACCTAAAAAAAGTCCATTGTGTTTGGAGAGCCTATTAACACAGGGTATGTCAGTTGTGCTTTCTTGCTTCATGCTGACTGATTTTGTATTAGTAGGAATGACAATTAGGGATGGCTATAAGGTACAGCAACAGTGGAAACCATTAGGTACAGCAACAGGGGACAGGGGTGACTATCAGGGTAGGCAGGAATTAATTTGTGTATTGCAAGTGTTTTACATCACTTTGCTGCCAGGCTGTTCTTTTTTTCCTTGCTCTGATCTCCTCCCACACACAGCAGAGTAGATCAAAGATGGGAGAGCTGTCAGAAGCTGGCCCCTCCTGACACTATATACAATGATTGATCTGCCTGTAATGGCTGATCAATCACAATGATCCCGGGCTGACTGTCACCACTCTCTGACTCTCATTGCGCAATTTCACATGACAACAGTTTAACTCAGCTTAATGCAGTTTCACGTGCATGTAAGTAGACATACATGCACATAAGTATGCATTCAGGGGTTAAGGTCCATACAGTTTGTGATAAATGATAAGTGTCTTATTTGGGGTAAATCATTCAACACTGCAAGTTGTACCTGTCATAGATGTAGAGATGATTTACTCAATGTCCCAACACAGCAGCAAATCAGCTAAAGTTTGTTTATCTATAACAGCAAAACAGATTTATTGGACCTGTTAAAGGGGTAGTGCGGTGTTTAACATTTGTTCACTGAATAACACACATTACAAAGTTATACAACATTGTAATGTGAGTTATTTAAGTGAGCGTCTTCGAAGATGACGTCTTCGACCCAAGATGACGGCCGGGGTTTACAGCAATTAAATAAGTATAATGCACTAACACTTCCGGGGTGTGGGGTGAGGGAACACGGGGAAGGGGGCCATTCACTTAAATAACACACATTACAAAGTTGTATAACTTTGTAATGTGTGTTATTTAGTGAATGAATGTTAAACGTCGCACTACCCCTTTAAGTAAATAAAAAAGTGTGGGATCTTACTACAATTCGACTGTCCCTTAGGAAAACTATTTTAATCCTTGTAAATGGTCTAGGATTATGAAGGATTAGTATCTTGCTTGAAGCCCTATTAACATAAATAAATAAGTACATAATAATAACTATTGCACAGCCATCTGAACACATTTACTACTTAATTCCTCTTGAACATTTCTTATAATGTCAACGCATTTGGTTAAATATTATAAAATACTGTGAGGGTAGACTGTCTCTAATAGGCACATTCCAGTAAGATTGCAGAATGAGCTCACCCAAATATAAGATCTGTTAAAGGGGTTATCTGTCAGTACAGGCGGTCATGGCGTCCGTGCCATCGGTCCTATCTCTGACTCTGCAAGTGATGTGGATGCTCGCTTGTGTTCTCGGTCATTAGGTACATGCCGGAGAACGCAAGCATTGTAATCAATTGACGTGTTGTACAGACCTGGTCACCCAAGGAGTTTCTCCTCCTCTCAGGGATTTCAGGCTGCATTTAAGGTCTACAAACAGTCTGCTAGTTGCCAGTGTTTAAATTTCTCTGCACTAGCTAGTCTTGTGCTTTGTCTGACCTTGCTTTGTTTCTGACCATCGCCTTTGCCTGATCCCTTTGTACAGTACTTCGCTACCGGTTGGTTTTTGACTTCAGCTAGTTTTTCACTATTCTTAGCTTTGTGATTTTGTCCTGACACACCTTCTTGGTTTTGTCTGTCTCTTGTCTCCCATTCCCTGCACCCTATTCAGTGTATATCGCAGTCATTGTAGTTGTTGCCTCACGGCCTAGCGTAGGGGGGGCAATAGGCAGGAACAGAGGTTGGGGAAAGGTCAGGGCTCACGTTCCTTTGTTGTCTGTTTATCAGAGCCCTGACATTATCCAGCGCTACAAAAACATCACCACTTTTGCACCACTCTTGCCTCCAGTTCAGAAGTGGTTTGCATTTAAGCTCAATGCAATTAACTTCAATGGAACTTAGTTTCAAACCCCCACCCAATCTGGAGACAAGAATGGGGCAAAAGTGGCCATATTTATGTAGCACTGGATAACTCCTTTAAATATCTGCAGTGGTGCATAGCAACAATTGTACTTGAAGTACAACCACAGATGACAGTTGTTTCAGGCCATGATGACGCTTTATATAGATAGTGCCCATTTACACTTCAGAATCTGCGCTGACATCCTGTGTGGAACCCCCGCGCGCAGACTCAGCGCCGATCCTGCCTGCTATCTGTTTGAATGTGAGGGCTCGCACACCTCAATTCTCCATGCCTCTCTGCTCAAACAATTGACATGAATTCTACACCGAATTTCTGCGCCGATTCCAAAGTGTGAACAGGCCCAGTTTTAACTCCCTTTCACCACTGCACAATTAATTAACAATACTGCCACCCTCGCCTGATGCTGCAGCTAGATTTAACGGTAAATCTTATCTTTAGCGGGCAGGCTCAATGAGCAGATCGCCTATCACACCGATCAATGCTATGCCTATGGCATAGCAGTGATCAATGTTAATAATTACACAAGTGTATGTAAAAGTCCCCCAAAGGCACTTTGGCAAAAGTAAAAAAACATTATTACACTACCCCAAAGCCCCTCTCCCAATAACAGTTCAAATCACCCCCCTTTGACATTATATAAATAAAACATAAAAAAATAAATAAATAGATAAACATATAATATACCGTAGCGTGCGTAATTGTCCAATCTATTAAAATATATCAAGCCTCATTGCAAACGGTGAACGGCGTAGACGAAAAGAGGGAAAAAGTGCGTGGATTACCGATTTTATGTTACATTATTTATAAAAAAAAAAATCATAAAAAGTGATCAAAATGCCCGATCTTCACAAATAGGGTATTAATAAAAACTAGAGATCATGGCGGAAAAAAATGACATCTCATACAGCCCCATAGGTGAAAAATAAAACTGTTATAAGCGTCACAATAGGCCCATTTTATTAATATTTAATTGCCAAAAAAAAAGGATTTCATAAAAAAAATACATATATATAACATTAGAGAAACTGTGTAAACCTGCACATGGTTGTTTTCAGGCTGACCTATAGAATAATAGTATCATGTCGCTTTTACGATCTAGTGCATTACGTAGACACAGGAACCCCCCAAAAGTTACCATATTGCATTCTTTTTTACAATTTCACCTATTTATATCTTCATAAATGATAACTTTGGAATTCCGTCATACATGTTTTGGTAAAATGAAAGACGCTGTTACAAAGTACAACTATTCCTGTAAAAAACAAGCCCTTACATGGCCCTGTAGATAGAAAACTGAAAGTGCTAGAGCTCTTAGAAGGGGAGGAGGAAAAAACGAAAGCGCAAAGATCAAAATTTGCGCGGTCCACTGGGTGATTTTGGGCCTGGTACTCAAAGGGTTAATGCGTTTAGGCTGCTATGGATTAGAACAATCAGGCCCACTGAGGCAGGGGTCTGACCGTATGAATGAGCTGTCAGCTGTTCTGAAAGCTCATTCATTCTATAATGCATTACAGCACACATCATGTACTGTAATGTATTATAGATGTGCCTGAAAAGTTAAAACGTACACAGACATAAATAAATAATTAAATAAATAAATAAAATTAATGTAAATAAATAAATAAATATACACATTCCCCATCCCCCTTTATAAATTATCGCCTATAAATAAAATACACATATTTGGTATCGCTGCGTCCGTAGTGACCCTGTCTATTAACCCATTACTAAAAGGTGTACCACTAAGAACGTCAGCTAATGCCGCAAAAAAAAACCCTCACATAACATTGGCAAAAAAAGTAAAAATATTACTGCTCTTACAATATGCAAGATACAAACAGTATTATAGTATAAATGCCATAAACTATAACAAAAGCTATACAAAATGGATATCACTGTAATAGTACTGACCTGACCAATAACAATAACATGTCATATGTAACATATACTAAAGGGCATACAAAAAAAAATGGTAAAAAAAAAAAACAGCTGCTAAATTGTGTTTTTTATTCATACCACCTCATAAAAAAAATAATAAAAAATGATCAGGGTGTCACATATCCCTTAGAATGGTACACAAATATTTTGGCACTACACGGCCTCTGTGACATGTTATAATGGCCTGTGGTTGAGTCAGGTGACGTGAGGCCACATATGGGGCATTTCTTGAAACACTGGAATAAGGGGAATAAATAGTGAGTGGTATTTCAGTGGTATTTAGTATTTTCTGTGTTACAGGAAAAAAAATATATAAATCTGCCATAAAAATGAAATTTTTGGATGATGAGAGCTGCCGGGCGACATCAGGGAACGAGTTGACAAGAGGCAGGAGCGGCAGTGAGCTTGGAGCAGCGGCGGCTGGCTGGGGGAATGCCAGTAATGTAAGGGGACATGCTGCTGCCACGTCGCGGGCCAGTTGCGGGGGATGCTGGTAATCTAAGGGGGCATCCGGGTGCAGAAGCAGCAGCGATGGCACGGGCTGGTTGCGGGGGATGCTGGTCATCTAAGGGGACATGCGGTGGCGGGTGCGGAGGGGCTGGTTGGGAAGCTGCTGGTAATGGGGGCTGTGCAGCAGCAGCGGCGGAATGCTGGTCATGGCTCTTGTACTACTCCCCCATCATCTTCTCATACTATGAGCAAATGATGGGAGGAATAGTACAGTGCATATGTGGCAGCAGCACTAAGCAGGGAGGGAGGGGGGAGATAGTTAGATGCACGGGCACCTCTCTCCCTCCCTGCTCAGTGCCGTCCATGCTTATGGAATATTTTGGGGAGCAAGGACATTTGCTCCCCAAAGTATTCCATAAACGTAACCAATAAAACACAGTGTACAGTACAGTAACATAACACTCCATTACATTACATACAGCCCTATTGACACAACTTAGTCCATAGACTTCTATATATAGTGCAGCCCCTGCTGGACACTACATAGGAATTACACCCTGATTCGTGACGTCACCGAATCTTTGAGAATTTCAATACTCCGTGATCTACTAAAACAATAGAAATAGCCCTATAGTCGCATTTGCCATAATTAATGTACATTAGGAATTTGCATAACTTTCCATAAATAATAACATATTAAAAAATACTTTTGGCCGGACTTCTCCTTTAAGGCCAAAACAGGCTAAAGAGGCAAGGGATTAAATAGGTATAGTTGGCTCTGGATTGGCAGATGTCAGTAACAGGTAGAGAGAAGCTCCCTCTATAAATTTAGAGAGGTTGGCTATCTGCACTCTTGAGTGGCCAGAGATGTTACTGCAGCAAAAGGTCAAGCAGCACCAGGACAAGCATGGAGCACAGCAGAGGAGAGGACAGGATGGTGCCACCACTGGTGTTATCCAGCAGTGTTACCATTGTCATGGCTAAGGAAGCCAATCAGGCAAAGACAAAGTGCGATCTGCTATGAGTGTCACTGACACTGACAGGCATAATACACTGCAGTATTGATTGGTACTACAGTGTGTGATCATTGCCATCAGTAGATCATAAAGTGAAGTCTTCTTTTGGCACAGTAAAAAGTAAAAGTAAAAATAAACTGATAAATAAATTAATAAATAAAATAAACAAACTCATCACTTTGCAACTGATCAAGTTTGAAAAATAATAAAAATGTACACATATTTGTTATCGCTGCATACTTAACAGTGCTAACAAAAAATTATCACATGATTTAACCCGCCCAGTGAATGTACAGAGTTTTTGTGTGCCTTGAAAAAGCTGGATCCAGTTATCCAGTACTGGGAAACTGGGAGAAAATTCCCAGAACTGGATACAGCTTTTCCAGTCACTTGGAGAGAAGCGACATGGAGCAGCACAGAGTTCAAAGGCAGCCAGCTGACAAGCGGCCCACCCAGCCTAGTGGTGCGATTTTCTCCGCTACTACTGTAAATTTGCTCATCCCTAATGGTTATAGTAGGTTTCCATTGTATAATGTATGGTGCCTGATGCACTACATAGTACTGTATAGTACATAGTACATAGTATAGTTCAGTACCCTCAGCTATCATACCCTATAGCAAGCACTGTGATTGGTTGGCATTGGTAACATTTGGAATGTATTAACCCCTTTAGGAGAGAAACAATTTTCATTTTTGCTTTTTCCTCTTCGTATCTGAAAGGCAATAGCGCTTGCATTTTTTCTCCTACGGACCCACATGAGACCTTATTTTTTGCATAACCAATTGTACTTTGCAATGACAGACTTCATTTTTGCATAACATGCACAGTTAAATAAAAAAAATGAAAAAACAAATGAACAAACAAAAACAAAAAACACTTTTTTCTGCATTTTTTGTTGTTGGCTGTGTTCCTCAAGCCAGTACAGTTACAACTATAGGCAACTTATATAACTTTTATTTTATTTGACTGCTTTTAAAAAATAAAGTTTGATAAATCTCCCACTTTTTTTTTTTTTAAACTGGTGTAAAGTAGAATTCTCTTAGTTGCCCCTAGCAACTAATCAGATTTCACCTTTTATTTTCCAAGGAATCTATCAAGTATGAAGAGTGGAATCTGATTGTTTTCTAGGGGCAACTGAGCTACTTTTACTTTACACCCCTTTGATAAATCTCCCCGCTCCAACTAAAGTTAGTGCCCATGCCAAAACATTTCCAACATAGCATACATTATCCACACCAGCTTAATACCTTGCCAAAGTACAATGTGCAACTCATGTCCCAAGAACAGGATTATCCAGACACATCCCCATGACTATGGTTCACAGAAAGGACATTTCCCTTCTTTCAACAAATTTTACATCGTAAAATTATTTATAGTCGTGGGGTTTGAACCCTGGCACTTGTGCCAAGGAATCTTACTATTCTTGTCCAATTATTGCAGACAAGCATGGCAATTGGACAATAACTGTTTTTGGTGTCTTTAAGATATCACAAGGGTACTTAGAGCTTACACAATGGTTCCTGATATGTTATTTGTTGTGTGACGTTTAATGGCTTTTTTGTTTTTTTGAGTGGTTTCAAGCTATAGAAAGCCTCTTTGAGGAATGAAAAGTGGAATCTGATTGGTTGGTAGGGGCAACTGAGCCAGTTCTACCTTACACCAGTTTGATAAATCTCCCCCTAAATGTTTTAAAAATTATTTTAGTACCACCTAAATTATGCTTTTTTTTTGTTTATGAGGCTGAATAAGGTGTTATTTTTTGGTGCCATGATCTGTTT
This sequence comes from Dendropsophus ebraccatus, assembly GCF_027789765.1. Classification (NCBI taxonomy): domain Eukaryota; kingdom Metazoa; phylum Chordata; class Amphibia; order Anura; family Hylidae; genus Dendropsophus; species Dendropsophus ebraccatus. The sequence continues at coordinate 129,425,803 of NC_091456.1, forward strand.
GACTTTTTTTGGTCACTTTTTATTGCACTTTTTCCAGATTTTATGTGATCAAAAAATTAGCAATTTTGCACTTTGGCCTGTTTCTGTGCTTACGCTGTATACTGTGCGAGATCAAGAATTTCATAATTTATTAGTTCGGGCAATTCCGCCAGTGGCGATATAAAAAATGTTTATTTATTTATTTTATTCATAACCCCTTAGTGACTGGCGTTTTTTAGTCCTTAATGACCAAGCCATTTTCATTCATTTTTCATTGCTGCCTTCCAAAAGTCGCACCGTTGTTTTATTTTTGCCAACATTAGCCATACGAGGTCTATTTTTTAGGGAAAACTTCTACTTTGTATTGCTGCGATTTTCAGACCTTTAAAACCTATTGATTAATTTTTTAACCCTTTATTGAGGGGATAATAGAAAAAAATTTTTTTTTTTATATTAAACTTACGATTCAGCTTTGGTGAAAATAACATAATCTAATACAAATGCCATAAAAAGGTGTATGTATCGGAATAAAAAACCATTAGTGACCGATGTGAAAAGGCATATTGTTTGTCACTGATGGGTTAAACTTTTATGCTGTGATGGGATTTTTTTTTATTATTAAAAAGGCCTTTTTTTAACTGCATTAATTTTTAGCCCCACTAGGGGGTGCCAATGTAAACTAAACTGATTTTAAATAGAGATCAATTCGGAACCAATGTACTGCAATGATTTATGTAATCGGCCCTTAATTACTATAGCCTGCTTGAACCCATAAGAAAGAAATGCCCAGCTGGGGTCAGCATCATTGTGGCACTTGCGCCTGGCTCACCAGGTAGCACGGATCGTATCATTGGGGGTGGGCAATCCACCCACTAGACACCAAGAAAGGCGGGGCAATGGTATCACTCCTCTATTAATCCCCCTACCCACCACAGGATGTACCAGTACATGATGTAGCAGTAAGGGTTTAAAATAAACAATTGCTGGACACTTGTACCTGTCAGTGAGCCCTCCTATAACTTAGCCTGGCTGCTCTATTAATATTGTCACTGCTGACAACACTGCATAGTGCTGCCTGCCCATAACCCAGACATAACTGCCTATTGCAAATAATGGTGAGGCAGGGAGCATAAGGCTTCTTACTCTGGTACAGTGTTCAACTGTATCCAATTCTTGAAGTTCGAAGTAATGCTGCTGCCAGGGACCTGGTGCAGGTTCACCCTTTGCTCAATTGGTTAAAGTGGTCCTGACATAGGCACACAGATCAGTATTCTAGAGAATTTGCAAAGTTGTGACATCTTTTTTTAATTTAAAGTGGTAATATAAGATTAGAAAAGCATCCAGAAATAGCATCACACTTGTCTACATTTAGGCGAACCTCGAATATACGCACGTAGTTTTGAGGTTGATGCGTTCGCTTAAAATTATACGATATACGCCCGCACAATGAACACTACGTATGAGCTTACGGATCGTATGCGGTGCCGTGAAAAATGAACAAGACCATTGTTTGAGGACGGAAATGTTCCAACTCACGGCCGTGGATTTCAGTGCGGTCCCATACGAAGTACTTATTTCAGCCAAACTGAACTTGATTTTTCGATCCAAAAGGTTCTGTGAGTTTTATTGGGCTGGGCGAAGATTTCCAAGTAAATGACCTGTTTCAGATCGCGTCGAATCAAGCTAGGGAAGCATAACTGTACTGTGGGCGTATGTTCGCGGTTCGTACGCATCCGGCCGCATGTCTATTTTTCCCACGCCCGTAGTTTCAGCCGCACATGTATGGCGGCGTACGAAATGCGGCCGGACTCCTACGCAGTGTGAACATAGCCTTAAAGTGTTGTATTGCAGTACATTTTTATTTAACTGAATGGAGTTAAGGGTGCTTTTACACAGAGAGATTTATTTGACAGATCATTTAAGCCAAAGCCAGTGACAGACTATAAACAGAGAACAAATGATATAGGAAAGACTTGGATTTCTCCCCTTTTCAAATACATCCCTGGCTTTGGCTTCAGAAATCTGTCAGATAAATCTTTCTGTGCAAAGGCACCCTAAGTTGTATACTACACTTAACTGAGTGCAGGTTTGGTGCTCCTTTTAGTAAAAAATACAGTAATGTCTCATACGTGTCAATGTGTCTATGTGGCATAATAGGGATTATATATCTGTTGCATAAATATAAATCTAATAAAATAAAACCATTGCCAACACTGGAATACCTGTAATGTGAATCAATAACCCAGCAAGGGTACAGTGCTAACCACTGAGCCACCAGGCTACTGATGGGAGCCCTCATGCCCTCCCCCCCCCCACCCCCCTCACACACACACACACACACACAGTCCCATTTCTGTGCAAATGGCTAGGATGAGGTCAGTTCCTGTGTTTAGTCTCTCTTTTTTTCCCCAAAGAGAAAAGACAAGAAGGGAGTATGGACTGTAGTGTGACCTAATGGTCACATGTTTAAGGTTAATTTTAACATAGAAAATGTGAAATAAAGAAATAAACAAACATGTATATTACAGTGTTACTAGCAATCACAACCCTTATTGATTCATTAGGGTGCCTTCACACCTACCGGATTGGCAGCAGGTCTCATGCTGCGGATTAGCAGCGAGATCTGCTGCGGATCCAGTCGCGTTAATTTCTATAGAGCACATACTCGCAGTAGGATTGACATCCCGCTTTGAGTATGTGCTTTAAGCCCCTGTTGCCCGCAGTCCTACCACCCGCAGCCCTGCTGTCTGTAGCCCCGCAGCCCCGCCGCCGAGATCATACATTACCTGCTCTGGCGACACGGCTGCATGTCAGGCTCCCAGCTCTGGTCCCGCTCATCCAATCAGGGGTGCTGATTGGCTGAGCAGAACCGATGGGAGGCAGGAGCCTGGCATGCAGCCACGGCGCCAGAGCAGTTAATGTATGATCTCGGCGGCGGGGCTACAGGTGGCGGGGCTGTGGGCAGCAGGGCTGCGGGCAACAGGGGGTTAAATCCCATACTCAAAGTGGGATGTCACTCCCGCTGCGAGTATGTGCTCTATAGAAATTAATGAGACTGGATCCGCAGCGGTTCCGCTGAGAATCCGCAGCGTGAAATCCGCTGCGGATCCGGTAGGTGTAAAGGCACCCTTAAAAAGTTTATTTTTTTTCCCCTTCGTGACATGACATAATTACATGCATACATACATACATAAAACAGTAAGGTGGTTAGAATGTGAAAAAAATAAGATAAGCTGCCGAGGCTTCCATTTGATGCACAGAGAACACCAAATTTCTATGTCAGAAGATGAAGACATGCAGTTGGGTATTAGGAATCTGTAAAGGGATGCATATACAATACTAATGGTAGGGAGGCACTATAATAAGATGTCAGGATTGCAGCTGTTTAAAGGTGCTATGTATACACTTACATGTGTTACTGTATAGTTACTCTACCACATTCTTTGTAATTAGAATTGTAAGTATGCAGCTGGTCACTAGACTGTATGGAAGTAAATGTTCTACACACCCCAGTACAGCTGTGGTACATCCAATCCCAATTTTTAGATCTTAACTCAGAGTGTAAATGAAAAAAGTATGTAACATCTTGGACCTATTTATGTAAGTACAAAATGTATAGACTTCAGGAGGTCTTTTATTGGTAAAATAATTTGTAATTTAGGAAATATGTTATCAGAAAATATTAAATCAACATATTTTTTAAGTATTTTGTTAATTATTTTTAAATTCTTTTCTATTTTTCACATTACTAATTACTATCAAAAGTTACAAAAAAAAAAGAAAATGAAATCTTGCAGTGATCACTCCTGCCACCAGATTTAGGCTTCTACAACGTCTTTTTTTTGGCCATTAGGGGCCAAATATTGGTCAGTATTTCATATTGATGGCCGTTTTGGATATACAACGTTTCTGCGGTCTCACATTGCCGGTTTCAACTACTTGAAAATGGCGGTGTAAAATGGCAGAAACGTTGTAAATGCAAGTTTGTGTGCAGTGCTGCTCTCTGTCTGATTATGTCCTGATGGAATAAACCACTCCACGTGTGAACTTCAAGATGGTGTGCTGTGATTCCTTGGATGCAATTAGATAGATAGATAGATAGATAGATAGATAGATAGATAGATAGATAGATAGATAGACCTTCATGATCAGTAAAACTAATACATTTTGCCCACAGCACTCATATTGCACTTTGTCCATCGTATCACCACAGCCCTTTCCCCTAATGTGTTCACGGTAATTCTTCAGAGGAAATCCTTAGATTTTAAAGGACATATGTCACCTAAATTTTCCTTTACTGAATAGAGTCAGATACAAAAATTGTTCTTCTATTCTAATCCGTTTCTATTTTCTGACTATTATTTATTTCCTTTTTTGTACATTGTTAGTGGAGCAGCCACTAACAATTATTATTTGTTTTAACTACATTTAGTAATATGCTTTACAGCAAGGTCTTTCCACGAGAAGCTGCTATTGTTATCTCTATTTACTATCGCTGCAGTGCTGTAGAGATCACTTTACAGTAGCCTCCTATTAGTACCATGGACAGAACATGAAGTCTCTGCTTAGTTTTAGCCTGATTGGTAAGAATGAAGACTGCAGACTTTCAGGCTTATTTAATGAGGCTGGGTTCACACTATGAATATTTCCATCAGTATTGTGGTCCTCATATTGCAACCAAAACCAGGAGTGGATTAAAAACACAGAAAGGATCTGTTCACACAATGTTGAAATTGAGTGGATGGCCGCCATTTAATGGCAAATATTTGCTGTTATTTTAAAACAACGGCTGTTGTATTGAAATAATGGCAGTTATTTACTGTTATATGGCTGCCATCCACTCAATTTCAACATTGTGTGAACAGATCCTTTCTGTGTTTTTAATCCACTCCTGGTTTTGGTTGCAATATGAGGACCACAAAACTGACTGAAATATACGTAGTGTGAACCCAGCCTAATATGGATAGTAAAATGGAAAATGAAAAAAAGGACACCAACAATTCTCAAAAAAATATGTTTATCATAAAAAATATTAGTAATTTTCTAATGACACATTCCCTCTAACACTTCAAAAACATGCCAAAGTTAGATTCCGAGCACCAATGGGTACAGAGCCCAATGGGATGATCTCTTTATAATGTCTTAGAAGGTATCATATTAGGCGCTACCCTTGCCCTCCGTTTTCTTGTTACTTTTTCTTTCTATAAAATGAAAGAGGGAGAGAAAGAGAGAGACAGGGGATCTATAATGATCAGTAGAATGATAGTTTCAGGTTCTTTGAGCCCAAAACCTGCAGGAGATATGAGAAGGAATAGAAGTAGTCCCTGTATTTTATTATTTCTCTCCCATTCTCCTATTGTGACATGGGTTTATCTATGGAAACACAAAACCTGAAGGTGCAACAAAAGAAAGTATTCATTTAAAAAGTTAGTTACAAAAAGAATACAACCAGAAGCAGTGCTAGAGCATGAAAGGCTAATAACTTAGTCCCTGACCTACAACTTCATGTATGCATATGAGCATTCAGGAATTTGTACATATTAATCTGTGGGGGAGGGGCACTAAAGGCAATTTTTGTCCCAGGTGAGAAATGATATGGAAACATTAAATTTGGTATCTTCACTTTATTTTATCTACTATTTTAATTATTTCAGTTTTATCCTTTTTACATTTTCAACAGAATAAATAATGAAATTAATGAGCTGAGAAACAAAATAAAATTTAAATTAAGGCCAAACGGCATAAATACTAAATAATGAGGTGAAAAAGTCAAGCAGCTTAGAAGCAGGCAGAAAATTGCTTGGATCTGCTCTTTTCTTTTAAAATCATTGCAATGCATCCTATAATTTTCAGTGCAAACCCTTTAATCTTTGGTTGCCTGGTAAAACATAGCTAGTTAACATTTTATTGTACCGATATCAAAGACTTCTCACAATATAAATGCTTCAATTATCTCTCAATATTTTGCTCTGTTTTCGTTTTCCATTAGAACTAATGAATTTGACATTGCTGAGATGAATATCAAACATGAAATGAGTAATACATTGAAGGAAGGAATGGTGATTGTATGCCGCTTCCCATATCAGGTCTTTAATTAAGTTTAATAGTCCCCCATTTCTGTCCTCTCTAATATTGTTTCCTCTACCCTTACCGGGTGAGGTAATGGTGAAGGACAAATGGTTGTGGAGATGGAAGCTTAGGGTATTTATGCTTGACAGGGGGAGAACTGTGGTTAAGCTGCAGTTGAGCTTCTGTTTTATTTTAAAAGGATTTTTCTAGAACTTAAAGAGCACTGCCGATCCGAGCAATAGCAATGAAAAAAATATATTCCCAGAAGAGGAAACTCACGTGAAAGCAACATAAAAGGATGGACCATTCATGTGAGAGGAATCAATATTCATATGGAAATGAAGCTACTGTGTCTGTGAAGCAGAGCAATGCTCAAGTGACTGACTAAAGGACTGAAATCCATTAAGGCCTAGCTTCTTTATACTTCACAGAATAATGTTTTCCTTGTGCTTAGAATTCGACGATTATATGTATGTTTGTATGGGAACAGATGAGAAAAGTCTAAAAGGGTGGTTTGGCCCATAAAACTTGGAAAAATGACAGTCTGCAGTAATCTGTGATCAGCAAACATAATTTGTCTTACTACATGAAGCCCTATAATATCAAGCAACTGAGCAGAAGATGAAAGCTTTTGGGGAAGTGATTTTCAACCCTTCTTTTCCAGCATCCTATTACAGGGGAATCGAATATGACATCTCATTATATAAAATCTTAGCATTCACATTTATTATTAATAATACAACGGTTTAACTTGATTGTTTAAAAAAAAGAGATATTCTCAAGAATATAACTTCAGAGCATACAGCAAATCAGATGTTGGGAGTCCCTTCTGAAGTACGTTTTGCTTATTACATTGTTTATATTAGGGCTTTTACATTAATGATACTAATGAGTTAATCCATCAGATGCTGACAGTAACTGGATATGAGAAAGGCAGCACAGCCAATCACTGACTGACTTAGAAGGGACGACACCGTGGCCAGTGATTGGCTGAGCGGACTGTCACTCTCGCGACACCAGAGTGACAGCCACTGGTTGCAGCTCTGTCCTTTCCCAGTAAGATAGTGAATGGAAAAGCGGAGCATGACAGCCCACTCAGCCAAACATTGACTGATTGAAAAGGGACAGCATTGCGGGCAGTGATTGGCTGAACGGGCTGTCACTTTTCTATGTTGAGAGTGACAGCCTGCTCTGCCAATCACTGCCCGCATTGCTGTTCCTAAAGACACAGAAGATGAAACCAGGGGAACATGGACAGGTGCGTATAGATTTGTTAAGTTCTATTTGTGAAGTTTTTATCGATTCGCTCATATCTAACAGTAACCCATGAATCTCTCCTAAATTGGAGTTAGAGGACAATAAATTACTTTAGCTGACCTGTTGTTATTCATGATTATATGTTGATGGGGCTGGGGTAAAATTAAGATAAAAAAAAAAAAACGCTAATGTAGCTGTGTTCCCTCAGATTTTTCATTATTTCTGCTTCTGAGACAGGCACTCTGCCTACAGGACCTGCATATAAAGCCAGTCATTGGCTGATCAGTTTACCATCTTAATCAGTCATTGGCTGACAGGTCAAGTCCTGCACTGACCATACATTTCAAAACCAGAAATAAAACAGAAGAATGAGAGACTGAACAGGAGTAGGTAAATTTAATTAAATTTTATTTTAGCTCAGACTCAGCAACATATTATTTGAAAAACAAACAACAACAGTTGCATACCCCTTTAAAGGGGTAGTGCAGCGCTAAAAAAATCACAGAATAACACACATTACAAAGTTATACAACTTTGTAATGTATGTTATGTCTGTGAATCGCCCACTTTCCGTGTCCCACCACCCCCGCCTGTGTACCCGGAAGTGTGTGGTGCATTATACATTACCTGATCCGTGTCGAGGGCCGTCCGCCATTTTGGGCCAAACGTCATCTTCGGACGCACGGCTGAATCCCTGCCGCCGCCCCCCCTCCGCCGCGTCATAACTGTGCTCAGCCGCGATTGGCTGAGCACAGTTAAGGGGGCGATTCACAGACATAACATACATTACAAAGTTGTATAACTTTTAACTGAATAATTTTTTAGCGCCGCACTACCCCTTTAACCCGTTCGGGCTTCGGGATCGGGCACATATTCGTTTTTGCGCTTTCATTTTTTCCTCCTCGTGTTTAAAAGGCCATAGCGCTTGTATTTTTTCACCTACAGACCCACATGAGCCCTTATTTTTTTAGCCACTAATTGTACTTTGCAATTAGCTCTATGAGGCTGTGTGAGGTGTCATTTTTTGCGCCATGATTTGTACTTCCTATCGGTACCTTACTTGCGTATATGCGACTTTTTGAGCACTTTTTATTACAATTTTTAGGGATTTGATGTGACAAAAATGCGCAGTTTTACACTTTGGTGGGTTTTTGCGCTTACACCATTTGCTGTGTAAGATCAGAAATGTGATAATTTAATAGTTCAGGCGAGTATGCACGCAACAATACCTAATATGTTTATTTATTTATTTTTATTTATAAAATGGGGAAAGGGGGTGATTCAAACTTTTATTGGGGGAGGGAGTTTTTATTAATAAAAACACTTTATACACATTATACTTTAACTTTTAGTCCCCCTGGGGGACTTTCAGTATTACTGCAGTGATCTCCTATAGACACCAGGGAAAGGGGGCCAGTAATACTTATAAATGCAGCCATCAGATTTGACAGCTGCATTTAAAAGTATTATTAGCGGGCACAGCGATTGGACCGCACCCACTAATCGCCATGGTCCCAGGCTACACATGGCACCCGGGATTGCGGCGGTTTAGAGGAGGATCATTGCGCGGCCCACCTCTGAATGCCCCCTCCTGCATCAGGATATACAGTTACGCCCTGATGCGGGAAAGGGTTAAAACAAGTAGCAAATGTTGTAAAATTATTTTAATTTAAAGTAAAAAGTGACCAATTTGTATTACACCTACCTTTCAAATATTCTTTACTATTGGCACCAGGGTCCCCGTCAAATCTTGTTCACATGACATTGCATGGTTTTGGCAATGACATAGGAATGGAACTGAATGAAAAGGGATTGCCAGGGATTGTGTTCTGCATTTCTTTTTGTGTTCTGCATATACAGTATATATTTTTTTTAGGTATGTGAGCTTATTTCTCACAATTACCCATAAGCTAGGTGTATTATCTACTTTAGAATTTCCCAGACTAAATTAACAAAAGAACTGTAATGTGTGCTAGACAGTGCACACTGTATGTTATATTACATTACTGTGAGGCTGGGCAGGATGTATTTTAAGTTTATCTGAAGCCCTTGAATGCCAATGCAAAATCTATAGCTCGGCACCCAACAAATCATGTGTCTTTTCTATCATTGGTATCCAACATATATTTTCAAAATATATAACACATGAACAAAATCTTGTATTGTTTTTTTGTATATAAATATAAATTAAATTAGTCCATCATAACTATCAGAAATATAGTAAGCAGTTGTAATATTGCTGATCACCTACATTAGTCAAGCTCTAGATGTAGCTAGAATTCCTATACATGCTCCTACTTTCCTTTTTATACCCTTGAGAAGCATGTTTAACCAATAATGACCTCATCGTGATCAGGGGAAGGGGCCTCCCATGGGAAAAGTGACATTACAGCCTTCATTCCGGTGCAGTGCTTAGCAGTCACTGTCATTCTGTCTTGTCACAATTCAAACAAAGACCACCAAGCTCATTTCCTCGGGTCTGAATGTTGGCTGTATTCCCAGTGGATTCCCCAGCAGCAATTTAAATTAGTTTTTTTTTCTAAAATGTTTAACCATGTTTTAGTAATTGAATGGGCAGGCAATAATTTGTATCCTGAGTGAAACGAGGAATAATTTACCACAGGACCAAACCAGACAAACAAGGCATGTGAAAACATTTCAAAATGCAGATCCTTGAAGTGTATTTATTCTCTCTTACATTTTAGTCCTTACATTTTAGTCCCTAAATAATTTTAATAACTAGAGCACATTTACAATGCGCCATCATTATCTTTTAAAAGGAAACACTTCATAAATGTCTTACGGTATAATGGAGCTGTCTGGAAAAGCAAGGTAAACAAATCATTATTCTCTATCCAGAAATGTATGTAAAATTCATGTGAAACAAATAAAAGCTTATCAATTGTGTAAAGCACTCCGAACTCATGAAGAAACTTTGCAGATAACTTACCCGATTAAACAATATAAAGAAGAAAATAAATATAACACCAATATAAACCTGTTAAATCTTAAAATGGGTAAATTGCCAAGGCAATCACTGTTACCTCTCATACACTGATTCCTATGTCACTCTCCTTTATAGGCCCAACAGATTTCATTTGCTTTCTCTCAGTCTGCTTACTCCTCTACAAAAGACTTCCAGCAGAGAGCAGCTGGTGCCTCATTTTGGCTATTTTCCCCCAGTCTCTTAATGCTTTCACTGGAAATCAATGGCTGCTTATTTTTCCCTGTACTGAGTTTTTATATGTGGACTGACATGGCCCCAACTATAGTGACCCATTTTGCTGAGCTGTTTCCATTCAGATGTGCCTCTTTGCAAATAGCGGAAATTAGAGGAGGGCCTGTGTCAAACTGCTTGTCACATCTTGTTTTTGGTCTGTTGAAATCAGGTTTATAGTGTTCTATTTAAAAGGAGAAGGATCTTTTGAAGCCAGACAATGCATATCTGGAGTTCCATCAGGCGATTAATGGTAAACCCTACATTGCTATTAAGAAATAATCAGAATGATTAGTCTTTTGGAATGATAGAAGTAACCTTTTAGCTTTGTGTTCTGCTGCTTTAATTGCATAAAATCATGTATTTGTACACACTTATTTGAATGCATTCTCATCTGGTTTGATCATCATTGGTAAAGGTATGAAAATTACAGTATAACTCAACATAATAATTTGACACATTCATGACAAGAGAGATGTCAGAATTTTGAATGTTTGCTCATACAGATTGTCCCAAGAGACTGGATTATCTTAATAACATCATTAACTATCCCAAACAAATGTAAAAGTTTTTCCAATGTTTTGAAACAAAAACAGGTATTTACATTGACATTCAACCACTGAAAATAGAAGATAATCATCTGCAGAAACAAGATATGGCTGAAAGAAATCATCATGGTAGTCTGGGCAAAATTGAGAATATGGAGAAAGCCACCATTGCCAAAGATGATATCACCTGTAAGTCACTAGACGTGATTTTGTATTAGGCATTATATTAAACTACAGAGTTTGGAATATGAACAAACTTTTCCGTTCGCAAAACTTTTTCATAAAGTTTAGGTTTGATTTAAGCTGAACCAAAACAAACTGCATTATAATAGGAGAAGGATTGAAGCTATATTAGTAGTAGTATAACAGAGTATAGGTTCAAGAGGCAGGAGGAGCTATTGACAGAGCTATTAACAGTGAAAAAAAAACATGAAAATTTCATGGTGCCAAAAATGTTAATCCTCAGGCAAGGCATTTAACTTTTACCACTATCTTTCATGCCATCTCTCCGGTCCTGCAGGGTGACTTACGGATCCAAGCTCCTGGCCCTCTGCTCCGCTGTTAGCGTGCGCACACAGCATGATAACAACAACAACAAAAAATAATGAATGTAAATTGCAAACTTGCTTTATTTCACGTTTACCATTGATTAAGATTTTGAAAGTTGTAACGACAGTGACACTTTAAGCTCAACGCTATATATAGATAGATAGAAAGATAGATAGATAGATGAAAAAAAAAATTACTTTTTTTTACTGTTCCACCATTTACTTTGGTATTGCCTAAATAGAGGCATAATGCATTGCAGTGCTGATCTGCATTGCAATGCAATATGCCTGTAATAGGCAGCGCTGACCAGGTTCAGCCTTAGGCTGAGCCTGATCAGCTTCCGTAGCTGTGACATAGGATGCCTCAGGGAAGACTCCTAATGTCACAGCCACAATTGGGGCTTTGTGATCGCTTTGCACAGCCCTGATAAGGAAAGGGTCACTATAGGTGCTACGATCGCACTGATTGAAACCCCCATAGGTGTAACTGCCTAGATTTGGCCCAGGTCTTGGCAGTTGTGGTGGGTGCCTGGCTATCACTGACAGCCGCCCCCCAGATGACACGGGCGAAGCTGTACTGGCACGTCCATCTGCCAGAACAGCCAGCAGATTAGGATGTGCCGGTACTTGATTTTGCAGCAAGGGGTTAATAAAATAAAGTGCATTTCATATAAACACACACAATAGTACAGTAGGTGCGTATAAATCACTTAATATATAGCTTGTAGGCAATAAAATACCATTGAGTATTAGAATCCCGCCTTTGCCACTGACTGGCTGAGCGGACTTGAAACATCACGTCTCAAGCCTGCGTCAGAGACCAGTAAGCGGCCGGGCAGCACGGACCAAAGCAGAGTGATCCGGGACCTGGCACTGGAACTGGGGAGGTAAGTGGATGTTGTTTCCCTCTTCCACCTCCTCACCGGCAATAGGTGAAAAAGCCCTCCAGCGCGGAATACCCCTTTAATTATTTTTTTCTCATACTCAACATGCAGAGTTTATATGAGGAGCAACTGTGACCTTCCCTTCAGCCCTTGGTTGTTTTGCTTTCTCCCAATGTGAAACATATATGTATTGCATATGGTAAAATAAAAGTCATAATTTGAAAAGCAGAAAACTACGTGCTGCTATTTAATTTCTTTATTGAGCATTATGGCTGGACTATCTGTATTATTGGCTAAACACCAGCTGAGTCTGCCAATGGGTGGGATTGATTGAGTCTTATATGTAGTTCAGAAGGGTAGTGCTGGTGGATTCTTTTGTTTTGGGCAGGATATACTGTCGTTAGGGTTGGTGGTTATCTGGTTTGTAAAAAAATATATAATCGCTTTGTGTTCCGTGTTTGTTACATTATTCTGGAATGGTAAGGATATTCAGAATATTCCCTATTTTAATTTCAATCAGTGAAACATCTATACATTTATTATCCCTGCATGTACTGTAAATCTGCTAAATATGTTAAAATTAAAATGGTAGCAAATGTATTTTCTCTGTAGAATACTCTAAAGTAGGGATGAACAAAGCAGCTGAAAATTCGTTTTGTGAGGTTTACAAATTTTGGTTCACATTTGTAAAAATTTGTGTAATTGAATACAAATTAATCTCATTAAAGCAGTCAAACAGCTATAAATGTTAGTCAGCCAGTCAATCATTCTCTTTCCGCCATTATCAGTAGTGGACCTTGGTGGACCAGCGGCGTTATATAAATTTTTTTTCACCAGGACAGCAGTGGACATTGGCGGACCAGCGGCATTAAATCAACATTTCTCCTAGGACAGCAATGAACATTGGTGGAACAGCTGTTTCTACTTACCTTTTCTCCATGGACATCATTGGACACCATGGAGATTACCATGGAGATGATCAGGAGCCTGGAATTCACAATCACATGAGTATACCTGTGCTGCCCCTGAATCCGTTACATGCTGCTGTCATGATTTGAAAACAGCATTTAACCGGCTAAACTATCCGGCAGAGAGGATTTTCTGCTCTGGGTAGTTACAGTAGGAGATCAGCTGTCAGACTGACAGCTGATCCCGCGTGATAGCGGCGCAGGAGTGCAGCAAACCTTTCGGATACATATGCTGTAAAGGCATATGTATTGGAATAAAGTCCATTGGTGACTGTTGTGAAAAGGGGTATTGGCGATCACTAACGAGGTAACATATACAAGAAAAAAAAGAAAGCCCGTAATTAATAGATCTAATCTATTTTTTTTTTTTTTAAATGTCAAGTGAAATTACTGTAATCCAACTGTTGCGCTGAATGGGCCATCCAACTGCCAAAAATGGAAATGAACACCTAGTCATTTGGCATACACTTAAATAGACGGGAAAACCCCACCCGCGAAAGCACGTACCATGTGATGGAGAATAGAAGAGAGAAAAGTCCAGATTCGAAAAGGCTTTACATTGATTGATATTAAATAAATTAGTGGCAGGGTTTAAAACAACCTAAAAATGGAGAACATTTTTCAACTGTACTTGAATTTCTTAAAAAACAAAACAAACAAAAAAAAACAACCAAAACCTTTTGTGTTCAAAAACCTTGCTGAATCTGGGCCTCTGGCTTTTACAAGACATGCATACATATCAACAGTGATGCGACAAAATGCAAGAGGCAACCCATTCATGCATCTCTTGGAGTGCTTAACCCCTTATAGATTGGACCAATTTAGATTTTTGCGCTTTTGTTTTTTCATCCTTGTGCTTAAAAGGCAATAGCACTTGCATTTTTCCACCCCAAAACCCACATGAGCCCTTGTTTTTTGCACCACTAATTGTACTTTGCAATGACAGGCTTAATTTTTGCATAAAGTACACTGCAAAACAAAAATTAATGTGTGGTGAAATTGAAAAAAAATTATAATAATAATAATTGGGGGGGGGGGGGGGAGGGGTGTTTCTTTTTACACCGTTTGCCCTAGAGTAAAACTGACTTGTTATGCATGTTCCTCAAGTTGTTACGATTACAACAACAACATAACTTTTATTTTATTTCATTGCTTTTAAAAAATGAAAACCTTTTTAAAAAAATATATGTTCCTTAAAATCTCTCTATTCCCATGCTTATAGCACTTTTATCCTTTAGTCTATGGGGCTGTGTGAGTTGTCATTTTCTGCACCATGATGTGTACTTTGTATCTATACCTTGATTGCGCATATGCGACTTTTTGATAGCTTTTTATTACAATTTTTCTGGATTTCATGAGACCTAAAATGTGCAATTTTGCACTTTGGAATTTACGCCATTTACCGTGCAAGTTCAGGAATTAAATAAATTAATAGTTTGTGCAATTATGCACGTGGCAATACTAAACATGTTTATTTATTTATTTTTATTTATTAAATGGGAAAAGGGGGATGATTCTAACTTTTATAAGGGGAGGGGATTATTTATTTATAATGAAACATTTTTTTTTTCCCACTTATACTAGAAGTCCCCCTGGGGGACGCAAACCCCGGCCCAGTTCAGATGCGGGGATCGCTCCTCGGCAACCACCCCACTAGACCACCAGTTACCGGAGAAACATTGTTTTAAATGCAGCTGCAAATAGCCCCCTTCCATGTTTATTTAAGCTAGAGACAGCTTAACCCCTTAACAACCACGGGCGTATATTTATGCCCTGAGGTCGTTAAGGGAGTTCAGAAGAGGGCCGTGCGGCTACCCCTCTCTGAACCGCCGCAATCCCGGGTGCTATATGCAGCCCCGGACTGCGGCTATTTGCAGCTGCATTTAGCACCAGGGATTGCGGCGGTTGAGAAAGGGGTAGCCGCACGGCCCCCTTCTGAACTCCCTTAACGACCTCAGGGCGTAAATATACGCCCGTGGTTGTTAAGGGGTTAAGTTGTCTCTAGCTTAAATAAACATGGAAGGGGGATACCACTGATGGGGTATGGGAGTAACCTTCCCATCCCCGCTTTGGTCACTCCGAAAAGCCCTCACCCTAATTGTGCATTCACAGGTGAGTCCAGGGCTGCTGCGTAAAACCATCTGCAGATCTTAATGCTGATCAATACTATGTAGATTTTGGAAAATACGCAGTTTAAGGCTATGTTCACACTATGTATCTGAGTGGCTGTATTTTTTACGCGACTGGAAATGTGCGGCTGAAACTACGGCCGTGGGAAAAAATAGACATGCGGCTGAAAACATACAGTCATTTTCTTGGAAATCAGGTTTAACTAAAAATAACAAATAAAATCTTTAGAAAGTGATGCAAACACCTCTGGAATGCATCTGGGAAAGCAGGGAAACAGGAATCGCTATTACCGGGGTTTGCGATCCTCTGCAGTAATGCCGATGCCTCTAATGGTTAATATATTTAATTAATAAAACACATTTTCGTTGTAATAAAGTCCCTTTCGTTGTTCAATAATTAACTTTAAACAAATCCATCATTTTGCAATTAAATATACTGTTAAAATAAATATATATATATATATATATAAATAAATGTATATTTATATATATATTTATTTTTTGACAGTATATTTAATTGCACAATGATGGATTCGTTTAAATAAAATTATTGAACAACGAAACTGATTTTATTACAAAAAAAATGTGTTTTATTAATTAAATATTAATTAGTACAGGAAGCTCCATTAAGCCGTTAATTCATATTCCCGGTAAATAGAGCATTCTGTAGTAATCAACACTTTACTTTAATTAAAACATCAAATGTTTCTTCTAATTATGTTATCAAAATAGCATTATTAGAAGAAACATTTTGAATTATATGTGCGCTCAGCTGATTGGCTGATCGGCTGAGCGCACATATAAAGAGCCGTTCCGCAGCACAGTGACTTCATTGTGCTGCGGACCAGGGAAGAGGACACATCGGGGTGAGTAAACAGATCTCCCCACCCCCTCCCCAGCACTGCACCCCTCCCAGCAAGGAAGGGGGGTCACTTAACCCTTTCCTTGCTGGGATGGGTGCAGTCTGACATCAGTCTGGCCCCCAAGGGGTTAAGGGGGATGCAATACGATCTGTAAAGATGCTGCATACTGTAAGGTGCACAACACCGCTCACAATGATGGGTGTTGTGCTCCTGTTTGTGTGTTTTTTGTGTGTTTCTCCCTTTTTGTTTTTCAGATATCGGTATCCTGTGGATTACGTCGGATTCGGTGGACTACGTCAATGACCAGCGGTTGTTTGGTGTTTTTTTTTTATAAAATGGTCAATGAGGGGTGTGGGGGTGTTTTTATTTGAATAATTTAGTTTTTCCACTTGTGTCTTGTCTTTATTTCTTTACTTTATAGACTTAGTAGTGGAAGCCGTCTAATAGACGGAATCCATTACTAAGTCGGGGCCTAGTGTTAGCCGGTATAAAATGGTTAACACTAACCCCCCATTATTACCCCAGTACCCAATGCCACCAGGGGTACTGGGAAGAGCCGGGTGCCAGTGGTCCCAGAGCATCAAAATTGGCGCTCCTGGACTGGTGCAGCAGCAGGTTGGTAAGATTTAGGCTGGGGAGGGCCTAAAACAATGGCTCTTCCCTCCCTGGTGTTACCAGGCTGCTGTTGCTTGGTTTTTAACCCGGCTGGTTATAAAAATAGGGGGGACCCTATGCGTTTTTTTTTTTAAATTATTTATTTATTAAAAAAAACCCCCGCATAGGGTCCCCCCTATTTTTATAACCAGCCGGGTTAAAAACCAAGCAACAGCAGCCTGGTAACACCAGGGTGGGAAGAGCCATTGGTTTAGGCCCTCCCCAGCCTAAATCTTACCAGCCTGCTGCCGCCCCAGTCCAGGAGCACCAATTTTGACACTCCGGGACCACTGGCACCCGGCTCTTCCTAGTACCCCTGGTGGCATTGGGTACTGGGGTAATAATGGGGGGGTTAGTGTTAGCCATTTTATACCGTCTAACACTATGCCCCGACTTAGTAGTGGAAGCCGTCTAATAGACGGAATCAATTACTAAGTCTATAAAGTAAAGAAATAAAGACAAGACACAAGTGGAATTTGTTTTTTTATTCAAATAAAAACACCCCCACACCCCTCATTGACCATTTTATAAAAAAAAGCACCAAATAACCGCTGGTCATCGACGTAGTCCACCGAAAGGGACTTAATTACAAAGAAAATGTGTTTTATTAATTTAATATATCAACTATTAGAGGCATCGGCATTCGGCATTATTGCCGGCTATTTTTGAAGTACTCCATACGGACCGCCTGTTAATCCACAGCCGTGAATTTGTACAGTTTCAGCCGCAAACAATGGTCTTGTTCATTTTTTTACGGGTCCGTTTACGATCGGGCCGTAGGCTCATACATAGTGTGCACTGTGCAGCCGTATATCGCATACTTTCCAGCGTACGCATGAACCGGAAAAATACGGCCGATGATTTACAGCCCGCAATACAGCCGCACAGATACATAGTGTGAACATAGCCTAAATGTTGACCTAGGTAGTTCCACACTGAACTTATCTGCGTGCCCCATAGTATTGAAAGGTGGCTGAAAAACAGCTGTGCATCTGCTGAGGGCTTTAGGCTTTAACCTGCCTTTCAACAACAGATAGCTGCCAGTAGTAGCTTTAGAGGTTTCTTATATCACATTTAGAGGACATCATCCTCTGTGATATATACCCCATCAAGAACTCTTCTTATAGCTTGAAACCACAAGAGCCATTTAAACGTCACTCAACAAGTACCCTATTAGGAACCATTGTGCAAGCTCTAAGTACCCTTATGATATCTTAAAAAACCCAAGAACAGTTATTGTCCAATTGCTATGTAGTCTGCAATAATAGGGCAAGAATAGTAAGATTCAAACAAGGTCTGGTCAGGTGCCTCTGTGATCACACTAAAGTGTGGAGATATGGGATACAGCCACTTAACAACTTCTTAGCTTGTACAGTAACTCATTAGCACATATAGTGTATCCCTGTTCCTTAATGATACAGTCTCATGTGAGTGTATTATATATATGAAAAAATTCACTCACGTTTCGTAGTCTTCACTTTGACTTCTTGTTTATTGAATCAAGTATAGTAAGTTCGGCTGAGTGTGAACAGAACACTGGAGATATTTGGAGGCCAGGTGTCCTCTCCCCTACCGTGCGACGTTTCGGAAGCATCACACGGCAGGGCAGAGGACGCCTAGCCTCCAACTATCTCCAGTGTTCTGTTCACACACACCCGAACTTACTATACGTGATTCAATAAACAAGAAGTCAAAGTGAAGACTATGAAACGTAAGTGAATTTTTTAAATATGTAATACACTCACATGAGACTGTATCATTGAGGAACAGGGATACACTATATGTGCTAATAAGTAAGGTTCCTTGGCACAAGTGCCAGGGTTGAAACCCCACGGTTATGGTTAACAAGAAGGGAAATGTCCTTTCTGTGAACCATAGTCATGGGGATGTGTCGGGATAATCTTGTTCTTGGGACATGGGTTGTGCATTGTACTTTGGCAAAGTATTAAGCTGGTGTGGATAATATATACTATCTTAGAAATGTTTTGGCATTGGCACTAACTTTAGTTTGAAGGGGGAGATTTATCAAAGGGGTGTAAAGTAGAACTAGCTCTGTTGCACCTAAAAAAACAATCAGATTCCACTTTTCATACTTGATAGATTCCTTGGAAAATGAAAGGTGGAATCTGATTCTGCTTTACACCAGTTTGATAAATCTCTCCCAGGTTTTTTCTAATATATCTGAATTGACTATGGGTATTTGCTAGAGGATTATTCTATTAATTTTTGTTGGAAGGGGTTGTTTTTACATAGTTGTTACATAGTTGTTTTTACCATTGAACATAGCCCAACACTTTCCTCTCTTCCAGCAACCTCTTTCCCCAACTTTCTTCTCCTTCCATCTTTCTCTAAGTCAAACATAAGAGACAGCTTTCTTTATATACATTAAGTACAAACAATATATTTGAAACTGAAAACTTGATATATAAAACTAGAAAAAGCACCATCCATGTAAATTTAGAGAAATGGCAACTAATAGGTTCCAAAATAAATAGTTTTACATCTGCTCTGTAAAAAGTAAGCACAACACCAATGTCAATAGGCAATATTGGAACAATGAGCAGCAAATGATCAGCAGTTTATTTTTAGGGCTATGTATTGTATGACTTGTATGGCGTTTATAATGACAAGAAATAGAATTGTTGAATATGTACAGCAAACATTAAATATGCACAGCAAACATTATATACCACATTTTTTTAACCCACTTATTAGTATTACATTAAAGATATTTCTAGGGAGAAAAACAAAATATGTTAAACCTTTGCAATTCAAATAAAACCATCAATATAAATATAATATGTAGTTTCAGCACTGAATCAATTGCCTCTGGGGTTTGAGGTACATTCAGGATTGGAAAATACTTTCTTCATATAAGAGCGAGCACTCAAAAATCTAATGACAGCCTATAACCAGCTTTAATAGCCTAGACTAGAGGAACTTCCAATCCCACCCATTAACCCATTGATTGCCATGGTCATTAACCCCTAGACGAGTCTGTCACCAGTGTAACTGCGGGGGTCCCTATCGTTTCAACGGATTTTACCTTCCTTTGTGCGGTCTCATCAGCGCTTTTTTGCTTGAGTCTGCCACAGGCAGGCTCAATCAGCAGAGCACCTATTACACTGATCAATGCTATACCTATGGAGTAGCAATAATCAGTGTTTGCAATCTAAGTATTGCAGCTAAAACTTGTAAATGTAAAGGTAAAGCTAAGATATGGGGAAAATTACCCATCTCTATGTCATCTAGAATAGCCTTAATAAAGATGGTGGTGCTCCCTCAGATTAACTTCTATTTGTCAGCCTCTCCGGTCTGGATTAAAGACAAATGGTTTCGCGGCTTGGAGGTGGCTCTTAATGGGCTAATCTGGGGGAGAAAGAGAGCCAGATTAAAATATTTCCATTTCTGTCCTATATAAATGAAGGAGGACTGAATTTACCGGATTTTAAATTATACTACTTGAGTGCTCAATTAGCTTTTCTATTAGACAGTAATGGTACTTTTACACGGAGCGATAATTCGCCCAATCGCACGATTAACGATTTTGAATGAACAATGTTTTTTTTATAACGATCAGCGTTTAGACGGAACGATACATCTTACGGAAAATTTGCTATGCGATCGTTTTGCGATCTCACACATAGGTGAAATTGCTGAAAAAATGTTTACACGGAACGATCTGCGAATTTTTTGCGAACGATCAACGATGATTTGAGAACATGTTGAAAGATCAAAATGAACGATTTTTTGCTCGTCGTTTGATCGTTCACTGCGTTTACACGTACGATTATATTTCAAATTTGACCGTTATCGTGCAAAAACGAACGATCAATCGTCCCGTGTAAAAGGACCATAAGAATCTTCCTTTTTTTAAGGGATCAAGGCTTGGTTAAGCAAGATAAAGATATATTTACACAATGTGAGTCGGGGGAATACAAGTTAACAGTCAGGGGAAGGATTGGTTTGGGGATCACTTAGCTAAAATTTGGAAAGAGATAAAAAGAATTTGTAAGGTAAGGGGTAGTTTGGAATTCACTGAATTATGGGATAATAATGTTTTTGAAGAGTTTGTTAAAATTCTCACACAAAGTTTTTTGAAAAAAACATAAATTTAAAGTAGTAGATTTTTTTTTTAAGAATGGGGCTCTTAAAGACAAAGGTGATTTGGGCAATGAAAAAGATTGGGGGCACAGATTTAGATATCTCCAGCTGAAAAATGCCTTCGCTAAAACCCAGGATAAAGAGCTGTTTAGGGTAGTCTTTAGTGAAGGCATTGAACAGTTAAGGTGTATACATATTAGTAGGCACTGTATCTGTAAAATATATAAAATTCTGGTGAAGCAAAAATATAGAAACGCACTAGTGATGGCGTAAGCCGCACCAGGGAGCGGAGTCTAAGGGGACACTGGTTTTCACCAGAGCCCGCCGCAAGGTGGGATGGACTTGCTGCGGCAGGCGACCCCCAGGTCGCTACCCCTGGCTTGGCTTGCTAGTGACGGCGGACGAGGTGTAGCAGAAACAGTAGGCAAGCAGGCAGACAGGCAGGTAGGCAGCTGGATACAGGGAACCGCAGGTAGCAGAAACAATGTGCAGGAACACAGGATAGGCACAAACAGGTAGCTGGGACTAAACACACTAGGAAGCATGCAGAGGCTCCAACACCTGTGGTGGGGCAGGGCTGCAATTTAAAGTAGAATCTCAGAGCAGAGCAGCAGTCAAATAAAGGCACAGTGACCCTTTAAGTTATAGCAAAGCCGGCACGCGCGCTCCCTAGGAGACAGAGACGCGCCCTTCAGGCTGACAGGGAGCTGGAGGAGGAGCCCCGGCACAGAGCAGGAGATGGGGCAGCAGCGGCGCGGCGAGAGATATGTGCTGAGGCCGCAGATGTGACATATTATTTGGGAAAATTATAATTGTTAACCCCTTTTTTTTTTCTTCTTCTTCTTTTCTTTTCCTTCTATATTTCTTTCCCGGCTGACCAGGGTTGGGGTGGGAGGGTGGTTGGGGTGGGAGGGTGGGTGGGTTGGGAATAGGGGGGGAGAAAAGGGGTTAAAAGAGACAAAGTCTATATTTTTGGTATGATGTATGAAGATGGTATGGCAATCTTATTTCTGTCTTCTTTTTAAATATTGTAAAAATTGCTAAACTAAAAAAAAAAAAAAAGAATTTAAAGACAAATAGGACAGAAAAAAAAACTTGTAAATGTAAAAAAAAGTACATTTAAAAAAAAAATACCCCAAAACCTTTAACTTTAAAATTTAAAATCACCCCCCTTTCTCATTATATAAACATATAAAAATAAATAAAGAAACATATTATATATCGTAGCATGCATAATTGTCCGATCTATTTAAATATAACAATCGTCATCGCAAACGGCGAACAGCGTAAACGAAAAGAGGGGGAAAAGTGCCAGGATTGCCGATTTTTTGTTACATTATATATTAAAAAAAATTATAAAAAAAGATTAAAACGTCCGAGCTAAACATATATGATATTAATAAAAAGAAGAGATCATGGCGCAAAAATTTACACCCCATTCATCCCCGTAGGGGAAAAACTAAAACTGATATAACTGTCACAATAGGCCCATTTTATTAAAAATGAATTTCAAATACAATAAGGATATAAAGAAAAAAAATATATAACAAAAGAGAATCTGTGTAAAGCTGCATATGGTTGTGTTCAGGCTGACCTATAGAATAATGGTATCTGTCGCTTTTACCGTATAGTACATAATGTAGACACAGGAACCCCCCAAAAGTTACCATATTGCATTCTTTTTTTCCAATTTCATACATGTTACAATAGAATGAAAGATGCGATTACATAGTAAACCTATTCCTGAAGATAGAAAAATGAAAGTGCTAGAGCTCTTAGAAGGGGAGGGGGGAAAATCGAAAACGCATTTAGGGATTGGACCTCAAAGGGTTAAAGAATGATCAATAGCACTGCAATGTGTCTTTATCTGTATCTGCAGAAAGAAGTAGATGTGGTTAAAAATCAAATAAGGACACTGTAACGCCTGGAGTAGTGGATCCACTGGACCGACACCAGCGATGGCACTAACCTCACCAGGGGGCGGAGTCTAAGGGGCCGCTGGTTTTCACCAGAGCCCGCCGCAAGGCGGGATGGACTTGCTGCGGCAGGCGACCCCCAGGTCGCTACCCCTGGCTTGGTTGCTGGTGTCGGCAGGCGAGGCGTGGCAGGAGATGGCACAGGCAATGGTCTGCAGATGAGAGAGCACGTGACAGGCTGGACACGGGAACAGGTGGAGTGACAGGGGAACAGGAACCAGGAACAGGGACTTGGGACCAGGTAACGGACAGGACTCAGGAACAGGGACTTGGGACCAGGTAGCGGAATAGGACACAGGAACAACAGGGAGCTGGGCCAAACGCTATGGAAGCATGTAGAGGCTCCAACCCAGGGGACAGGGCATGCTGGGATTTATAGGGGAGTGATTAGGTGCAACTACCAATTAGGAGCGCACTGCACCTTTAAATCTGAGACAGCCGGCGCGCGCGCCCTAGGAGGCGGGGACGCGCGCGCCGGCCGGCACAGCGGGAGACAGGAGCGTGGAGAGGTGAGGCGCCCCCCGGGGCCGAGGTGATAGCAGCGCCGGGTCCCCGACTATGGACACCGGCTGCTGCATGGGGCAGGAAGCGGTCGCGGGACGCGGGACGCCGCCGCGGCTGTGACAGTACCCCCCCCCTTTGGCCTCCCCCTCTTTCTTGCCTGCAGATGGCACAGGAAGCCACAAAGTCTTTGACATCTTGAAACAGACTGGGCCACCAGTAGTGGCGAGAGATCCGTTGGCCGGTCTTACGGACTCCAGGGTGCCCGGCCTCCAACGAGGAATGACCCCACTTCAAAATACCTCTTCGAAGCGCAGGGTGAACATGAGTCTTTCCGGGAGGTACTCTCCGAAGCGAGGAGGTGACGACTGGTGCTAGGCGATCAGGCGGTAAAACATGGCAAGGGACTGTGGGTCTGTGGACGAGGACCTTCTGTAAGTTCTCCCGGTGGTGAGAGGACACGACCTTAGTCTTGGGTACGGAGAGAGGGTACACCTCGGCAGAGAAGGCATCCGCCGAGTCTTGGTCTTCTACCGGTAGGTCGGATAGAGGCTTGGCTGGGACAGGAAACGACATAGTACACTTGGTCTGAGGTGACCTGAGACACTGGTTGGAACAGTCCTGACCCCAACTGAGAATCTCCCCGGTTCTCCAGTCCAGTTGAGGGACATGTTCTTGCAGCCACGGGAGTCCCAGGAGGACCGCGGGGGAAGAATGGGGCAGGACGTAGAAGGATATCTCTTCTTGATGTAAAGGACCCACCTGGAGGACTAAAGGTGCGGTCTGGTAGTACACACGGTCGGTAACAATTTCGCCTGTGACCGAGGAGATAGTCAGGGGCCTGGCTAGTCGGGTCACGGGTAGCCGCCATCTTTGGACCAATGTTGCCGCAATAAAACTGCCTGCTGACCCAGAATCGAGGAAGGCAGTAGTCTGATGATTTTGTCCTGAGGGAGTCCGGATGGAAACTGGCATAGACAGACTTGGAATGGTGGCATTCACACCTAGGGACACCTGTCCCACCGGACCTAGGTGCGAGCATTTTCCGGATGTTTGGGGACGTAGGGGACATCCCAGCCGGAAGTGATCGGAACCACCGCAATAGAGACAGAGATTCTGCTCCAGGCGCCGGATTCTTTCATCAGGCGTCAGGTGAGCCCGTTCTACCTGCATAGGAATCTCAGGAGAGGGTTGGGACATCGAAAGGTCAGGATTCTGGAAAACCGGCGCCAGCTGGGGATGGCGACGGGAACGGGTTAGTAAATGTTCATGCCGAACCTCCTCCTCCCTCTCCGAAAAACGAGTATCAACTCGGGTGGCCAGTAGAATGAGTTCGTTCAGGGAGGTAGGCAGGTCTCGGGCAGCGAGCACGTCTCTCACTCGACTAGACAGGCCCTTCTTGAAGGTGGCCAATAGGGCGGCCTCGTTCCAGTCCAATTCAGCTGCCAGGGTGCGGAACTGGATGGCGTAGTCACCAACAGAGGAGCTGCCTTGAGAGAGGTTGAGGAGAGCAGTTTCGGCTGAAGAAGCACGGGCAGGTTCCTCAAAGACGGAGCGAAACTCGAATAGGAAGGCCCGGAGATTGGCAGCAACTGGATCATCACGGTCCCACAGTGGCGTGGCCCAGGCCAGGGCTCTACCTTCTAATAGGCTGATGATGAAAGCCACTTTAGAGCGCTCGGTGGAAAACTGACTACTCAAAGTTCAATGTGCATGGTGCACTGAGTCAAGAATCCTCTGCACAACTTAGAGTCCCCAGAGTACTTGCTTGGGAGGGCCAGTCGGAGTGAAGAAGAAGCGTCAGGAGGTGGTGTGCGCTGGGCAGTAGTCTGCTGCTGTAAGGCGGCAGTGAGTTGCTGGATCTGCTGTGACTGTTTCTGGATTTGTTGCGCCTGCTGAGTGACCACTCTGGCGACGTCACGGAGATCAGGCACCTCGCCGGGATCCATGGTTGGAGCCTACTGTAACGCCTGGAGTAGTGGATCCACTGGACCGACACCAGCGATGGCACTAACCTCACCAGGGGGCGGAGTCTAAGGGGCCGCTGGTTTTCACCAGAGCCCGCCGCAAGGCGGGATGGACTTGCTGCGGCAGGCGACCCCCAGGTCGCTACCCCTGGCTTGGTTGCTGGTGTCGGCAGGCGAGGCGTGGCAGGAGATGGCACAGGCAATGGTCTGCAGATGAGAGAGCACGTGACAGGCTGGACACGGGAACAGGTGGAGTGACAGGGGAACAGGAACCAGGAACAGGGACTTGGGACCAGGTAACGGACAGGACTCAGGAACAGGGACTTGGGACCAGGTAGCGGAATAGGACACAGGAATAACAGGGAGCTGGGCCAAACGCTATGGAAGCATGTAGAGGCTCCAACCCAGGGGACAGGGCATGCTGGGATTTATAGGGGAGTGATTAGGTGCAACTACCAATTAGGAGCGCACTGCCCCTTTAAATCTGAGACAGCCGGCGCGCGCGCGCCCTAGGAGGCGGGGACGCGCGCGCCGGCCGGCACAGCGGGAGACAGGAGCGTGGAGAGGTGAGGCGCCCCCGGGGCCGAGGTGATAGCAGCGCCGGGTCCCCGACTATGGACACCGGCTGCTGCATGGGGCAGGAAGCGGTCGCGGCGGCGGCCCGGAACACGGGACGCCGCCGCGGCTGTGACAGACACCTTGGTAGAAGAGTTCATCAAATTGTAGCCAAAAGACAAAAATAACTATTACCCTTCAAATATCTGTACAGTTAAAAGCAATTTTAATGACACACACCAAGATTAGTAGGGGGGGGGGGGAAAGGGGGGGGAGGGGTGCACTATTGTTTTAAAGGTGAAACTCTAGTGAGGTCCTGCTCCCTGTCCCTTCTCCTTAGGGTTAAACTGGCAAATCAGCAGTTGAGAGGAGAGTAGTGATGAGCGACTAGTGAAATATTCAATAATTTGTTTGAATACCTCCCTGATATTCGACTATTCGATCGAATATTCAATCCCATTAAAGTCTATGGGAAAAAGTATTCAATTAGTGAAAAACATCTATTTGACCACTTGGAGGTTCACCAAGTCCACAATGACACCTCAGGAAATGATTAGGGATGAGCGAACCGGTTAAGGTTCGGATTCGTATGAACCTGAACTCTCGGCTTCTGATTCACGCTGTCTGCCCGCTCAGTGGAGAGGGTAGATACAGCCTGAGGACCGCCTAGAAAACTGGGATACAGCCTATGGCTATGGAATGCAACTGGGACAGCAGGGGAAGCATCTAACACCCCAAAATCGCAGTATAAACCGGCTCTTAACATTTGCTTACAAATGTGTATAAACATATATGTGTACTAGTTATGTACATCTAAAACATAGCGTACGAAGTTTGTGCGACGCTTTCATGACATATTTATCCAGCACGTAGCACTGGATGAACACACGTACTACTCTTTTTTTTTTTTTTTTTTTTTAAATCTAGCACTCTAGCAAATATCAGCAGCACAAATCACTTGGTGTACAGAGTGCCTTATAGTAGCACATCAGCCTGCTTGCACTACAGTTTGTATTTGTGTATGAAGTAGCAGCACGTAGCAGTGGATAAACACACGTACTCTTCTTTCTTTAGATCTAGCAGTCTAGCATATATCAGCAGAACAAAGCACTTAGTGAGTAGAACGCTTGCACTACCCTTTGTATTTATGTATGACGTAGCAGCACGTAGCACTGGATGAACACACGTACTACTTTTTTTTTAAGATCTAGCAGTCTAGCACGTATCAGTGGCACAAAGCACTTGGTGTACACAGTGCCTTACAGTAGCACAGCAGCCTGCCTGCACTACTCTTTGACAAAGAGTCTTTGTATTAAATTGAATATTAATCCTTTAGCCCTCAACAGCCTGTTTGATGAGCCCTGAAAAGGACTGTTGTGGGTTAATTAACTCCTGCCTAACTAAAAGCTAAATCACTATCTCTCCAAGTTCTCTCCCTCACTACCAAATCGCATCTGAGGGCAGAACAGCAGGGGCTGTGTACTGTATATATGTTAGTGGGTCATGTGACTATGACATTCAATCATTGTCATTCTCGTTTCTCTATCTATTCGAACAGTATTCGCTCATTACTAGAGGAGAGAAAGGACAAAGCAATCTGCCTTTCCTGAGATTTTTCCAAATACTTTATAAAGCTGAAATACAGTAGATTCCGAAGTCTGGCACACCAACAAGAGATGAACCAAACATGAGGCCTGTGTCTCCTAATACAACTAGAGACATCAGTGTTAAAGGGATTATCCGGCATTAGAAAACACAAACCTACTTTGTTGCAAAAACAGCACCCACCCCTATTACAATTCTGCAATATTCACTTCAATGGAACTAGGTTGCAAAACTACATCCAAACTGACAACAGAAAAGGTGTTGTTTTTAGAAAAAAAAATGCCATTTTTTAAAGCCTGTATAGGACATTCCAATACGGTTCCAATATTGCTTATAAACTACCCTGGATCATGTCGTAAGTTATAAGCATACAATCCAGAGTGCTGCTGTATTTCTCTTTGGATCTACAGTATATACAAGTCACTTTTTTACACTAGGAGAAACAACATAATTGGCAGCATAAAATCTATTGAACAGAAAAGCAGATTAAAATAACCTTTTCAAGTCAAATTTAAATATTTGTGTAATTGAGCGTAAAGTGACCTTTGAAGTGCAATTCTGTGCTGGTGACTTTTAGAATGTCTAATTAATACAAATGTATGACACACATCACTGTGATATATAGTTATTGTTAAGAATTTATAGAGACAAATAATCATTACAAATATTTGAACAAGGGTTATTTTGGGGTTATGTATACATGTAAAAAAAAAACTGCTAGAGTTGTTTTTAAAGGGAATCTTTCCCCAGGTTTATGCTGCTCTATTGCATTGGAAGTTCAGGAAATTGTATGCAGGAAAGGAGAATTATGGTAAGGCTTGTACACTGTTGCATAGCAACTAGTGATGAGCGAACATGCTCATCCGAGCTTGGTACTCATTCGAGTATTAAGGTACTCGAAGGTGCTCGATGTCTGGAAGAGCATCTCGCAATACTCAAAAAAATGGCATGATCCTTTTCCTGAAAGTTTGGGCGCAATTTCTCAGCCAATAAACATGCAGGAGACTCTTTGGTACATCGTGAAATGACGTGGGACCCATACATGTTGATAGCAGTGATTGGTTGGCCAGATCAGATGATCTGGGCATATAAGAATCTGGGCCAGCGTTGCTCGCCTCACATGCATGCTGGAAGAGATTAGGGAGAGAGATGCTGATTGTCAGGGAGAGTGTTAGGGAGGGAATTATCATTCCTGTAGGCAGGGATACTAGACAAAGAACCCAACAGCTCTTGTAAGGGCTTAAAATTTTTATTTTGTTTGGAGTACTCCAGACTGCTGGCTGGGACTTGCAGTCCAGCTACCACGATCTTAGCTGCACACTGTGTTAATCAAATGCTGGCAGAAAGGGGACAGCAGGTGGTGCTTACAGACCCCAGAGAAGTCCTCAGTACTATTATATTTTTTGTGGCTGGTGCTGCTGCTGTTGTACATTGTATTGCTGTGATTTGTACTACAGCTGCAAAGAACTTTACTGCTCATTGTCCTGTTTAAGAGGTGGCATACACCATATAGCACCACTATAGCACCAGTATCTTTTGTTAGTTGCAGCCAGTCTGAAGGGTTGTTGTTGTTTTTTTTTTAGTGCAACCATATCCAACCTCACTGCTGATTGTCCTGCTCATTGACCACCAGGCTGTTGCCCAGAATTTGGCACCTGCACCTGCTGTTTACTGTCCATTTCCATGGTGTTTCCATAATTTTCTGAGGTTTACAGGTTTTCACGCAACCTTCCCTGGGCTGAGCTTGCGTCCCCTGCAAAAATGCTCGAGTTTCCCATTGACTTCAATGGGGTTCGTTACTCAAAACAAGCACCCATGCATCAGGAAATATTTGTCTTGAGTACCGAGCACCCAAGCATTTTAGTACTCGCTCATCACTAAAAGCAACAGTCTGGCCACAGCTCAGAGAGGAAACTAGGAAGTTACCAAACTGATGAGGAGAACAGTACAGTGTTTTGAGTTACAACATGTATGTAGGTCAAAGGGGGAATGACTCTCCTTAAGGAGAGCTCGACATAAAGACGTGTGGACACTTACAGACCATTGGTGCTCCACTG
This sequence comes from Dendropsophus ebraccatus, assembly GCF_027789765.1. NCBI lineage: Eukaryota > Metazoa > Chordata > Amphibia > Anura > Hylidae > Dendropsophus > Dendropsophus ebraccatus. Next base: position 129,455,684 of record NC_091456.1, read on the forward strand.
AGAATTCTGAGAAGAAAGGAAATGCCAAATAGCTCTCAAACCTCTTGAGCAAAGAGATGTCCCTTTAAGTCAAGTCTTGCTCAGTCAAGGACCCGAAATAGCTATCTGCAGATTTTGGAAAGATTGTTTGGCTTGGCATAAAATCCCCAGTCAATGCTCTAAGGCTCCTTGACTGAGCGAGACTTGACTTGAAGGGACATCTCTTTGCTCAAGAGGTGTGAGAGCTATTTTGCATTTCCTTTCTTTCCAACATGTATGTGTAAATGCTTGAGACATTCGCATATGTACAGTATGAATAATAAGTAGTCAGATGTACAATTTTTTAAATCAATTATTTTGTCCTTTGGGCATCCCTCTTAGAGAATAGTGTCCCCTTCAGTAGACTGACAGTCTTACAAGCTGTGCAATGATCCATGGGAAAAAAATATGTAAATTATAACCCTAAACAATAGCGCAAACACACCCTCCTAATCACTTTACTGTTCTCTACCACCATTTGATCAAATCAGAGTACCCGCCCTCAGAAAAAAGTCCTATGCTTTTTCCTATCCTGTTGTTAACCTTATCTTATCCCATCTAACTTAATGTAGAAGGCCAAAAAGTTGGTCTACTTCTTTTTATCAGTTTATATGGAAAACCTTGTCCCAAGAAGAGTTGGTGATATAAGACATATAAGGAAAGACTCAATTATCTAAATCTCTATAGTGTAATTAAGATAATAGTAAGGGAGAACATGATCAAAACTATTTCACATGTTAAGGCTATGTTCATACTACGTAAGAGACCGGCAGTTCAGTGACCTGGCCGCGCCCGCATCAGAACTCCACACAGCACACTATGAAGCGAGCAATATAAGAACTAGGGCCACACTCAGTTGGGGGGAAAGATCAGATGCAACATGAGAAAATATTACTTTAGTAAAGAGTAGTAGATGCTTAGAACAAATTATCTACAATAACTGAAATGTAAACCTGCTTGGGATAAACATATAAAATATCTATCCTAAAATAATAAGAAAAGAAATAATATAAGAGTAGACTAGATGGACCAGGTGGTCTTTTTCTAACAACAGTCTTCTGTGTTTCTAAATCTTTAATAGGGGCTTTTCTTTACAATATATTTAAGCAATCTTCTTCCATACACTGTATATGCATGTCCTGGTGTCTATATCTGGATGATGTATGTGAAAACAATTTTACAGATGTCTTTCATGTATGACCCATGATGCTAATGTGTTTATGCAGAGAGGGTTATGATTTTTTTTTTTTAAACCTATATTGCTTCATCACTGTTCAACATTTGCCTCATTATCAATCTCAGCTGCAATGCTATGCATGGTATGTGTGCTCCTAAAGTGTTATACATAGTCTGTATATTATAGGAGACATGAGAGCTATTAAATGAATTTCATGACTCCTGGAAACATGCTGGGAACTTAATCCACCAGTCTTGGGATGTAAGAAAAATGTGTTTCATTCTCAGAACTCTTTGAGATCATTGTATAATATCTATTCTGAGGACTATGCTCCTTCCATAAATAAACTGTACATGTGTCTAATATGCACCAAACTGAAGAGTTTAGAACAGCAATCATATGGGAAAAAAACACTAGCATTCCCATTCTTTAAATCTCTCCACAGGTGCAAGCAATCTAGGCCTACACAAATCTCATGAGAAATCCTGTTATTTAGCCTAGATTCAATTTTTGCTTTACAGGTTTAAACACCTTCAAAGTCATCCATGAATGCATGTTTAGACCATAAAGTTTTAAATGCTGTACATCTGCATTCTGGTTGAGCACAGTTTAAAATACAGCAGCTGGCAGAAGCCTATATCTCACTATACCTGCCAAGAAAATCCAGTCGCTGGTGTGTTTTAGACAAGCTATTATTGCGTTAGTAAGTAAAAATTCCATGTAGGTTACATACTAGTGGACTGGTTTTCTCTTCATTGAACTTATATTTATTTCACTCATGTCAAGTTTTTGAACAATAACAACAACTATCCCGAGGCATTTTGAGATGTTTTCCTTTGCTAACCTAGAAGGGAAATGAAGGCATGAAGGCTTTATGAACAATAATAGCACTACATCATACAAAGCTTTTCTTTTAATTTATGGTGTTTTAAAGTACCGTCATAAGGATTGAAATGTGGAGGTTTTTCCATGCATATTTGTTGTGAATTAAGTGTGGATTATGTTATCAATGTAGAGGTTGTATATGAAATCAATTACATGTTCATGTGTTGTCCCTAGGCGTCAATTGCAATGTCCCAAAAAAGGTGTGCCATTGCTTTTCTGTTCTTTTGTGTAGGTCATTACTATCAATTAGATATTCTGGGCTGAAGGATCTGACTTATCTCATACACTGTATTGTGGTTTTGCAACCAGCTGATAGTGGGCTGAGAACCAATTCCTATTCAAGGTACCTCACACTAGACCCTCCTCTGTTTAGCTACCCTATGAAAGACTAGATTCAGTGTCTCCTGTCGTTTCCTTCCCCCCACCAGTTAGCATCTTGAGGCATATATATATATGTGTATATATATATATATATATATATATATATATATATATATATATATATACACATACACATAGTTGTGGAGCAGAATATTGTGGTCTGCTTCTTCTAGTCAGAGTTAGAGAATGGATAAAGTTTCCCTACTAAGATACTTTCCAGGGCCTGGCCTGGAGGCCAGGACCCATCTGTGGAGTCCCAAGCTGATTCCTGATTCTTCTCAAAGTGTTTCTGAGTTAGCCAGACTGGGATAGTAAACGCAAAAGCTGATTAAATCCAATATCGACTTGCTTTAGATTTCTCATTTGTTCATTTACTTGAATTAGAATTTTAATAATTGTGGTGTATCTTTATTGAAACCTTGTTTCTCTGTAGTATATCACATATAATTGTTGAAACATTATTTCAGTACAATATCTGCACAATGTTTATGTGACATTCATGTAAACAATACTTCAATATTTCACACCTGCCTAAATCTTTTGCACAGTACTGTATATCCAGGCTGAGAATATTTGCTAAGCACTTCCAGCTAGTAAGTTGCCTACATTGAAATGTTATATGAAGTGAACGATAAGTCTATAAACCGGGGAATCCACCTACAGTATCAGTCAGTGTCTGATTCCTCTATGGAAACCAACCTGCAGAGTTTATTCTGCTGTCATATGATATTGTACCCATTGCTATACCACTACTGACCCTTTGTCTTACTACAGACTATGCATTTGCATGCTGATTTTGAAACTTGAAATTTAAATTGTGTTGACTATAACTATAATGAGTTTACTATAAATTATAAAATTTCTCTGGTCCTCCATAACACTGTTTTCACGCAAGTCCATTAAATGTTAAGTAGCAGTATTTGAATGTGTTAGATTTACCTGTTACATTTCAAGGCCATTTGCCTGTTTCTCTTCTAGGCACACCTTTGACTTACTGACACTTTTATAATAAACTAGGGTATAAGTCCTGTGGCCAGCAGACTACCAATGACACTAACAGGAGTCCATAGAAATCGATGCAGTATTTTGTCATTACAAGCTACAGCCTCAGGCTAGGTTCACACTCTGTATCTGTGCGGCTGTATTGCGGGCGGTAAATCATCGGCCGGATTTTTCCGGTTCATGCATACGCTGGAAAGTATACGATATCCGGCTGCACAGTAAACACTATGTATGAATCTACGGCCCGATCGTAAACAGACCCGTAAAAAAGGAACAAGACCATTGTTTGCGGCTGGAAATGCGGCCGTGGATTGACAGGCGGTCCGTACGGAGTACTTCAAAAATAGCCGTCATTGATGCCGAATGCCGATGCCTCTAATAGTTAATATATTAAATTATTAAAACACATTTTCTTTGTAATAAAGTCTCTTTCGTTGTTCAATAATTTAATTCTAACGAATCCATCATTGTGCAATTAAATATACTGTTAAAATAAATATGTATATAAATAAATAAATGTATATTTATATATATATATTTATTTGTTGACAGTATATTTAATTGCACAATGATGGATTCGTTTAAATTAAATTATTGAACAACGAAACTGATTTTATTTCCACAAAAAATGTGTTTTATTAATTAAATATTAATTAGTACAGGAAGCTGCAGTAAGCCGTTAATTCATGTTGCCGGAAATAGAGCATTCTGTACTAATCATCACTTTACTTTAATTAAAACATCAAATGTTTCTTCTAATTATGCTATCACAATAGCATTATTAGAAGAAACATTTAGAATTATATGTGCGCTCAGCTGATTGGCTGATCGGCTGAGCGCACGTATAATTAGCGGGTCCACAGCACAGTGACTTCATTGTGCTGCGGACCAGCGAAGAGGACACATCGGGGTGAGTATAGAGCTCTCCCCACCCCCTCCCCAGCACTGCACCCCTCCCAGCAAGGAAGGGGGTCACTTAACCCCTTCCTTGCTGGGATGGGTGCAGTCTGACATCAGTCTGGCCCCCAAGGGGTTAAGGGAGATGCAATACATCCTCCCTTAACCCCTTGGGGTCCAAACTGTAAGCAGCGATCTGTAAAGATGCTGCATACTGTAAGGAGCACAACACCGCTCACAATGATGGGTGTTGTGCTCCTGTTTGTGTTTTTTGTGTGTTTCTCCCTTTTTGTTTTTCAGATATCGGTATCCTGTGGATTACGTCGGATTCGGTGGACTACGTTGATGACCAGCGTTTTTTTTTTTTTTTTATAAAATGGTCAATGAGGGTTTTTTTTATTTGAATAAAAAAATGTTTTAACTTGTGTCTTGTCTTTATTTCTTTACTTTATAGACTTAGTAGTGGAAGCCGTCTAATAGACGGAATCCATTACTAAGTCGGGGCCTAGTGTTAGCCGGTATAAAATGGTTAACACTAACCCCCCATTATTACCCCAGTACCCAATGCCACCAGGGGTACTGGGAAGAGCCGGGTTCAAGTGGTCCCGGAGCGTCAAAATTGGCGCTCCTGGACCGGGCGGCAGCAGGCTGGTAAGATTTAGGCTGGGGAGGGCCTAAAACAATAGCTCTTCCCACCCTGATGTTACCAGGCTGCTGTCGTTTGGTTTTTAAGCCGGCTGGTTATAAAAATAGGGGGGACCCTATGCGTTTTTTTTTATTATTATTTATTTATAATAAAAAAAAAAAAAAACACACCCCTCATTGACCATTTTATAAAAAAAAAAAAAAAAAAAAAAAACGCTGGTCATCTACGTAGTCCACGGAATCCGACGTAATCCACAGGATACCGATATCTGAAAAACAAAAAGGGAGAAACACACAAGAAACACACAAACAGGAGCACAACACCCATCATTGTGAGCGGTGTTGTGCTCCTTACAGTATGCAGCATCTTTACAGATCGCTGCTTACATTCTGGCCCCCAAGGGGTTAAGGGAGGATGTATTGCATCCCCTTTAACCCCTTGGGGGCCAGACTGATGTCAGACTGCACCCATCCCAGCAAGGAAGGGGTTAAAGTGACCCCCCTTCCTTGCTGGGAGGGGTGCAGTGCTGGGGAGGGGGTGGGGAGAGCTCTATACTCACCCCGATGTGTCCTCTTTGCTGGTCCGCAGCACAATGAAGTCACTGTGCTGCGGACCCGCTAATTATACGTGCGCTCAGCCGATCAGCCAATCAGCTGAGCTCACATATAATTCTAAATGTTTCTTCTAATAATGCTATTGTGATAACATAATTAGAAGAAACATTTGATGTTTTAATTAAAGTAAAGTGATGATTAGTACAGAATGCTCTATTGCCGGCAATATGAATTAACGGCTTACTGGAGCTTCCTGTACTAATTAATATTTCTATATCATAAAAATCAAAGTCTGTCTGTCTGTCCTTCTGTCTGTCTGTCTGTCTGTCTGTTTGTCTTCTATAGACTTCCAAACGCCTGAACCGTTTGACCACACAGATACATTGGGTTCCTGGGAAGGTTATTGCGAAGGTCCCGTCCTCGCCAGATGTACAGGAGGGGAGGGGAAAGAGCGGCACCCCATAGAGATGAATGGGAAAATCTCCTCACTGCAAACACAGGTGATATAATTAGCTGCAGCAGACACGGCAGTTGGAGCCTTAGCAACCAATAGGGTTACTGCTTTCATTTTTACAGGGAGCAATGGTTGCTAGGGAAGCTGCCTCACAACATCCACAGAAATAACTGGTAGACCCCCTACTCCATGTATACAGTACATGTATACAGGACCCCCTGCTCCATCTATACAGTACATGTATATACAGGACCCCCTACTCCATCTATACAGTACATGTATATACAGGACCCTCTACTCCATCTATACAGTACATGTATATACAGGACCCCCTACTCCATCTATACAGTACATGTATATACAGGACCCCCTACTCCATCTATACAGTACATGTATATACAGGACCCCCTACTCCATCTATACAGTACATGTATATACAGGACCCCCTACTCCATCTATAAAGTACATGTATATAGGACCCCCTACTCCATCTATACAGTACATGTATATACAGGGCACTACAAGTATACCAAACTGTAACTGGGTAACATTGCCACACCAGACCTGACCAATACCGCCATACTGTGACTGGATAACACTGTCATATCAGACCTGACCAATACCGCCATACTGTGAATGGATAACACCGCCACACCAGACCTAACCAATACTGCTATACTGTGCTGGATAACACTGTCATACCAGACCTGACCAATACCGCCATACTGTGACTGGATAACACTGCCATACCAGACCTGACCAATACCGCCATACTGTGCTGGATAACACTGTCATACCAGATCTGACCAATACCGCCATACTGTGACTGGATAACACTGCCATACCAGACCTGACCAATACCGGCAAACTGTGCCTGGGTAACACCGCCACACCAGACCTGACCAATACTGCCATACTGTGACTGGATAACACCGCTATACCAGACCTGACCAATACCACCACACCTTGACTGGATAACACCGCCACACCAGACCTGACCAATACCGCCATACTGTGACTGGATAACACCGCCATACCAGACATGACCAATACCGACACACTGTGACTGAATAACACTGCCATACGGGTTAATACAACCCTGCAGGTATACAGGACACTACAGGTATTCAGGACCCAAAAACTATACACTACAGGTGCACGGGACCTCCACAAAACTATATACTACAGGTATACAGGACCCCAAACTTTACACTACAGGTATAAAGGACCCCAAAATTATACACTACAGGTATACAGGACCTCCACCAACTATATATTTCAGGTATACAGGACCTCCACCGACTATATACTACAGGTATACAGGACCCCAAACTATACACTACAGGTATACAGGACCCCAAAACTATACACTACAGGTATACAGGAACTCCACCAACTATATACTACAGGTATATAGGACCTCAAACTATACACTACAGGTATACAGGACCTCAAAACTATACACTACAGGTATACAGGACCTACACCAACTCTATAATACAGGTATACAGCACCTTCACCAACTCTATACTACAAGTATACAGGACCCCAAATATACTACAGGTATACAGGAACTCCACCAGCTATATGCTACAGGTATATAGGACTATACAAACTATACACTACAGGTATACAGGTATACAGGTATACAGGACCTCCACCAACTCTATACTATAGTTATACAGGACCCTCAAACTATTCACTACAGGTATACAGGACCCCCGAACTATATACTACAGGTATACAAGACCTCCACCAATTATACACTACAGGTATCCAGGACCCTCAAACTATAAACTACAAAATACAAGACCTCCACCAACTATACATTACAGGTATACAGCACCAACTATATACTACAGGTATATAGGACCCAACTATACAGCACCAACTATACTACAGGTATATAGGATCCCAAACTATACACTACAGGTATACAGGACCTCAAAACTATACACTACAAGTATACAGGACCTACACCAACTCTATAATACAGGTATACAGCACCTTCACCAACTCTATACTACAAGTATACAGGACCCCAAATATACTACAGGTATACAGGAACTCCACCAGCTATATGCTACAGGTATATAGGACTATACAAACTATACACTACAGGAATACAGGTATACAGGTATACAGGACCTCCACCAACTCTATACTATAGTTATACAGGACCCTCAAACTATTCACTACAGGTATACAGGACCCCCGAACTATATACTACAGGTATACAAGACCTCCACCAATTATACACTACAGGTATCCAGGACCCTCAAACTATAAACTACAGGTATACAAGACCTCCACCAACTATACATTACAGGTATACAGCACCAACTATATACTACAGGTATATAGGACCCAACTATACAGCACCAACTATACTACAGGTATATAGGACCCCAAACTATACACTACAGGTATACAGGACCTCAAAACTATACACTACAAGTATACAGGACCTACACCAACTCTATAATACAGGTATACAGCACCTTCACCAACTCTATACTACAAGTATACAGGACCCCAAATATACTAGAGGTATACAGGAACTCCACCAGCTATATACTACAAGTATATAGGACCCCAAACTATACACTACAGGTATACAGGACCTCCACCAACTCTATACTATAGTTATACAGGACCCTGAAACTATTCACTACAGGTATACAAGACCTTCACTAATTATACACTACAGGTATCCAGGACCCTCAAACTATAAACTACAGGTATACAAGACCTCCACCAACTTTACATTACAGGTATACAGCACCAACTATATATTACAGGTATACAGGACCCCCGAACTATACAGTACAGGTATACAGGACCTTCACCAACTGTACACTGCAGGTATACAGGACCTCCCTCAACTATACACTACAGGTATACAGCCCCCACAACTACACACTACAGGTATTAGAACAAATCTAATTAACACACTGACACTTTATACCCGGGCAGCGCCGGGTACATTTTCTAGTAATTAATAAAACACATTTTCGTTGTAATAAAATCAGTTTTGTTGTTCAATAATTTAATTTAAACAAATCCATTATTGTGCAATTAAATATACTGTCAAAAAATAAATATATATATATAAATATACATTTATTTATATATATATATTTATTTTAACAGTATATTTAATTGCAAAATGATGGATTCGTTTAAATTTAATTATTGAACAATGAAAGGGACTTTATTACAACAAAAATGTGTTTTATTAATTCAATATATTAACCATGAGAGGCATCGGCATACTGCAGAGGATCGCAAACCCCGGTAATAGCAATTCATGTAAACTGTGTTCCCTGCTTTCCCAGATGCATTCCAGAGGTGTTTGCATCACTTTCTTAAGATTTTATTTGTTATTTTTAGTTGAACCAGATTTCCAAGTAAATGACCGTATGTTTTGAGCCGCATGTCAATTTTTTCCCACGGCTGTAGTTTCAGCCGCACATTTTCAGCCGCATAAAAAATACAGCCGCACACATACATAGTGTGAACATAGCCTCAAAGTGAACTTTATATATATATATATATATATACTGTATATATAGCTATGTTCACACGTCAAAAATCGAGAAAAAAAACGTTCGATTTAGCTATTTAAAAAACGTCAGTTTTTGCCACGATTTAACTGACTGCAATGGCAATGCATTGGAGTCAATAGGAAGACAGACGTCCAATGCACACAGTAAAAAACGGACGTTTTTGCCGCTGACGTCAAAATAATGAACATGAACATTATTTTCGGACGTCTTTTGCAAACAACGGACGTTTTTTTATTAGTAGTTCACACACAGTTTTCCTTTTGTCACCGTACTGTCTCCGTTTTTACTATTAAATTCAATGGACTTTTTAATTAAGCCACATCCAAAGTCCAATTAGTAACCCCAAACTAGAATAATGTACAAACACACGTTAGTGCACTAAGGGGAGGTTAGGCTGCTAAATAACATCCGTTATTTTAGACTCAAAATGACAGACGTCATTTTAAACAGAGATTAAAAAACGTTGTGTGAACATAGCCTATGTATGTATATGTATATATATATTAGAGATGAGCGAACCGGGTTCGGGTTCGACTCCATCAGAACCCGAACAATCAGCATTTGATTAGCTGGGGCTGCTGAACTTGGATAAAGCTCTAAGGTTGTCTGGAAAACATGGATACAGCCAATGACTATATCCAGGATTTCCACATAGCCTTAGGGCTTTATCCAACTTCAGCAGCCATCGCTAATCAAATGCCGATCGTTCGAGTTTGGATGGACTCGAGCATGCTCGAGGTTCTCTTATCACTTATATATGTATATATATATATATATATATATATATATATTTATTGCAAATTCTGTAGCTGACTCAGGGGCCACCCGTAGAATCTTCTAGTATCGGATTTGTAATGTATCAAATCATAGCTCTGCAGACGGTTTCTTCTAAACATATTGAGCAATCAATTTAAACTTGTTATTGTCATTTGGGTTTGAAAATTTAATAAGCAATTACCTAAGTTCATTTCTTTATGTTTTTTAATTTCTGCCGAGATGTTCTTCAATTTCAGAGCTAAAGCAATCATGCCCTCTGGAATGTTTAATTGAATGAGGCTATAACTCAGAGCTGTTCTATAGCAAAACTTGTGTTCGTCAATGATGATTTATAGAATGTAATGATGTCTCAAAGATGAATGAACTAAATATGAACAGAAAATCAAGCTTACTTTTACTTATAGTATATATTCCCACTTTATAGGTGAACAGAATGCTCTACCATGCTGCTTCCTAGAATAAATATCATTGCTTAGTCAGATGGGGTCATATTTGTGTGTGACATTAGTTACCTACAGTAAATTGTTAAATCCTCCCAAAATGCAGATATTTATTTAGTGGCTACATTGTTCAGACTATAGGACATATTTTTATTAAAGGGGAAGTCCAGGCAAAATAATTTTTAGATATCTTGTTGCCCAACAAAAGTTATGAAAATTACTAATAGACACTTATTATGGGAGATGCACCTATAGGGCATTTTCCCTGCACTTACTACAGCATAGCGTGTTCAGGTCTCTGTAAAGTTGGTGATGTCATGTCACATAAACTGCCGACTCCTGCTGCAGTGGTGGGACAGACTGGCGCAGCAGGTACCGGCAGTTTATGTGACGTGACATCACCAACTTTACAGAGGCCTGAACATGCCATGCTGTAGTAAGTGCAGGGAAAATTCCCTATAGGTGCATCTCCCATAATAAGTGTCTATTAGTAATTTTCATAATTATTTCATAATTTGTTAGGCAATAACATATCTTAAAATTATTTTGCCTGGACTCTCCCTTTAATAAGTAACTAATACAAGAAAGCAGATAAATGTTACAACATAGTGACTTGGTACCTAGGACTGCAAAGTGAAAATAAACCTAGTGAGCAGCTCATTCTTCAGATATAACAACCTAGACATCCAGTGATGTAGATTCAGCATAAACACTTAATAGAGGTTAGGGATGAGCAAACCGAACCGTAACAAGCCAGATTTGTTACAAACTTTGCAAAAAGTTCGGTTCGTCACGAACCGAACTTTGAGAAAGTTTGTAACGAATCTGGTTAAGATAACAATAACAAATAAAATCAAAGACATCCAAGACATCTTTCAAAAGTGCTGCAAACACCTCTGGAATGCATTTGGGAAAGCAGGTAAAACAGTATTAGAGGAATCGGCATTACCGGGTTAGCGATCCTCTGCAATAATGCCGATGCCTCTAATGGTTATTATATTTAATTAATAGAACACATTTTCGTTGTAATAAAGCCACTTTCGTTGTTCAATAATTTAATTAAAATTAAATTCCATCATTGTGCAATTAAATATACTGTTAAAATAAATATATATATATATATATATATATATATATATATATATTTATTTTTTTTACAGTATATTTAATTAAACAAGTATGGATTTGTTTAAATTAAATTATTGGACAACAAAAGTAATTTTATTACAACGAAAATGTGTTTTATTAATTAAATATTAATTATTACAGGAAGCTCTTTTAAAGCCATTAATTCAAATTCCCGGTAAAAGAGCTCACTGTAATAATTAATACTTTACTTTAATTAAAACATCAAATGTTTCTTCTAATTATGCTATCACAATAGCATTATTAGAAGAAACATTTTGAATCATATGTGCGCTCAGCTGATTAGCTGAGCGCACATATATTTAGCGGGTCCGCAGCACAGTGACTTCATTGTGCTGCGGACCAGCGAAGAGGACACATGGGGGTGAGTATACAGCTCTCCCCACCCGCTCCCCAGCACTGCACCCATCCCAGCAAGGAAGGGGGGTCACTTAACCCCTTCTTTGCTGGTATGGGTGCAGTCTGACATCAGTCTTGCCCTCAAGGGGTTCAAGGGGGATGCAATGCATCCCCCCTTAACCCCTTGGGGGCCAGACTGTAAGCAGCGATCTGTAAAGATGCGGCATACTGTAAGGTGCACAACACCGCTCACAATAATGGGTGTTGTGCTCCTGTTTGTGTGTTTTTTGTGTGTTTTTCCCTTTTTGTTTTTCAGATATCGGTATCCTGTGGACTACGTCGGATTCGATGGACTACGACGATGACCAGCGGTTGTTTGAATTTTTTTTTTTTTTATAAAATGGTCAATGAGGGGTGTGGGGGTGTTTTTATTTGAATAAAAAAAAATTTCACTTGTGTCTTGTCTTTATTTCTTTACTTTATAGACTTAGTAGTGGAAGCCGTCTAATAGACGGAATCAATTACTAAGTCGGGGCCTAGTGTTAGCCGAAATAAAATGGCTAACACTAAACCCCCATTATTACCCCTGTACCCAATGCCACCAGGGGTACTGGGAAGAGTCGGGTGCCAGTGGTCCCGGAGCATCAAAATTGGCACTCCTGGACTGGGGCAGCAGCAGGCTGGCAATATTTAGGCTGGGGACGGCCTAAACCAATGGCTCTTCCCACCCTGGTGTTACCAGGCTGCTGTTGCTTGGTTTTTAACCTGGCTGGTTATGAAAGGGGGAACCCTACGCAGTTTTTTTAAAATAAATAAATAATTAAAAAAACGCGTAGGGTTCCCCCTATTTTAATAACGAGCCGAGTTAAAAAACAAGCAACAGCAGCCTGGTAACACCAGGGTGGGAAGAGCCATTGGTTTAGGCCCTTTCAAAAGTTAGAACTTTTCAAAAGTTCGCTCATCCCTAATAGAGGTACTTTTTTTTTTTTTCAATAGTGGCACAACATACTGTATTTGGCTTCAGTTCATACTAGTGACATAATATGCTTCATGGTTTCTGGTAACAAACATTCTGGGTATGTCTAGGTTAGTTTTCTGAAGGAAACAGGTAAACGTTAGTAAATGGACTCTGTATCCACCCACCCACCTTATCAAACCCCTAGTACCATCCATTTCACGAGAGTAATTCCTAACCGGTCGTGTCTTTTAAAATGCGCCTGATGCCTTGTTTAGAGCAATACAGGATCTTTTAATCTACTGTGCTGTGTCAAACTGGTGTGGCTTAGAGTGTCTGTGCCTAGGTCTGCCACGCCTCTCCTTTCTTCTTCCCCATCCTCCTCATCATTAAGAGCACCCAAAGGCAGGATTTCTATTAATCCCTCATCTAAACTGCACCTGTAATGCTACAGTACAGGTGCACTGCTTAGTCAAGTGATGAATAGGAGAAATCTTGCCTGGTGGTCTTTCTAATCATGAGGAGGGTGTGGAGGAAGAAAGGAGAGGTGTTGCAGACCTAGGACAAAGACACTCTAGGCCACACCAGTTTGACATAGCACTGCAGAGTAAATGATCATTTTTTGCTCTAAACAATGCACCAGGCATATTTTAAAAGAAACATAGAAACATAGAAGATTGCCGGCAGAAAAAGACCACTGGGTCCCTTTAGTCCGCCCTTTTAGTATTTTCTTTCTTATTATCTTAGGATAGATATATATCTATCCCAGGCGTGTTTAAATTCTGTTATTGTAGATTTACCAACCACCTCTGCTGGAAGTTTGTTCCAGGTATCTACTACTCTTTCAGTAAAATAATATTTTCTTACTTTGCTTCTGATCTTTCCCCCAACTAACCTCTCACTGTGTCCTCTTGTTCTTGAGCTCAGTTTTTTACTAAAAACACTCCCCTCTTGAACCTTATTTAGTCCCTTAACATACTTAAAGGTTTCAATCATGTCCCCCCTTTCCCGTCTTTCCTCCAGACTATACAGATTCAAATCCTTAAGTCTTTCCTGATATGGTTTATGCCTCACACCCTCCACCATTTTTGTAGCCCGTCTTTGGACCCGTTCTATTTTATAAATGTCCTTTTTTAGGTGAGGTCTCCAGAACTGGACACAGTATTCCAGATGTGGTCTCACTAGAGCTCTATACAGCGGGATCATAATCTCCCTCTTCCTACTGGTTGTACCTCTAGCTATACACCCCAGCATACGATTTGCTTTCCCCACCGCCTGGTTGCACTGGTGACTCATTTTAAGGCAGTCAGAAATCATTACCCCTAAATCCTTCTCTTCTGAAGTCCCCTCCAACACAGTACCCCTGATGTGATACTCGGATAACAACCAGTAATGATTTACTCTTATCGAACGGACGGTACTAACAGTTTGGTGGGGTGGGTCGGTAGATACAGAGTCACTTTAAGTCATTGTTAATCTCACCAAGACCACAGGTCAGTGTTGCTATCACACAGATCTTCAAAACTTTCACAGATTAACTGATAACTCGCAGAAAGCAGGAAACTTCCAAACTTGTTCCTTTTATTGAGAGCTACAGTACCTCTACCAATCACTCCTACCCCTCCTGTTCGGTCCACTACACTATACCACAGGATGAAAATAATCATTACATAGGGCCCCAGAGTGCTGTACCCTGGCTAACACTTCCTCTCTGGCTGCAATCCCACACAGCATCTCCTAGACCCAGCTTGAACTTCACACAGGGTTGAAGCTACAGTACATAGATCTTTAACCCTTTGAGGACCAGGCCCAAAATGACCCAGTGGACCGCGCAAATTTTGATCTTAGTGTTTTCGTTTTTCCCTCCTCGTTTCTAAGAGCTCTAGCACTTTCAGTTTTCTATCTACAAGCCATGTAAGTGCTTGTTTTTTACAGGAATAGTTGTACTTTGTAATGGCGTCTTTCATTCTACCATAATATGTATGATGGAACCCCAAATATATTATTTATGAAGATATAAATAGGTGAAATCGTAAAAAAGAATGCAATATGGTAATGTTTGGGGGGTTCCTGTGTGTACGTAACACAATATATGGTAACAGCGACATGATACTATTATTCTATAGGTCAGTCCGAACACAACCGTATGCAGGTTACACAGATTCTCTAATGTTATATATATTTTTTTATGAAATCCTTTTTTTGGCAATTAAATATTAATAAAATGGGCCTATTGTGACGCTTATAACGGTTTTATTTTTTCACCTACGGGGCTGTATGGGGTGTAATTTTTTCTGCCATGATCTCTAGTTTTTATTAATACCATATTTGTGAAGATCGGATGTTTTGATCACTTTTTATTGATTTTTTAAAAATATATAATGTAATATAAAATCGGTAATCCGCGCACTTTTTTCCCTCTTTTCGTCTACGTCGTTCACCGATCACAATGACGCTTGTTATATTTTAATAGATCGGACAATTACGCACGCTACGGTATATTATATGTTTATCTATTTATTTATTTTTATATGTTTTATTTATTTAATAGGATAGGGGGGGTTATTTCAACTTTTATTGGGGGAGGGGTTTTGGGGTAGTTTAATAGTGTTTTGAACTTTTTTTTTTACTCATTTGAAGTCCCTTTGGGGGACTTTTACATACATGCATGCGTTTAAGAAGTTAATGTCACGCGGCAGAGCGTTCGCTGCAGCGTGTCATTACCGGTGAGGTCCCGGCTGCTGATTGCAGCTGGCCCCCACCTGCTGTGAAGCGCGCTCCATTTCGGAGCGCGCTTCATAGCGGGAGAAACACCCATGACGTAGAGTTACGTCATGGGTCGTCTGGGGACAGACTTCCATGACGTAACCCTACGTCCATGGTTGTCTAGGGGTTAATTTGTTTGGATTCTACCTCAGGGAGTTATTTTTACCTTTCTCTGGAAAATGGTAAACTGGGTAATAGCTTTATCCTTTAGTCTTCCTGACAGTGCACATGGACGATCAACACTAAGCCCATTGGAGCCGGAACTCTTCCTCTTACCTGCTACTCTCTGGCCATTAACATTTCAGCACAAGCATAAACTGATTAACAAATAATGGTCACACACTTTTTCCCTTAAGGGGAGTATATATTTTATCCACAGTAACTCTGTCAGATCTGTCAGATAATTTTGGCAGACACTGAAACAGGCTGTGTGCTTTTGACCTCCACATGATATTAGAGGTGGTAGGCTCTTGCCTCTTATTATTATCATCATATTGGAGGGTTGAGTCACATGACGTAACACCAGTACTTAGCAATTCTTTTTTTTTTTTTTTTTTTTTTTTTTTGGTGACTTGACAAATGGTGTAATCATAGTGCATCCTAAGTGAAGGGAATATATTATAAATACATTTGATTCTGAGTCGCACTGATCATAGTGACAGATATGAGTGATTGTTATGAACAGGACTGTGAAATTTCTTGACATTACATACTATAGTTTCAGTTTAATTTATAGACATCTTAAAGGAATATGAAATAAACATGAAAAGTTCAACACTTTACTCCATACGCTTTACTCCATACGCTTGTCTCATAACTTAGACTCTCTTGGATTTGCTTGATGCATGATATTTTACAATAGAAGTATATATTATCCTACAACTACCCCAAGTCTTTGTCTAACATCCTTCAAGTTACCTGAATAATGATGCTGCTAAGAAAATGTGCACAAATATAACTAATAATCGAATGGTTTAAACAATATAGCTGTGTTGTCACATTCCAAATTAACCCTGATAATGACTTAATCATTTCTGAAGGCATGCAGCGCATATCCTTAGGGTATTATGTAGGAATTTCAAAGCTCTCATTTATTTGACATATGTCAGTCATATAGCTGAGCAGAATTGTACAGATTTTTTTTTTTACAAAAGTTCAAAAATAAGGCATTAATGGAAATGCTAGGAAATAATTGTTCTATTAACTATGAAGCTGGATGTCTTCTTTCTTTATATTAAAAAATACTTAATATAACATTGATTTTGAAACTTTTTTCTCTAGTTAGAAATGTCTTCATATACTTTTTAAAGTTATGTAGCATTCAGGTGCTTGTTAACATAAAGCCAAATACATCAGCAATGATTACAGAGAAGCAACTGTTTGGTGAGTATCAGCTGTAGTTAGCAAGGACAGGTGTTGTAGCACTGTTGCAGCACTTTTCATGGGGATCACAAGTGGTTTATGCCCACCCTGGGTCATAACACACCCCTATTAAGGCTATGTTCCAACTACACATAAACAATGGCCGTTATTTGGCACTTAAATGAAAAAATTGCATTGAAGTCTATGGACAACAGCAGGAAATTTATGACATGAACATGATTTCAACTGCCGTAGTCAAATAACAGCCGATGTTTAATACTTTGTGTGAAACAAGGGCCATTGTTTGCATTGACTTTAATGCAAATTGTTGCATTATGAAAAGAATGGTTGTTCTTTTCATTGAAAACAGTGGCCGTTCTTTTGTGTGTGAACATAGCTATGTTCCTACACAGTATTTTTGCTCAGTATTTTGGTCAGTATTTTTCCACCAAAACCAGGAGTGAATTAAAAACAAAGAAAGGATATGTTCACACACTGTTGAAATTAAATTGATTTCGTCATTTAACAACAATTTTTTTGCCAATAAATGACATAATTGTGGCTGCCTGTCATTCATGCCTTAAATACCGAGATGTATAGATCTTAGTGTTTAAGGAAGTCAGTGACAGGCTATAGCACATGTCACTGACTGGCTGCGGGGGTCCCAAAAGGAGAATCCATCAGGAGTTACCCACTCAGCCAGTCAATGAATGCAGAGGTGCAGTGTCCTGCCTCACTCACTGACTGGCTGAGTTGACATTTTGAGCCAGGTCATGACATCACAGGACCAAGACATGCACTTTGGCAGCATGGGGATGGGTAAGTATCTCTTAATTGTTATGTTCCCACCACCCTCTGCCCTCCACAATTTTTTACATTTACATCTAATGACAGACTGGTATAGCGTCAGAGAGGACCCTGCCTACAAGGGTTTATAATCTACAAGGAGAGGGAGACAGTAAGAGAAGCAGCCAATAATATAAAGTGCAGTGGTAACAGAGGTTATTATAGGTTAAAGGTTATTATGAAGAGATGGGTTTTCAAGTCGCTTTTGATGGTGGGCAAGTTGTATTTATTGGGCTTCTCTTGGGTACGGCAGAAACACAGGAGAATCTTGGGGACAGATGTTTTTGGAGCAGACAATGGGAGAGCACAAGCAGAGGTCTTTGGCGAATTGAAGATTACATGAGGGGCTTTTTCTCATTACTTGCAGTGATTGAAAAAAAAAAAAACTATTGCATCAAAAACCTGAACGAGTACATGTGTCCTAAAAGGGGTTATCCAGCTTTAAAATTTTTTTTTTATATATATATATTTCTTCTCTGTTGGCAAATATGACATCTTATGCTTACCTCTCCTCGCTCCCCTGGTGTCCCGATGTGGTGTCACCAGTGGCCCCTGTGAACTACAGCTCCACTACTTCAGCGGGGCACATCGGCAACATAGTATTGCAACACCATGAGAATGGGGAGAGGTAAGCATAATGGAAGGGAATTATTAAGGCTGTGGACAGGGGGGTATGCCAGAGAGAAGTGGTGCAGCAAGGTGGAGAGGAGGTGTGGCCTCCTCCCACACCTGATTTATTATCATTTAAGCTTGCTCACAGGTGTAAATCATGATACAAATCTACACCTTGTGGAAGCAGGTGTAGAATTGTCCGGCAACGTCTGCGCCTAGCCGTCTGGACTTCCTAAGACGTGTGCGCCTCTTAGTAAATACTGCCAGGAGAAAGTGGGTGGGACTTTATTTAAGACCCCCAACATGTTTATTATGTTTGCCAACAGGGCAGCAATGTATTAAAAAAATAAATGCTGGATAACCCTTTAAACACTCTCTCTCAATATGAACCTTCATTTCAAAAAGAATGCCACAGCCTTAAACTGTGATTAGCTCTTATGAAATAAGCAGGATTTGTATTTTTACACACAGTTTTGCACACAGTTTATACAAATTATACACTACAGATCAAGGTTTTTTAATCAATTTACTTTTTAAGGTATGCCACAGATACAGAATCTTTTTTCTTACTATGACCACTGGAGGGGCCATTTTAATCTTCCCAGATTCATTTCTATGGATACTCACTTAGCAGAACATGTAGTGTTCCTCATTATGCTTCTTTCAGATGAACAGCTTTTTACATCTTACAGCTTTTGTAAAGCTTCATAGTTTCAAATTTTCAAACCAAACTATATTGTTGTCCCTTGTTGTACAAGTGATTTATATAGAGTTTATCAGTATAAGAGAATACAAATGGGTCATAATATGTTCCTCCTGTCTATCACCACCACCATTTTCCCATAGAGTCATTGTAGTTTTATGTTTTTAAATCTATCTTTATATGGCTGCAAGAAAGACAACACATTACATTTATTCAAAGATTGACATGCACAATGCACATTGTTTACTGTGGATTGTTAAATATATTGACTGCTTGAACTTCTGACTCATGTAGAACAGCCAATATTATCTCTGTGAATCCCTGCAACAGATTATTTAATGCTCCAGCCAAATCCTGTACTGTATATTCACGCTATAAATGAAATGTATCTGTCTCAGTAAAGAAAGTGTCTGAATTTTATTAAACATGTTAGGAGTATAAGAGAAGCAGCGAGAGTGTAAATCAGTATAACAAGGGAACTATTGTTAGAATTTATGGAAATGTATAATATTTGCAAAGCACCACAAAATAAAAAAAAAAATATATAATAATAAAGAATATATTTGTATTTACTTAATGGGAAACTCCAGGTAGAGATAAATAAATAAATAAATAAATAAATAAATAAATAAACAAACCTGCAGAAGCATATAGCATTGCTTATCTGTCTAAGGCTATGTTCACACAATGTTTTTTTTAGTTCCGTTTAAAATGACGTCCACATTTTGAGTCTAAAATAACGGACGTCATTTAGCAGCCTGGCCTTCCTTTAGTGCAATTACGGCTGTTGGCACATTATTCTAGCTTGGGGTTACTAAATGGACTTTGGGTGTGGTTTAATTAAAAAGTCTATTGAATTCAATAGTAAAACGGAGAAAGAACAGTGACAAAAGAAAAACTGTGTGTAAACAACTAATAAAAACGTCCACTGTTCGCAAAAGACGTCCGAAAATAATGATCATGTTCATTATTTTGATGTCCGCGGTAAAAACACCGGTTATTCAATGCATTTGTGTACATTGGACGTCCGTCTTCCCATTGACTTCAATGTATTGCCATTGCAGTCAGTTAAATCGCGGCAAAAACTGACTTCCAAAAATGCATTTGTTTTAGGGGTCTTCGTTCTGTATCTTGTGGCTTTACCACAAGCAGATTTAATGGCACAAATTTGCTTTAAATCTAATCTGGGCCATCAAATCTGCTGCAGATCTGCTGCCGATTCAATTCAGCACTATAATTTAATAGTTAACCCTATCTTTCTAACTACATTTTAAAAGATAAACCTTAAAGTTGGCTGTGCACAAATAAAGTAAACCTTAGCTAAATACATTGATTCTGGCAGGATCAATGCAATGCAGGAGATAAGTAACTGCCAGAAGCTTCTATCCAATTAAATACTGACAGCCTGTACATGTATGTTTCTAAAATGTCAAGACTTAGTTTTCAAAGTAGTGTAAAAGTAATGTCGTATTATGTAAAACTAAAAACAATAGAATAAATAATTATAGGTAAGACATTGACAACTATGGGCCCCTATATTAAAACAGCATAAAGGCCCCTTTCACCAACATATTGACCTTAATTTCTAATTCTACCTTGCTGTAACAGCACTGATGGTCTAGGTTAACACCTTTTCATCAATAGGTTGATGGTTACATCCTTTAAGGTCAAATGAAAAGGTTAATAATAACGTCCCTGGTTGTCTAGGGAATTGAAACAATTAATAATAATAATACCCCTGGTCGTCTAGGGCAGTAAAGAAGTTGCTAATAAGATCCCTGGTGTGCTAATACAGTCAATGGGATGATAATGACATACTTGGTGGTCTTAGGCTGTAATGGAATAGAAAAGAATAACATATAAAACTTAAATATAATAAAAATAAATATATTCACAGAAAGTTTAAGATTATAGGGAGAGATAAAGACAGTGGATCAGTTAATTTATGATCCAACCCAAGAGATACATAATATAGATATATCTAAAAACGACATTGCAGTAGGATATAATTGCCTTCTAAAATTACTGGAACATGCCCTATTTTTAGGATACCTCCTTTCTTATAACAGCAACTCAAAAACAGTATGGGATAGATGAAAAGTGTCCTACAAATTTCTACCCTACTTTTACATCATTGCCTATAAATATTTAACAAGTCTCAGGCTGCATTTACACGTTCAGTAATTTTCCAGGTCCGGGATTGTGGTCTGCTAGCTACCTCCATAATCCGTGAAAAACAGTTCGTTTTGCATCCGTTTTGTATCGGTGTCCGTTTTTTTTCACAGATCTGTTTTAAAGCATTTTAAATTACATTGATTACATCACATCTGTGTTTTTCACGGATGAACACGGATTTCACATCCGTGTACATCCGTAAAAAACACGGATCTCATTGATTTCTATGGGGAATCCGTTTCATGCTTCCATTCCGAGTTATGACAAGTCCTATTTCTAAACGGAACATATCATGGATCCGTGAAATCACGTAACATCTGAATAGCCCAATAAAAAGCAATGGGCTGTAAAATTGTCCGTGCGCATGGACCCGTGAGCACGGACAACTTCCCGGAATGTGTGAATGCAGCCTCAACATAGCAGCCAATAATGTACATGCATCTAGCAGTTTTAACTAAACTGTACAGCATTAACTATCTGTGATTGTCAAAGACTCTAAGCATACCATATTTCATTCCATAGGCTAAAATAACTCAAATAACTTTCAGGTAAATTCTTTATAAAACCTTGGCATACCACAGTGCTGAGTGTGAATGGGAGGAGGTTTGTGAGCCAGAGTATGGTGCAAGTTTAAAGCTGGCATTCCTGGTGATCTATCACAGTATAATCCCTAGCATTCTAAGTCAATGGAAAGGGTTAATGGGTTTCTCTACTTTAAAAAATGTTACCCTACCTAAAAGATTGTTTGTAATAGGTTTCTGTTACATGAATTGGACCATTTGTCTGCAGCACATCCTAACTTACAACCCAAGGCTATGTTAACAAGATTGTTTAACAACGGTCATTGTATTACAGTGCAGGGACTGGCCGGCATGTAGAATGTTCCTACAGCTGATATTGCAGTGTCGGCTGTAGAAACATTATCTTTTTACTATTTGGATTGCGGGCACCTTCGGGTGTGCCCACAATCCAATTAACCATTGACCATAGTGTACTGTGGCTGTAGAAAATAGACATGACATTTATTTTCAGCGGCCGCAGTGAACAACAGCCGTAGTGTATACAGTGTGTATACACTTTGGCCGTTATCCCATTGAAATCAATGGAATTTTATTCATTTAATTTAAGTCTTTCAAAGAACGACTCTTGTTAATTAAATTAATACATTGTGTGAACATAGCCTAAAGCTGCACAAAACCCTCGCTTCTTGGTCTACATGGTCTTACATCTTTGTTCTCTCTCTCCCTTCTGAGGCCCCAGTCACAGGATCTCTGTCTCTTATGTTGCCAGACAAGCTATAAGACCTCATCTTATACCCCACCCACCACTGACATCACATCAGTCAGAGAGCACCTGACCAAGGGATGGGGAAACAACAACACTGGGCATCCAGAGCAGTATAGGGAGGAAACAGTTGTTTCATCTCTCTCTTTCTAATCTATCTATTTATATGGATGGCTCTAAATGGATATGTGTCCCAGGGTAAGCTTGACTGTCACTGTTAAGGGTTAATTATTTACCTCTGTATGGCATTTAGAGAATGTCAGTACTGCCAGCACACAATATTGCTAGTTGTCCATCAGTGAGGAAGTTAACAGTAAGAGCTGTGCATGCTGGAAGAGGAGGAGCATAGAAGAATCAGAAAGGGAGTCCAGTCAGTGTTGTGCGAGGTAAAATGAAGCAAGGTCCTCATGTATGTAAGGTAAAAGGAAGCAAGGTCCTGTCTGTGAGGTAAAAGGAAGAAAGGTCCTGTTGTGTGTGAGGTAGAAACAGTGACAGAGTAAGCCAAATTTATGTGAAAACAGCAGCCAAAGATAACAGCACAGGAGCTGGATTTGCCATAAGGGGAGAGAATCCAGTCCAGTAGGTATCAGATGGATTACAGGATAGGACTGGTGAAACTCCCAGACAGGTATCACCTGCAAGATCGCCTATGTTTGGAAGCATTTAATTTTTTAGCTCTTGGGTGGAATACCCCTTTAATCTAAGTATACCATTTGGTCTAGGTTAGTCAAAAGGATAATTCTAAGATCCATGGTAGAATACAGTGAAAAAGTTGTTACTGATCTCTCAAGACACATCCTGTTAATGTCCTTGCATTAACAGAATGCTGAACACTCATGGTTCACCTCCCTGTTTCCTCCCTGCGCTGATCAGGGGGAGATAGGATGAACTGTGCAAATGTTACTGACTGTGCAGAGCTACTCTGGAATATTTTTTTTATTAGATTAATGTAATTATTATTAACATTTGATATGTCCTGATGGCTTATTATCTAGATAAAAAAGTAAAGTTAACTTGCATTCATAAAGTAAGACAGTATGCAATAGATTGCTGTTGTCTAAATTTACTTAATTTGCTCTATTGAAAATCATGTTATAGTACAAAAGATTCAATGTCAACAGATGTTAAGTGCATCCAATTTCTTTATTTCCCTCTAACATTCTCATACATGAGTGAATTTATATAATAGATCACTAGGTTTCATATCTACAGCTTAGAATTTTGGCACAGCCCATTGATTCCTTATTGGGAAAACATTTCTTTCAGCCATACCAGATTGTATTTACTAATTGGCTGGCAAGTAATTATCCCATTACACAGTAAACCATTATTACTTAAGGATTTACCTGGGACTAGAATATTACAACTCGTGCATCATAATAATATTCGCACTCAGAGACCCTGTGCAAATAATGTGACTATCTGTGTTGCAAAATTTATTTTCTTTTTAGTTCAAATTTCAAATGCCAGAAAATCTTCTTAACCCACAGTTTCTTTGCCCATATTTGTAGCTGATATATATGTGTGTATGTGTTTTTTTTACCTTTGTATAACTGATGTTGTAATTTTGATAATGCCAGTTAATTTTATGGTAGTTGAAATAACAGCAGGGAGAAGCACACATTGGAGCACTGCTTCTCCCCACTTTGTGCCTGATACAGAAAACAGGCCCATAGATTTTCTATAGAAGTCTATCTCTTGTAGCATGTGAGTGAAAACACTTAAACATTAAAGATCAGTTAGGATTTAAATATTTTAAAGGAACCTATGATCACTTTTAGACTATGTTCTTACAACGTATGTTTTGCATAAATCATGGCCGTTCAACAGTCAACGGTCGTGACTTGAACAAAAAATACACTGTATGTGAATGAATGGAATGGAATAGTATGCGCTCCAGCCGGGACTCCATCCAACCACATGAAAAACTGACATGTCAGTTCACACTGGCCGCTATTCATTGAATAGCGGCCGCATAGACATGTCAGTACACACAATAGAGCGTGCAGCTCCGGCCGTACACTCCATTGTGTGCAGCAGTGAATTACTTACATAATGCTGCCCTGTATGGAATCCTGGGCGGAGTGTATACAGATAGGGATCCCTAGCAGCGCCACAAGAAACTGACGTGTCAGTTTTCTGTGGTCGCTTTTCAATGAAAACCTGTCAGTGCACACAATTGAGCGTGCAGCTCCGGCCGCACACTCCATTGTGTGCAGCGGGGAATTTAGATGCGGGTGCACATGGATGCTCCCGCATCCGAATTCAGCGGCAGTTCCGTGACCCAGCCTGGTCATGGAACGGCTGGTGTCTTACTACATGGTAACATGGCCTTAAAGTGTATCATATGCTGGACTGCAGCTAAACATACATAGTTATCTGTATTTATATTATTCTGTATTATAAAGGAATGATAAAATACACAGTATAAATCATTTAATGGTGTGTTTAGCTCTCCTACAGCATGTTACCCTTTAAACTACTCTAACACTGAGGCCAAATGCATTTTATATAGTAATTGAAGTTAGTTTTGGACCTATGTACAGGTCAATTTAGCTGTGTTGACCCAAAATGTATACATATATCTTCACTGGAGGAAAAGAAAAAATAGAATTATATATGGCTATAGTTTTCCTCGTAGGGTTTGCTCAACATCTGCAACAACCACAACAGGTCAAGAATAACATTTGCGTATCTCACTTCTAAAGGATTACTTTAGCTGAATGTTCCTGGGCATTGAAGTCACCAGATCTATCTCTATAATTATGTGGACAGATTTATTTATTCAGTACCAGGATCATTTGTCTGACATTTCTTGTAGAAGTAAAAAGGAGGTTACGTAGAGCAAAAAAGATATAAATCCATATAAATATATAAGATAGTAAGGCTATTTGTAGGATTTGTTTTTCATATCCAAGATAGATAGATATATATATATATATATATATATATATATATATATATATATCACGATTTTTATGCTAACCATTTTATTATCTTCACTTAACCACTTTTAATATCAGATAAATACAAGACAAGAAAACTAAACACAAAGTGCAGCTTTTAAATGAACAGAAGACGCACTCATTTCAAAAGGTAATTAGAAAAGGTATATAAAACTAAAAAAATTATGCCCTATCCACAGGATTCAATGAGTAGGGCATAACCAATTCTCTGCGATCTTAAGGACCAGGATCCCGAAATCCTTACTTTTTTGGCCCATGTTCAGTGTGGTACACACTATGATACCAAACAGCATAGTAACTACTTTTCACCATATAAATAGGGAGACTGACTGATTACAAATTTGAAGACACCTATGGTGCTAATTACAGGATACCCTATAATTTAGGTGTCCTACAGTATGGTCAAATATATTTCTTCCTTAGTTTTGTACAGGCCAGTTTCAGTAGTTTGTTTTTGTGTTTATCTGTCAAATAACAATTAAAAAGCAATGTCTAATATTCATTGATTGATTTTCAGTAAATCGAAATGTATTATTACTTTTGTCAGTTTCAAGTTATTGTAGTGACCACTGTGCTCTTTTTTTTCAAAAGATCATTAACAATTATGTCATTATGTGTATTAATTAGAGATGAGCGAACTTTTCAAAAGTTCGGTACTACCGGACTTTCGGATTTTTTCGGAGAATTCAGTTCTTAGGATTTCATAGTTTAAAGCATCTATATGATACGGGGGTAGTGTATTTGGTTAAATTTAGGGCTCTACATGTCAGTAACATCGTTATCTTTTCGATATCTCAAAGTTATTTTTTTTTTAGACTTCAATATTCACCATTACAGGGTCTGTGCAGGAAATGCACCATTACAGGGTCTATGCAGGAAATTCACCATTACAGGGTCTATGCAGGAAAAATGTCACAAATGCAGTGAAGGAGCAGCAGTAGTCATTGGAGGCCAGTACAGGAGCAGCAGTAGCCAACATGGAGGCCAGGCAGGAGCAGCAGTAGCCAACATGGAGGCCAGGCAGGAGCAGCAGTAGCCAACATGGAGGCCAGGCAGGAGCAGCAGTAGCCAACATGGAGGCCAGGCAGGAGCAGCAGTAGCCAACATGGAGGCCAGGCAGGAGCAACAGTAACCAACATGGAGGCCAGGCAGGAGCAGCAGTAGCCAACATGGAGGCCAGGCAGGAGCAACAGTAGTCAACATGGAGGGCAGGCAGGAGCAGCAGTAGCCAACATAGAGGCCAGGAAGGATCAGCAGTAGCCAACATGGAGGCCAGGCAGAAGCAGCAGTAGCAAACATGGAGGCAAGGCATGATCAGCAGTAGCCAACATGGAGGCCAGGCAGGAGCAGCAGTAGCCATCATGGAGGACAGGCAGGATCAACAGTAGTCAACATGGAAGGCAGGCAGGATCAGCAGTAGCCAACATGGAGGCCAGGCAGGAGCAGCAGTAGCCATCATGGAGGCCAGGCAGGAGCAACAGTAGTCAACATGGAAGGCAGGCAGGATCAGCAATGGGCAACATGGAGGCTGGGCAGGAGCAGCAGCAGCAGCAGCCAACGTAAAGGCCAAGCAGGAGCAGCAGTAGCCAACAGGAAGGCCAGGCAGGAGCAGCAGTAGTCAACATGGATGCCAGTTAAGTCCCAACCATAGTCAACATGGAGGCCAATAAAGGCCCAGCAGTAGTCAACAAGGAGGCAAGGGCAGTTACACCAGTAATCAACCTAGATGCCAGTTAAGGCCCAGCAGTAGCCAACATGGAGGCAAGGGCAGGCACAGCAGTAGTCAACCTAGATGCCAGTTAAGGCCCAGCAGTAGCTAACAAGGAGGCAAGGGTAGGCACACCAGTAGTCAACCTAGAAGCCAGTTAAGGCCCAGCAGTAGCCTACATGGAGGCAAGGGCAGGCACAGCAGTAGTCAACCTATATGCCAGTTAAGGCCCTGCAGTAGCCAACATGGAGGCAAGGGCATGCACACCAGTAGTCAACCTAGATGCCAGTTAAGGCCCAGCAGTAGCCAACAAGGTGGCAAGGGTAGGCACACCAGTAGTCAACCTAGATGCCAGTTATGGCCCAACAGTAGCCAACATGGAGGCAAGGGCTTGTACACCAGTAGTCAACCTAGATGCCAGTTAAGGCCCAGAAGTAGCCAACAAGGAGACAAGGGCAGGCACAGCCGTAGTCAACCTAGATGCCAGTTAAGGCCCAGCAGTAGCCAACATGGAGCCAAGGGCAGGCACATCAGTAGTCAACATGGCGGTAAGGGCAGGCACAGCAGTAGTCAAGATGGATGCCAGTTAAAGCACAGCAGTAGCCAACATGGAGGCCAGTACAGGAGCAACAGTAGTCAACATGAAGGCAAGGGCAGGCACAACAGTAGTCAACATGGGTGCCAGTTAAGGCCCAGCAGTAGCCAATATGGAGGCCAGTGAAGGCCCAGCAGTAGCCATTATGGAGGCCAGTGAAGGCCCAGCTGTAGCCAAGATGGAGGCCAGGGCAGGAGTAGCAGTTGTAATGGGGGTGACATTGTAGAAGCAGAATAATGAAGTAGAAGCAGAATAATGAGGTCCATGGACAGGCGAGAGGAATGGTGAAATGACCAGTAAGGTCTAGTTCACATATAGGCCATAATAGATGCAGAAAATGTCCTACATCTTGGTGACAACAGGACCAAATCCTACTCTGTGTTATCAGGAGCAGGTTTCACAAAGTCCTTATCTATCCATGTGGCGTTTATTTTGATGAAAGTCAGACGTTCCACACTATCACAGGACAATCTGGTTCTCCTGGGACTGACAATATGACCTGCTGCGCTGAAAACTTGCTCAGATGACACACTGCTGGCCGGACAGGAGAGTATGTCCAAAGCAAATTCAGCGAGTTGTGGCCAGACATCTAATTTTCCCACCCAGTCTATATGTATAGCACTTTTTTAAAGATATAATGCTATACACCTGCACCAGGTATTTCTTGTCTCTCAGGATAAGACGGATTTGATATACACACTATCAATCAGAAGGGTCCAAGTATAGAAATTGTCTATATATATAGCACTTTTTTAAAGATATAATGCTATATACCTGCACCAGGTATTTTTGTTTCTCAGGATAAGACGGATGTGATATACACACTATCAATCAGAAGGGTCCAAGTATAGAAATTGTCTATATACACACACACACACACACACACACACACACACATATATACACTCACCGGCCACTTTATTAGGTACACCATGCTAGTAACGGGTTGGACCCCCTTTTGCCTTCAGAACTGCCTCAATTCTTCGTGGCATAGATTTAACAAGGTGCTGGAAGCATTCCTCAGAGATTTTAGGCCATATTGACTTGATGGCATCACACAGTTGCCGCAGATTTGTCGGCTGCACATCCATGATGCGAATCTCCCGTTCCACCACATCCCAAAGATGCTCTATTGGATTGAGATCTGGTGACTGTGGAGGCCATTTGAGTACAGTGAACTCATTGTCATGTTCAAGAAACCAGTCTGAGATGATTCTAGCTTTATGACATGGCGCATTATCCTGCTGAAAGTAGCCATCAGATGTTGGGTACATTGTGGTCATAAAGGGATGGACATGGTCAGCAACAAAACTCAGGTAGGCTGTGGCGTTGCAACGATGCTCAATTGCTACCAAGGGGCCCAAAGAGTGCCAAGAAAATATTCCCCACACCATGACACCACCACCACCAGCGTGAAACGTTGATACAAGGCAGGATGGATCCATACTTTCATGTTGTTGATGCCAAATTCTGACCCTACCATCCGAATGTCGCAGCAGAAATCGAGACTCATCAGACCAGGCAATGTTTTTCCAATCTTCTAATGTCCAATTTCGATGAGCTTGTGCAAATTGTAGCCTCAGTTTCCTGTTCTTAGCTGAAAGGAGTGGCACCCGGTGTGGTCTTCTGCTGCTGTAGCCCATCTGCCTCAAAGTTGGACGTACTGTGCGTTCAGAGATGATCTTCTGCCTACCTCGGTTGTAACGGTTGGCTATTTGAGTCACTGTTGCCTTTCTATCAGCTCAAACCAGTCTGCCCATTCTCCTCTGACCTCTGGCATCAACAAGGCATTTCCGCCCACAAAACTGCCGCTCACTGGATGTTTTTTCTTTTTCGGACCATTCTCTGAAAACCCTAGAGATGGTTGTGCGTGAAAATCCCAGTAGATCAGCAGTTTCTGAAATACTCAGACCAGCCCTTCTGGCACCAACAACCATGCCACGTTCAAAGGCACTCAAATCACCTTTCTTCCCCATACTGATGCTCGGTTTGAACTGCAGGAGATTGTCTTGACCATGTCTACATGCCTAAATGCACTGAGTTGCCGCCATGTGATTAGCTGATTAGAAATTAAGTGGTAACGTGCAGTTGGACAGGTGTACCTAATAAAGTGGCCGGTGAGTGTGTGTGTGTGTATATATATATATATATATATATATATATATATATATAGCACCTTTTTTTTTAAGATATAATGCTAAACACCTGCACCAGGTATTTTTGTTTCTCAGGATAAGATGGATGTGATATACACACTATCAATTAAGAAGGGTCCAAGTATAGAATTTGTCTATATATATAGCACTTTTTTAAAGATATTCTGCTATACACCTGCTCCAGGTATTTTTGTCTCGAAATTGTCTATATATATATATATATATATATATATATATATATATATATATATATAGCACTTTTTTAAAGATATAATGCTTTGCACCTACCAGGTATTTTTGTCTCTCAGGATAAGACAGTTGTGATATACATACTATCAGAAGTATAGGACTTGTATATCTGTACAGCCCGTTTTGGTTCCGTGCACCCTTTGCTGTCCTATGCCTAATCTATCTATCTTTCGTCCTCTCTATATTTCTCTCTCAATCACTAGATGTTTCTCCTCTCTGCTTTCCTAAACTTTCCTTTCCCACAATATCTTCTCAGTAGTCTGTAGTACACAATAGCAGCAGCAGCACCAGCAGCTTGCTTCCTCTCTCTCTACACACTGCGTGGTGCGGTCATGTGACCACTCCTCTTAAAGCAATACCGACGTCACACAGGGGGTGGGCTATTGCAAGATCCCTGCTGATTGGATGTGTTCCGGGCAACACTTCTTGCTTTCTAGAATGGCGACTGCCATTTTATAAAGCAAGGGGGAAAAAATCGGAGTGGATTTCCAAAAATCCGAATCCGATTGGACCCGGATTTTTTGAAAAATCAGAACCGGATCCCATACCGGCCGAACCGGTTCCCTCATCTCTAGTATTAATGTACAAGAACAATATTAATATTTTCTTATTAGTATACCTAAAATCTTTCATGTAGGAAGGGATGTATAAAGCTGCTCCCCCCCCCTTACACTAGTAACTGGGATCACATTGGGACGACATGTACTCTATATTAGAAAGTTTCAGAAAATAGGTTAACCAATATCATTAATTGCTTACCCAACAAGTAATATTGGCCTTGTCATCTATTGTTGTTTACTAGGAGTTGATATAAAGCAGTTTTAGACAAGTAAACTTTCTCTGCTTTATAGCTAAGTAGACTTGCAAATGTGAACATTTTAGCTGCCTAGTATAGTCCTTGCTTAATAAATGTAGAGCATTATGCAAATGAAAATCTGACCAATAATTCATTGCTTTACAAGGATGTTTAATCTCCAGGCATTATTTTAATCAGTACTTAAGACAAGAGAAAAATACAATTCCCTTGAATCATAGAAAGTAATCATTTAATAGCTCATTTATCTGCCATCCTTGATTGAGATTGGTGTAATTTTGTGGTTATAAAAAACAAAGAAACAAATGGAATTCAAGCATCTAGGTAGAGTTAGAGTGTTTGCATTGTAAATTAGACCATACCCAGTCATATTTTTTTATTTGGGCTGATAACTGGGATCACATTGGGCCGACATGTACTCTATATTAGAAAGTTTCAGAAAATAGGTTAACCAATATCATTAATTGCTTACCCAACAAGTAATATTGGTCTTGTCATCTATTGTTGTTTACTAGGAGTTGATATAAAGCAGTTTTAGACAAGTTAACTTTCTCTGCTTTATAGCTAAGTAGACTTGCAAATGTGAACATTTTAGCTGCCTAGTATAGTCCTTGCTTAATAAATGTAGAGCATTATGCAAATGAAAATCTGACCAATAATTCATTGCTTTACAAGGATGTTTAATCTCCAGGCATTATTTTAATCAGTACTTAAGACAAGAGAAAAATACAATTCCCTTGAATCATAGAAAGTAATCATTTAATAGCTCATTTATCTGCCATCCTTGATTGAGATTGGTGTAATTTTGTGGTTATAAAAAACAAAGAAACAAATGGAATTCAAGCATCTAGGTAGAGTTAGAGTGTTTGCATTGTAAATTAGACCATACCCAGTCATATTTTTTTATTTGGGCTGATAACTGGGATCACATTGGGCCGACATGTACTCTATATTAGAAAGTTTCAGAAAATAGGTTAACCAATATCATTAATTGCTTACCCAACAAGTAATATTGGTCTTGTCATCTATTGTTGTTTACTAGGAGTTGATATAAAGCAGTTTTAGACAAGTTAACTTTCTCTGCTTTATAGCTAAGTAGACTTGCAAATGTGAACATTTTAGCTGCCTAGTATAGTCCTTGCTTAATAAATGTAGAGCATTATGCAAATGAAAATCTGACCAATAATTCATTGCTTTACAAGGATGTTTAATCTCCAGGCATTATTTTAATCAGTACTTAAGACAAGAGAAAAATACAATTCCCTTGAATCATAGAAAGTAATCATTTAATAGCTCATTTATCTGCCATCCTTGATTGAGATTGGTATAATTTTGTGGTTATAAAAAACAAAGAAACAAATGGAATTCAAGCATCTAGGTAGAGTTAGAGTGTTTGCATTGTAAATTAGACCATACCCAGTCATATTTTTTTATTTGGGCTGATAAAAAGTAGAAGAGCAATAATAATGTAAAAAAGAATGATTATATTCCATGAGGTTGCACCGAAGTGCTTGGATATGCAGGCTTTGAACACCAAGGTCACTGTGTTACAATCAGCACACCTAGAACATAATAAGCAAAGTTTCTTTCATCTCATAAAAAGGCAATGACTGCAAAAAGCGAGTTGCTCTGAAAGCCTTTATACTAAAGGCGTCAATAAATTAAAGATGTGCTGAAGTACTGTAAATTACAACTAGTGGAAATTGCTAGATTTTATTCTGTGCTTGGATGATGGACAGTCTTGTTTCCGTAGCTTATTCAGTGAACTGTAAGGCAGAAAGAATTCCCTTTGCTTTATATAAACAAAGAAATGCCTAGCGGTTGAGTAGTGTGACATGCAGTACCAGCTCAGCATTTATATGTGAGTGAAGTTTCACCTTGTGTTCCTGCGATAATTATAGTTTTCCGGCTTCCATACAGCAAGAAAATGTATTAGAAAATAAATTAAAGGATTGCAAGGAGATAAAATGCTTAATAGCACTCACTTTTTCTCTTTATATAAGGAAGTAAAATTGAAAAAGAACACCTTTGTACAGATGTGGTAGATAGAGCCGATAGAGCCGATAGGGCCGATAGATAGATAGATAGATAGATAGATAGATAGATAGATAGATAGAGAGATAGAACAGATAGTTGATAGATAGAAGATGCACTATTGAAATAGCCCCAGGTACCAGCAGAAGTGGTCCTTGATCAGGCTCCAATAATATATGTTGAAAACCCCACAGCAGTCTAGCTCAGGTAAAATCAAAGCAATTAAGCCTTTATTTCCATAGGTCCATTACAGCAACATTACAGCTACGGTACGTAATGCACGCTTAAAGCTAATAGTCATACAAGGTGACCTCATTTTATAGATTGCACACACTCCAATTGATTAGTGTCAATGCCAATTAATTGCAGACAAACTGGAGATGAGAGGGCTAGATAGATAGATAGATGAGAGGGATAGATAGATAGATAGATAGATAGATAGATAGATAGATAGCTTTAAATATGAATGCATAATGAAATTTAATACAACTGTCCTCTAAATTTATAGAACCTTTAATACTCACTGTGAGATAACTATAAGATTACAGATGTTCACACAACGTATTTTGGAGCTCCGTTTAAAATGACCTCTGTTATTGTGAGTCTAAAATAACGGACGTTATTTAGCAGCCTGGCCTTCTATTAGTGCAATGACAGGTGTTTGTAGATTATTTTAGTTTCGGATTACTAATTGGACTTTGGGTGTGTCTTAATTGAAAAGTCCATTGAATTTAATAGTAAAGACAAAGAAAGAACAGTGACAAAAGGAAAACTGTGTGTGAACCACTAATAAAAAACCTCAGCTGTTTGCAAAAGACTTCCGAAAATAATGATCATGTTCATTATTTTGACATCCGTGGCAAAAACGTCCATTATTCTGTGTGCATTGGACTGTGTACATTGGACTGTGTGCATTGGACATCCATCTTCTCATTGACTTCAATGCATTGCCATTGTAGTCAGTTAAACCGCGGCAAGAGTGGGCATTTTTTTTAAAATGAAAATCGGCCTCCTTTTCAATATTTTTGACGTTGTGTGAACATAGCCTAAGGAAGGAGCTGAAGCTCACTCTGAAATGTTTTTAGTTATTGGCTAATACCACAAAATATCTAACACCACCAAATAAATCTTAACAAACAAGCCAGTAACATTGTTAGTGATCCTCTACAAGCAAAATGACAGGAACAGAAACTAGATTGAGTTCCATTATGCCATAAGGTTCTTTCCGCACAGTTGTCACTTTAGCACCAAAACACGGCCATCTATTAATGATGACAGCTGCAAATAATATTCATGATGTGCTAAATTATTTATTTATTTTTTAGATATGGTGTAAATGTGTCTCAAATAGAAAAATTAGACTGTGAGTCCTTAGGACAAGCAAAACATCATGCACTATCATCATGCATAAAACATCATTCTATATGACGGTTTATGTGCACTATTTTTTCACAGGATGCTGATGGAGTGTTACATTTATATAATGGGGTGTCAGATAACTTTATTGTAAAATATTCAAAAGTTTTCAAAATGAGCAAATCAGTAAAAATGTGCCTCATTGGCATTTCACCTTTGGTGGGCTTTCTTAGTATGGAGCCATATTTGCTGCATTTAAGACAATTGAGGTTAAAATGTTGAAATACGGATGCAATTTCAGGTCTGTATATCTAGTAAATACAAATATAGCAGCATAATAGAAAACTCGCCCTTCTGGAAAATACTAAGAAGGTAAACTTTAACCGAGTCATTAATCTCTGCCCAACTTATATTTTGATCTGTGGTTGAATCTCTGATTCACATAGCTGTAATTCTTCTTAGTTAATTAGTTAATCTGTGAATGTAGACTATTTACTGCACTTAGTGTCTTTGTGGCTTACCAACAGCATAAAAATGTATGCTATGTGTAGCTTTATGTTATTATTAAAAACAAATAGAGGGATAAGGAGGAACTTAAATTGATTTGACAAAACCCACTGATTTTCTTATAAAACCAGTAGAAGAATCCTTTGTGTTAACATGGCCTAAGGTCCTTATTACAAGGAACAAAAATCATGCTGATTCAGTAGATTATCACTACTTGTAATAGGAATAACATTTAGCGGAAAAAAAGGATCATTGGCTGATTATTGTATTTTCAACATGTTTAAAAATCATGGCTGAGAACAGTGTAAAAATAATAAAGTGTATACTTACTAGAGATGAGCGAACCGGGTTCGGGTTCGAGTGGATCCGAACCCGAACGTTCGTCATTTGATTAGCGGTGGCTGCTGAACTTGGATAAAGCTCTAAGGTTGTGTGGAAAACATGGATACAGCCAATGACTATATCCATGTTTTCCACATAGCCTTAGGGCTTTATTCAAATTCAGACGCCACCGCTAATCAAATGCCGAAAGTTCAAGTTCGGATCGACTCGAGCATGCTCGAGGTTCGCTCATCTTTAATACTTACCCAATCTACCCCTTTGTCCTGCAGCCTTTTGCCCATGTTCTCTGCTCACCACTGACACTTCTGGCCCCATAATCTTTATTTTTGCTCAGCCAATCATAGGACAGTGCTGAGGTCAGTGATTGGCTGATTAGCCTGTGACTGAAGAGATGGGAACAGAAGTGTCAGCGGTGAGCAGGGATCAAGGGGAAAAGTCTGCAGGACAAGAGGGTAGAATAGGTAAGTATAAACTTTATTTTTTCATGTGAAAAGGCTGCACAGACATTGCTAATAATATCCGTGAAGCCCTCTTGCTCGATTATCAAGCATGTATAAGCGTGTATAGGCGATTGGTGCTCGCTTACAGGGAAATGTCAGGGCATGTAAAATGGCCCTAAGAGACCACCCTCAATGTGTGCAAAATGTACATATACACTTTTTAAAGGACTCTAAACTTTGTTGTTAGCATTGCACACCAAGGACTGGTAATATATAAGATTTATGAGATTGTTAACCAACTAATAAAAACCATACTCAAGTGGCAAGTAAAGTAATCTCAAATGGTTTTGCCTTCATCTTGAAATTTAGGACCATTGTAGGGACCGAATATGGTATACAACCCCAGGTAACAGCAGCAGATGAAGCATGACATACAGCTAGTAAAAATTGACAGTCAAAATCGAACTTATTCAAGATTAATGAAAGATGCTAAAAATATTTAAACTATTACAGGATTATTGAGCAAAAATTCTATTATGCTGCCAACAGAACAGCGTGGAGCGTGGAATTTGTTTAGTACTTTGTCATATTAGCAAGCACAAAAGCAATACAGAAATAATTGCAAAGCTTGTCTGATTTTGCTTGGATGAGTATTATTAATATTACAAGCATTTGCAGTGCTATATATTGTAAAGTTGGGTTCTAACATTTAGATGTTTCTACTTTTCATATCCAATATGTTATTATCCTGTAACTGTACCAAGCTTATATCGGCAATGTAAAGCTGGCAATAAACTTGACTTGACCTGTAGATCTAGTTCTTGTGCTTTGGTCATGGTCAGCTCATTGTATTATGTCGGAAGTGCCTACAGTTTTTATATGGTATTAACAATTTTAAACCTATGACTAACATCAGATGTGTATGCATTGTTGTAGGTATAACCGCAAACAAAAAAATTGGACCTTGCTTCTAGAAATCTTGTTTTAATTTAGAGAACTATTAGACAGGAAATGGCCAACAGACCAATAGAAGCTTTATTATTCCCATTACAAACAAACACATTAAAATAATTTGATTTAAATTAAACTAGTATACGTTTCCATATGAAATATGTTTCCATGGTGAAACGCATTGATTAAATGCAGAGAAAATTCCTGGTGGATTTAATATAATGCAATTTTTAAAAATAATTGGCCAGATTATCCCCAACCCCTACTGTTTATTATATTATGTAGGGAAATATTTCTTGTTACGGTGTCTGTGGTTAACAAGATGAAAAAATCAGATGTATTAATGTTTCGTTTGAAAGCAAAAATATATTTACGTTTTATATTGTGCAGGGATTTCGGGATAAAACCACTTTAATGTAAAATTGATCGTAGGCTTTTGGGCAAACTAGTAGTGGTATATTGTTTAACCCCTTAAGGTCAAAGCCAATTTTCGTTTTTGCGCTTTTGCTTTTTCCACTTTATGTTTAAAAGGCCATAGCACTTGCATTTTTTCACCTAGAAACCCATATGAGCCTTTATTTTTTGCGACACCAATTGTTCTTTGCAATAATAGACTTTATTTTCCCTTAAAATATGCTGCGAAACCAGAAAAAAATCATTTGCGCTGTCAAATTGAAAAAATAAAGAATTTGTTTTTATTTCAGGGAGTTTCATGTTTACGTTGCTCACCCAGGGGTAAGCTGACTTGTTATATATGTTCCTCAAGTTGTCACAATTACAACGATAGGTAACATGTATAACTTTTATATAATGTGATGGCTTGTAAAAAATTCAAACCCTTGTTAACAAATATATGTTTCTTAAAATCACTCTATTCCCAGGCTTATAGCGCTTTTATCCTTTGGTCCATAGGGCTGATTGAGGTGTCATTTTTTGCGACATGATGTGTTCTTTCTATCAGTATCTTGATTGCGCACATGCAACTTTTTGATCGCTTTTTATCACATTTTTTCTGGATTTGATGCGACCAAAAATGCGCAATTTTGCACTTTGGGATTTTCTTGCGCTTACGCCGTTTACCGTGCAAGATCAGGAATGTGATAAATTAATAGTTCAGGCGATTATGCACGCAGCGATGCCAAATATGTTTATTTATTTGTTTATAGATTTATTTATATTTATAAAATGGGGAAAGGAGGGGTGATTTGGACTTTTTTTTATTAATGAAAAAACATTTTTACTTTTTTTTTTTTACTTTAACTAGGTGTCCCCCTGGGGGACTTGTATATACACAGCACTGATCTCTCTTAGAGATTAATGCTGTGTATATACACAGCAAAGATCAATTAGATCGGTCATACATTACACTGGCCTGCTGCAGGCCATAGCAATCTATTGCCAAGCCGGGACCAGCGTCATTTCGGCGCTGAGGCTCGACACAGGCAGAAGGATGGATCTCCCCCCTGTGATGCGATCCAACCCACTAGACACCAGGGATGCATGGAGCTAAGCCTCTAAATGCAGCAGCTGTCAGGTTTGACAGCTGCATTTAGAGGCTTAACCCCTTAAGGACAGAGCCAATTTAGATTTTAGCGTTTTCGTTTTTTCCTCCTTGTGCTTAAAAGGCCATAGCACCCACATGAGCCCTTATTTTTTGCGTCACTAATTGTACTTTGCAATGACAGGCTGAATTTTTGCATAAAGTACACTGCGAATCCAGAAAAAAAATAAATGTATGGTAAAATTGAAAAAAAAAACGCATTTTGTTTATTTGGGGGAAATGTGTTTTTACGCCATTCGCCCTGGGGTAAAACTGACTTGTTATATATGTTCCTCAAGTCGTTACGATTAAAACAATATGTAACATGTATAACTTATATTGTATCGAATGGCCTGTAAAAAATTCAAACCATTGTCAACAAATATACGTCACTTAAAACCGTTCCGTTCCCAGGCTTATAGCGCTTTTATTCTTTGGTCTATGGGGCTGTGTGAGGTGTAATTTTTTGCGCGCATATACGAATTTTTTATCGCTTTTTATTACAATTTTTCTGGATTTGATGCGACCAAAAGTGCGCAATTTTACACTTTGGGATTTTTTGGCGCTGACGCCATTTACCGTGCAAAATCAGGAATGTGATTAATTAATAGTTCGGGCGATTATGCACGCGGCGATAGCAAATATGTTTGTTTATTTATTTATTTATTTACTTTTATTTATAACCTGGGAAAAGGGGGTGATTTAGACTTTTATTAGGGGAGGGGGCTTTTTACTATTAACAACATTTTTTTTTTACTTTTACACTTATACTAGAAGTCCCCCTGGGGGACTTCTAGTATAAGTGCACTGATCTCTCATAGAGATCTCTGCAGCATAGATATGCTGCAGAGATCCATGAGATAGGCACTCGTTTACTTCCGGCTGCTGCAGCCGGAAGTAAACGAGTGCCGAGTCAGGGACGGCGCCATCTTGGAGCGGTCCCCGGCCGGCTTCAGAAACGGAGATCGCTCCTCCGGGATGTTCGATCTCCTCCACTAGACACCAGGGAAGTGCTGCGTCCGGTAATCGGATGCAGCTGCCATGTTTGACAGCTGCATCTGATTACTGTATTAGCGGGCACGGCGATCGGACCGTGCCCGCTAATACCGGCGGTCCCAGGCTACAAGCGTCACCCGGGACCCCGGCAGCCCCGCTCTGAACGTCCTTAACGGCATCAGGGCGTAAATATACGCCCTATGTCGTTAAGGGGTTAATTAGCCGGCACGGCAACGGGGCCCATGCCGGCTAATAAAGGCGCTCCCCGGCTGCATATCACAGCCGGGAGCGGTGCCGTTCAGAGTGGGGTCCCGGCAGGACCCCTCTCTGAACTCCCCCTGTGGCACCATGACATATCAGTTACATCATGGGTTGCTAAGGGGTTAACATTAAACTTAACTGACATATTTAGGTCATTAGGTA
The DNA here is from genome assembly GCF_027789765.1 of Dendropsophus ebraccatus. Classification (NCBI taxonomy): domain Eukaryota; kingdom Metazoa; phylum Chordata; class Amphibia; order Anura; family Hylidae; genus Dendropsophus; species Dendropsophus ebraccatus. The sequence continues at coordinate 129,495,749 of NC_091456.1, forward strand.
CCCATACTGTAACTTGAGTTTAAAAAAAAATATATAATAATAACAATATTTTAGTAATGTAAATGTAAATTCATACAACATCTCCCCTTTAAATTGCGTGGCTTCACAGTGTTTATAGGGTCAGTCATCTAGTATTTTGAATAGCTTACATGATTTAGACATGGAATATAAATTTACATACCCATAGCTCTATATATATATATATATATATATATATATATATATATATATAGATATATTTTGGATATGTCACTGGTAAAGTGTTCGAGGGGATGTACATCTCACCCAGGTTAATACGTAGCGTGAGATGGTGAGTCCAGGAGGGATCTGTGCTCAGCAGTGTTATGCTGCTGAGCTATTATTTATTATTGCCGGGCCTGGACTTACATGGAATGGCAGGTAGGTTTTGGTAGTGGGACTTGCCATTCCCTTCCCCCCGATCCAGGTCAGGTTTTGGGGTCAGGTGTTTCTGACCCTAATCAGCCTGACAAGGTAAAAGCCCTGCAGAGGATCCAGTGTTTGCTCTCAGCCAGGGGTGAACAGCCTGCATGCTGATTCTCCTGGGAGCAAGGAATACAGACGCTGCTGGAGCATATATATACCCTGCGGTATCCAGGTGAAAGACGCACTGTTTGTCTAGTGTCAGATAGGTGAAGAAACCTGTTAGTAAGCGCCCAGACGGGCAAGACCTTTTTGTTTGTTTTATTCTTAAAGCACGGTGCTGCTGTGTTTTGTTTGATGGACTGTTTATGCTGCAAATAAACGCCAAGCTGTTATTTTACAAAGCCAAGTCTGCTGTGAACTGTGTCCAAACACACCATCCCCCGGGAAGATCCCTACAATATATATATATATATATATATATATATATATATATGGAATCTAAGGCTGGAGCTACATAGCAATTTATGGCTGTAACATGGGTCAAGCAGCAAGAATCACAAGTTTTTCAATGCTGTGATCACAAGTGAATGGTTATCGTATTGCAACCTATAGGGTGGCACAACCACAATCCCGGAGTTGAAAGAAAAATCTATCTCAGGTTGATTTCTTGTGTCTGTAAGGTTGTGTTTGCAGTCATTTAAAAAAAAAAAAGTTTTCTTAAGTATACTGTAGCAATATGTTCACATACAGGCAAAAATGGACAGGTCCCTGAGAAACAATAAGACAAGCAAGAATGGAAAGGATATATGTCAAGGATCCAGTCACTAATGAATAACTGATGTGCATATCTATATCAATAGCTATACCTTGTAGACTAATCTGCTGCCTTACTCTGCTCTACTATTAAAGATGACTACCATTGGAAAGTTTCCCCAAATATGACCTGAAATCCAATAGAAGATGCTGCTAAGGGATGTTTAAACTTAATAATTTTAGTAACCTATTGCCAAATCCCTGCAACAATATTATTCACGTTATGTTTTTACTTCATGGAATTTAAATACTTGTTCCGGGCAATGAAACAAAAACCATGAAAAAAAAAATCCATGAATTGGTAATTACTGTTTTGTTACCATGGACATAGCGATTCTCTTGAATGATTATTATAATTTCTTTGGCCAGCTCAATGAATGCTTGTAGGTAAAGTTTTTGTCTATAAGCATGGTTAGGGACAGCAGAACGCAACCTCAGCAATAAATATGACTAGATTGAGCTTAAAAAACATGGATTCGGATACATAAAACATACATATTGCATTAGTGTTCCCACTTTCATGTTTCATAAGTCTTTTAATAATGTTTAGACTGTTCCCAGTGGAATGTGCTGTATATTGAATCATTCTGAGGGTATTTATGATTCGGTACAATGCAGTGATATGCTATAAAAGACAGTACAACAATTAACTTTGTTAAGGTCTTTGTCGTTTTTTTTAACCTGATCAGTCACTTTACATTTTAAGGCTGGGTTCACACTACAGGAGACACCAGCTGTTCTGTAACCCAGCTGTATCATAGAACAGATGGCGTCAGTGACGTTCATCCCGACAGGTACTGCAGTACGGGTCGGATGAACTTTGTGGTGAATTAGGATGCAGGTGCATCCTTGTGACCCACATCTCTATTCACCATAGCACTGTACATTGTGTGAGCTGTCAATGTTGGGCAGCCTCTATTCAATGGATATTTGAATGAATGACATGTCAGTTTTTCCTGCTTCCTCTGCCACTAACTGGCTTGCTGGGCTTGAAACGTCACGTCTCAAGCCCACATCAGAGACCAGGAAGCGGGTTGGAAGTGGCCGGGAAGCATGGATCTGAGCAGCGCTATCCAGGACCTGGTGCTGAAACCGGGGAGGTAAGTGGCCATCATTTGCCCTTATTCACTTCCTCCCTGGCCATAGCCAGAAAAGCCCCCTAGCCCGGAGTACCCCTTTAATATAGTAGACAGAGCTCTGACCTGAAACCTAACATCTCTAGATAGGAAAGTGGCTGTCCCTTAATAATCCCCATCAAACCGGACAGAGTTTATGGGGAATAATGGCAGAAAATACCCAATGCCAGGTTTGCAAACTTTTTCTTTTTTTTTTTCTTCTTTTTTTGTCACAAGGCCACAACATAACAAAATGTAAAAAAAGTAAAAGGTTCTAAAGATTTTCCAAATGTATTGAATATTTAGGATCTGTCTGGAAAGTATCCAGCTATGAAATATGTAAAAAAAGAAACATCTCAGTCCCCTTCAAATTAGGCTCCTTTAGACCTTTAACAATTATTGCAGATTCTCTGAAAAATACTTTGTTGGAATTTCTTTCTGCTTTCTTACTTTATTTTCCATAATCCTATTGACAGTCAGTTCGCAAAAAGCCTCATGGAGCCACATCGCGGCAACAAGTTCTGAGCCATCTTTGAATTCTTCTAAATACAAATAGTTTCCACAAAGGAAGGTTCAAGCTTAAAACAAGATTTGGCGCAGATTTGTTGCTCTACTCGTCCTGTTGAATGACAGCCACACATTACACGCGCTTATTTAAAGGCATCTAAAGCCCCCACTGACATTCATAATTAAATTGTCAGTGTTCACATATGAGCATTCTAGTCCACTCTTCTTGGCTGTCAGGTTACATTGATGTCACGCAAACTGTTCTCGTTATAGTAACAATGGCTGGATACTTCCGGACAGACCATGGGAAGCATATATTGGATTAAAAACCCAGACTACTCTTAACAGTACAGGAGAGAAGAACTCCTTTATTATGTTTTGGCTTAATTAAGAGCACAACTGTATTAAGCCTCAATGACCTGCAGTATGGTATATCTGGCACTGGACATTATCAATAGCATAAATAATATATTATTTTTGTTTCTATTATGTTGCATGTTTCTTTTTTTCTGAATTACCTTGATTGTTATTCATGTTTTATGTATTAGGTGCTATAAATTGGAGACATTACTTTCTTGATTCATTAAATTTAGAGTTTGGAAGCGATACTGTCTAAGATTGACTGAAATATATCAAAAGATGCGTTCCCTATACTTTATTGTATAAAAAAAATCACTTTGGCATCATAATACAGTATTTGCAACATGTATAATAAAATTGCTTAAAATGTATCAATGTTAAAGGTGATTTTACTGTATAACATTTTATATAAAGTTTTTGGCTACACAGCCTTTGGCCATGTTCACACAGTTTGCAACAGCGGCCGATATTTATTGAAAATTTCTAATGACATATAAACACATATTCAGCCAGTTCCGGGCAGAAAGAATACACACAACTAATATGCGTTAAGGGTCTCTTCAAGGGATACGGCTACAATTATGACGCCCAGGACTGTGATGCATGTCCAGACTGATAGGCTACCCTCTACAATGATTATGCTAGTTGATAGCAGGCAAGGGTGTGAAAAACTGCAATTAAAAAATACCGGCTTTATTCATTATAAAGGGCCAGTAATAGGAGAAACAATCTAGATTTTCAATCAGTTTACCTGCTTTGATCCAGTACCAGATTCTGTGCATTGCTTCTCCAATATATTTAAAGCAAGGACTGATATTACTTCATACATTGTACTAGGAAAAGTGAACAGTCACTGCACATTATTGAGAGGAAATAGGTGCAGGGTGCAGCACACCAAAGAGGTGCAGAAGCATAGACATCCATGTGCATATACGAGCTGTGCATTGCTGCTCTGCCTGTGGATTGGAGAGGAATATGGGTGTTTCTATAAACAGCACCAGACGGAAGTATAGACACTTTATAATAACACAAATGTGGGCATGTTGATGAGGCAGAGTGAGGCATGCATGGCAATTGAGAGGAGGCAAATGGCATACATTAGTAGATTAAGCAATGATATGTGGGTGAACCTATATTTTAATTCCCCAAAGAGTGACACCATGCCCCACAAATTAAATGTGGTTTGTGGACTGCTGGCACCGCTACTGCACAGAAAGAGAGAATAGCCCGAGATGTGTAGGTGCAGGTAATTAAAGAGCAGACTAGAATCCTGTGTGTTTTGGTAAAAATAGAATACGTTACTGTAACTCAGTGTAAACAGTACACATGATACAACAGTACAAATCTTTACAGAGAACAGGTGCTGAGAGTTGAGGTAGAACCAGAGAGAGAAAGAGAGAGATAGAGAGAGAGCAGAGCAGTTGTCAGAGGGGCCCTGCCCAATGTAGTAAGTGTGCTCTGCCAGACCAGGTGACGTAATAGAAGAGGTTAAAGAGAATACTCATACTCACGGATTACTGTGTTAGTCTTCAACTGCCTTATGCCCTCTAGTTGTGGGCTACCCATCCTAGGTGGATAAGAGCCCCAGTCAGTTATCTGGGTGTAGCAGACTTCTAGGATTACCCAGTTGTCCTGCACTGTGCAGTGGGATACGTAGACATAGTGTAGCTTTGTCCCACTAGGGCCAATTCCTATTGCTTCAGGCAACTGCCCTGCACTTTTTAGAGAGGTTGCTGGCGTAGACAAGGCTGTAGCTCTGCCCCCTCTGAAAGGCCTTACTAGAAGCAGTATTAAACTACAAAGGAAATTATGCCAAGGATGAAGGTAAGTGACTTACCTTCATCCTCAGTGTCTCGTACACAATAAGGAGCTATCAGTAGGTAGAATTCCATCCACCCTGTTAATAATTTCCCTTTAAGGGAACTAATACTTCATGGGCTACATAAGGGGGCAATATTTTGGAAACTATGGGTGGGCAGCTTGTATCAAGGTAGGTATTGTTATAAAAGTGCAGAGCCTAACATATACATCTAACAGATTCTGCATAGGGTGATAACTCCAATCAGAGAAGACGACTCTGAGTCACTGGTGTACTGTAACTGTGCTGTAATAAGGTCCGGCTGCAGGTTTTTATGGGCCCTTGGGTGACAAAGCCTCAGCAAGCCCCTCATCCACACACTATGCACAATCACTTGAGACATCACTAACATACACAAAAACACATTATTGACACTGACTGACGCTGACAGACACAGACAGACTGACACTGACTGACTAACACTGACACACAGCACTTACAGGTAAGTCTTCTTCCTCTTCCTCTCTGTCCAGCTGATCTTCACACTGTGGGGTTCAGTACCTTTCAGTCATGTGATCAGGTCCTTTACTCTTTTCTCTCTCTCTGTGCAGGTCCTACTCCGTCTTCTGTGTCTTCTGATGTTCAGCACTCACCCTACACTACAGTGCATTACATGTTCCTGTGGCAGGGGCAGACATAGACTGCAGAGGGCCCCTGTGCAAAAACTTGCTTGGGCCCCCAATAACCTGATTGTACTGCCACCCTTCTGCTTTAAAGGTGCATACACTCAGATGAATGATGTGATCACCTGGGTATCTAGGACATGTTTCCTTAATTCCCTGAAGGGCCTTACAGAACAGAGGTCAGGAGGCACTGGAGAAGTCTCTGGTGGGCCCCGATGTCTGTACTGTACTGCAGTCAGAGCGGGTTTCAGTGTGGAACTGATGCTGGGGACACTTAAATAAAGAAACAGGGAGAAGCTACATGCTGATCCTGTCCTATCCTGGACTGATCTGTATCTGTGACCACAACTCCCTTGTGAATAGCAACTATAACTACAACTCTCAGCATGCGCTTAACTTATGGAGTTCTCAGGGTATGCTGCGAGCTGTAGTTCCTAAAGGAACAACCCCTTGAATTGTTTGTTCATATGTAGTAAAACTCCCAGCATATCCTGAGAGGTTCAGGCTGTCTGTGATGGTTGAGAGTTGTAGTATTTGCAGCTGTTGTAGTTAGAGGGTACTAGGTGCGTTTTACACTGACTGACTGTGGAAAATCAGAATATACAATCGGAATTTATCATTTATGCCCCCAGCATACATTAAGGAAAAGGTGTAGGTCACAATGGATTTACTAAGAGGTGTGCTCCTCTTACTAAATCCAACAGCGTGCATAGGGATGGGGCTTTATTAAGACTGGTGTACGGGTACACTAGTCTTGATAAATTTCCCCAAAATGTTGTGTGGAGGCTCAGTGTGTGGAAGTCACCCCAGAACTTTTGTAATGTCAGAAGTTTTAATGTTGTTGTGGCATGGTCTTCTCCCTGCTCTGTGCCAATAAAATCAGTCATCACGTGACAGAGCCTGGACAGGACCACGCTTAACGATTGGTACAGGGGGCAGAGGGACACTGAGGGACACAGGGCACAGGGACCTGACGAAGTCACCGGAGGGTGACGATACGCGTGGGGTTCTTTGCCGGGGGTAGCAGTTCCATGACCCTGTATCCATCCAGGCACCGAAATATATACATTTTCTGCCTGTGTAGCGCTGGGTGACATATATTTTACAAAATTTCTTAGCCTCATACATCTATATATCTTTTATGGTTTGGCATTTTGGTTTGTTGCTTTGCCGATATCTTTGATTTATTTTTGGGTCATGTTGACAATATTATTTGTTTGCTACCCCCCGTAGGTCTGATACCCTTTATTGATTGTGTGGGTAGACCGTAGACTTGCATGTTCCTTATTGGAATTTTTAAATGTTTTTAAGTGTATTGTGTAGTGGTGTTTTTTGTGAGTGTTTTATATATTGTGAGTACTTTCAACTAATAAAAATTACATATATATTTTTCTGGACATATATCTTTATGTACTTATTATATGGTGGAGTGCACTTAATATTTGTCTAGCTCTTTGTCTCTCTGTGGGTTAACATTATTGCTATCTAGACATTGAGTGGCACCCCCGTTATTTCACACAGTATTTGGTTGAGCCACCTGTTGTTTCTTATGCTTAACGATTGGTACAGGGGGCAGAGGGACACTGAGGGACACAGGGCACTGGAGGGACGCTGAGCATCCCTCTACCATCATCCTTTCCAGCAGCCACAGCCCGCACAGCTCTGGGAGTCGGGTCGTGACATCACCATGTTATCCAGGAAGCCTTGATGCAGTAGTAAGTGCAGGGAAAAAGCACTTTATATGCATTTCCCATAATAAGTGTATATTGGTGATTTGTATCACTTTGGGGGGCAATACAATACTTTAATATAAATTTTCGATGGACTTCTTTTTTTAACTGTCAGCAATAAATACAGTTTCTGATAAGGAGCAACTAAGAGGTACAGAGAAAGGAGCTGACCCCCCCACCCCCACCCCCTTCACGCATATCGACCGCAGGAACATCATTTTATTTCTATTTGAATTGCAGACACATTTGGGTATATCTTCCTACACAGTATATGAGCGCATTCCCTGTATATATTCTGGTCTTATGTCCTGCTAATCCTGGGATTCTGATTTCCGAGAGCAAATTATGCACAGGACGCCCTCTACTCTAGGGCCTGCCCTGACCGGCATTACAGGTTGCCTCATAGCACTAAATTTAAACAGGTGACTATAAGCATCAATTGCCTGTGAATATAGTGTTTCACATTTGTTTTTCGTCTTATTGGATGTTATTGTACCTATTCCTGGCTTATTCCCCTGGCTTCCAATTTACAGTTCTGGTTCTGACATTCCCACCTGGTTATGCCCATTTCCATTGCTAGCTAGATCAAGAGGGGCATCCTGCCTTACTGCTTCACTGCAACTGCCCATTCAACCCAGAATAAAACTATTGTGAAACCCTCAGCCATCTGTAGTAAGGGCCATCCATTTTATTATTTCCTGATGTTTAATTTTTAAAGCCAGCGTGAGCCCTGGCTTTAAAGCACCGAAGCTACTATGTGCATATGCTACAGTATGCAGAAGGGTGGGTGGAACATATGTAAAGTGTCATCATTATTATTGAAGTTATCCATTATTTTTCTACAAAAAGACATTTTATTAGCCATCCTTTTATAAGTTTATTATAACTGCCATATGACCAATGTACATAAAACTGGTATTTTTTGGGAAGCTGTTGACTATATTCACCATATGGCTGAGTACTCTGATAAATGTTAATTGGCTAGCAGCTCTTGACAGATGGAGCTTCCTTATCTTTGTGCTATATAGCTTCTACCTGTAGCTGGTAGGTAAATAGGTAGCTGCAGAATATAATGCTAGTAGCTCCAATCATAGTTCCATCTGTAATCTTAAAAAGTAAAATTTTTATAGGTATTTTCTAGACTCTTAGTCTCACTGCAAATGCAGTAAAACATACATATTTAATCATATGCTAATTAAACATGTAAAATGTAGTTACTAGCAGGAAAAGAAATATGTAGCTGCGTCCAAGTTTTAGCACAATGAAAGAATTTTAGGTACATCCACAAAGAGATGGCGGAAGAGATTACGAAAATCTCATAGACACGCTTCTTTGTGATGTCATCCAGACTGACTGAAAGCTGCAAATGTTTATTCTTAGCAAGCAGCAATTCACAAGGGGAATCAATTTGTCTCAGCCATGCTAGAGAGTTTAATGGATAACGTAACCAACTCTGTAGCATTATTGCACTAAAGTGTTGAAAGTGTGGAATAAATTCTACTGAGACTCAAAATTATTTAAAGTTTAAAGGTTGTTTCAGTTAATTAAGTTTATCAAGATTTTTCTGATTTCTACACTATAGTTTGTTTCAAAAACTAAATTGCTTTCTTACAAATTTAATTAGTCTAGAATAGCTGTGTAAAGTGTCCCCGCTATATAAAACTAATTAAAAGAATAAACAGATTTTTTTTAGCTAGGATAGAGCAAACTATTATTCTAGAGTATTGCCCCAAACCCCTAAAATGAGAAATTATCAGACAGATGCTGATGGGGAAATTGTGTGCCTCTAAGAAAAGCCAGACTCAATTGATTCTGGATTGCAGTAGATCAGGGGTGGAAAAACCTCCGGCCCGCGGGTCGCATCCGGCCCCTGAGACGTCGCGATGGGGCCTGAGGCTCCCCTGTGACACGCGCCGCACTAGAGGGGAAGGAGCCGGCGCACACAGCATCCTCCGGTGTCTGTGATAGCTGCCAGGAGGATGCTGTCTGTGCCAGCTCCTTCCCCACCAAAGCGGCGCATGTCTTCCGTCTCCTGCGGTCTGCGCGCAATGACGTCATTTCATCGCGCGCCGCCTGCAGGAGAAGACGGGCACAGGCTAGAGAGGAGAGAAGAGGACCTGGACAACTTGGGAGCGGAGGAACGGTGAGTGGGATGTTTATTTTTATTTGGGGGTTAACTAGGCTACCAGGGACATGACTTATGGGGGTTAACTAGACAACAGGGACATGACTGATAGGGGTTAACTAGGCTACCAGGGACATGACTGGGGGGGTTAACTAGGCTACCAGGGACATGACTGGGGGGATTAACTAGGCTACCAGGGACATGACTGGGGGGGTTAACTAGGCCACCAGGGACATGACTGGGGGGGTTAACTAGGCTACCAGGGACATGACTGGGGGGTTAACTAGGCTACCAGGGACATGACTGGGAGGTTAACTAGGCTACCAGGGACATGACTGGGGGGGGGTTAACTAGGCTACCAGGGACATGACTGGGGGTTAACTAGGCTACCAGGGACATGACTGGGGGGGTTAACTAGGCTACCAGGGACATGACTGGGGGGTTAACTAGGCTACCAGGGACATGACTGGAGGGTTAACTAGGCTACTTGGGACATGACTGGGGGGGGGGGGGGGTTAACTAGGCTACCAGGGACATGCCTGGAAGGTTAACTAAGCTACCAGGAACATGCCTGAGGGGGTTAACTAGGCCTACCAAAGGCATCACTGGGGGTTAATTAGGCTACCAGGGACATGACTGGGGGGTTAACTAGACTACAAGGGACAGGCACTGGGGGTTAACTACAATAGCAGCGGCACTAGGGGAACAATACTTTGCCTTGCCCGTGGTGCTGCAAACACGCTACTAACTGCCGCGCATGGTATGCGGCCCTCGAATGATTTTATTAATGCCTGACCGGCCCTCAACATGGAAAAGGTTCCCTTCCCCTGCAGTAGATGATCATGAATGCTCAGGCCTGTATACAGTACTTTTAGGGGACATCCAATTGGTTATCCTTGTCTTGTCTTTGCAGTTTGTAGCACATGTTCTAGGAGTCTGTGCCATGTATCTCTCTAGTTCTATGTAAACAAGTATTTCTTGTTTTCTGGTTGTGTTATTCTAATAGTTGTTGCTGTTGACCTGTTTAACTTGTGTAGATGAAAGTTTCAATGTTTAAGTTTTGTTTTTCTGGTTCCTAAATGCTTCTTGTTGTTTATGTTAGGAAATATAAGTCCAGGTCTTACATAATGACATTGCATGGACAGTGAGGTTTGGTGGTGTGCGGTGTTAAACAACAGTTTAGGCAGAGATTATTGACAGGGATAGTCTTTATATCTCTTTCTTATTTTATGCTATATTCCCGACTACCATGATTATAATTTGTCTGTGCCGTCATGCATTCCATCACCTGATTCCAGTCATCTTATAGTGAGTTACTAATTTTGCTCTTATAACCTAAGATACTAAAACATGCTTTTTATTTTTTCTTGCAACTTGCCATTCTACTCTGCTGTACTTTAAACCCTGTTGGTATTTGAATACTGGAAGCTATAGTTTGGACCCAGGAAGCTGAACTGCTATCGGTAAAGCTAAGTCCTGTTGTCTAGAGTACACTTGTCATGGTTACTATGGGGACCATCTTTCACAGTAACAGTCTTACACTTCAGGACTTTTCTCTGAAGCTACAGATCTGTCTCTAAGGCCTCTTTCATGCATTCCATAGGCTGTCTGCAATTGTGAACAGTACTACAGATCCATTCATTTTATTGGACAGTTCACACATCTCTACATTTTACAGGGCCATAATCTGTGCCAAAAAAACAAGCTGGTCCTATTACTTACCAGCAATTAAGGCATAGATCACTATTCTCTATTGAATAGGTTCGTGCATTGCAGAGAGCTATGGATGCAGTTCCGTAATGCTGTCTGTAGCTACAGGTTGGTGACAACAGACAGCCTACAGAATGTGCAAATGTGGCCTACAATAAGTATTCCCCCAGCTGTCTTCTTGTCTCAAACATCCCTGCATTTGTTGAATTTTGTGTCAGAGGCCAATAATGACACTTACTAAACTTCTAACTAGAAATGAGTTAATGTATCAAAATTTGCCTCAGGAATATTCACTAGCCTGCATTGCCCACTGGATTTTTAATTGTACTGTATTTAAAATGCTGGCTATTAGTTAACCTGTTAAGTTTTTCCTTTAAATTTCCTATTTCTTTGAAACATCTACCTAGCTTACGCACAAAAGCATCAATAAGATTATAAAACTGAATAATGTGTTTTCAGCCTAACTGCTTTTTCAACACTATTACACTAAATAAATATAACAGAGACAAATTGTGTGACATTGAAAAGGAAGTAAAGAAATATAATGTTAATTACATAAAATCTGCCCTATGAACGTCTACAATGACCCCTTACCGCAATATTCCAGTCTGTCACCTAAAATTATGGAAAGTATTACTTAAGTATTAATTGCTTTGCCCTTTGCTTTGATTTGTTCATGATTAGATTAATTAGTATAAAAGAGGAACCTTTATGCAAACATTTTTAAGCGTAATGCTTTTATTTAATTATTAAGTTTAATTAATACTTGTGGTTGAGAACCTATTGAAATTGTTTAGCACCAATAGACACAGCCAGACAATACAAAAATATTCTAAACTATCAGGTGGATTGCACTTGACTTGGTAATAATTATGTTACAGAATAAAATTAAGCACCATATCTACAATCTAGTATAAAATATTTTGGAGTTGTCAGTGATTCTATGTGTATAATAAAAGCAGATTCAATGTACAGAAGAATGGACTGGAATTTTTTAGAAGAAAAATAACTCTTGGCATGCAGGCTTTTCAATTTTAACCATTTCTAGACCATGGGTCATTGATGCATCATAATGATCCCATGAGCTGATGTCTATAGCTCTGCCCCCTCTTCTCTGTCCCCTGCCGCTGTTAGAATCTTGTCACAGCAGCAGGGGAGAGAAGGGAAGGCGGCAGAGGTCACAGCTGTGCGTTGAGCGCACCAGCCTTCCCTCCCTTCCGTTCCCCTCAAGCTTGAAACCGGAAGCCTGAGGCTTCCAGTTTTCATGGCTACCATCGGGGCTCTGCGATCACTACAGGGGAGAGAATATTCTTCCTTCTGTATAGGGAGAATTCTCTGCCTATAGATGCTGTGGTTGTGCTGACCACAGTATCAGGGTTTACTCTCAGCACTGGAGAGCGGCTCTGGTGCTGAGAGTTGTACCGGGTCCTGGGCTATCACTGATAGCCGGGACCCGCTGGGGATGACACAGGCACAGCTTCTGCGCCTGTGTCATCCTGCATTGTAAATTAACATCCCTGCAGCATCGGGCATAGGCTGCAGCGACGGGAGGGGGTTAAGTAGCATCTGGTCATTGTATTTTTGACCAGGAAAAAAAAATCAAAACAAAAAAACAAACAAAAAAAAACACCACAATTCTGATCTATTATGCTTTTAACTTAAAGAGGTTATCCAGCACTACAAAAACATGGCCACTTTTCCCCCTACTGTTGTCTCCAGGTCAGGTGTAGTTTGCAATTAAGCTCCATTTACTTCAATGGAACTGAGTTTCAAAACTCCACCCAAACTGGAGACAACAGTAGGGGGAAAGTGGCCATGTTTTTGTAGCGCTGGATAAACCCTTTAAGACCATAGTTGTGCAGTTGGGTCAGGCACTTACAGCCATAGTATAGATACAGAAATGCAGACATATTACACGTATTATAAAAATGAACAGCCCTCCATAGTGTAGAAATCAGGCAGAAGGGGATCAGGAAAAAGAGAAAATGGACATTCACACCTGATGTTGTGGTGCAAATACAAGGCACAACACTCAACCACCGCAGCCACTCCCAGGCAACCACAACGTGATATTACACATATGTGACACTAGTCATTGGGATTGAAATGCAGCAAAACTTTACACTACAAACTTGTTCACAGATTATACCTCACTACGTATCATCTTCACTATAATTTACTACATCTATGTATTGTGGAGGAATCTAAAGTAAACCATTTACGTCTATGGAATGTATTTCCATTGCATAAATTTCTTAAACCACTGGTTTAGATAACCGAAAACAGGGGGAAAATAAAATCATTTTTACTAATTAAAAACCTTCTTATTGGGCTATGGCAGGGGTGAATGTCATCACTGAAGAGGAGGTCAGATCCTGTTAGCCAAGTTTGTGAGAACCTGATCCATTAAACTTACCGGGTTGGGCCTCAGTAACGTAATGACACTGGTCCTGACTTGGTGATCACTAGAGATGAGCGAACCTCGAGCATGCTCGAGTCCATCCGAACCTGAACTTTCGGCATTTGATTAGCTGTGGCTGCTGAAGTTGGATAAAGCCCTAAGGCTATGTTGAAAACATGGCTATAGTCATTGGCTGTATCCATGTTTTTCAAACAACCTTAGAGCTTTTTCCAAGTTCAGTAGCCCCTGCTAATCAAATGCCGAAAGTTCGGGTTCGGATGGACTCGAACACGAACCCGGTTTGCTCATCTCTAGTGATCACGAGAGGCTACTTTCATCAGCCTCTAGTAATCAACCACAGATAGAATAGATCAATGCAGTACACATGTACTGCATTGATGCCTATGAGCAATTATTGTATTGCTTATAGGAGTCCCCCCAGGGAATGGGGAATATATATATATATATATATATATATATATATATATATATATATATATATAAAAACATATTTGCTATTGGCAGGGGCATAGCTAATGTCTCTTGGGCAGGGCCAAGAGGTCAACTTGACCGCCCCCTTCCTCGACCAAGCGATTCTAGATGCTATTGGTACATATATATTTATATTTAATCTAAAGACCGATATTACCAATAATACCAGTATATAGGAAATATTATCACCATACTTATTACCACCATACTGTTACTAAGCAAATTCTGTATACTGAGATCAATATTGACAATAATACCAGTATGTAAGAGGCAAATATTACCACCACAGCACAACCGCTACCATCACCACCATATCGTTACTGACAAAATCCAATATACTAAATCCATTAAAACACAGTACCAGATTACAGGCAATAAATAACACCGCCACATACTGACTAACCCCACCACTGCTACTGAATAATACACTGTACACAGATCACTATCACTTCATCCAGTCATATAGAGGTAGCCCCAGCTCGACACAGGCTCTGTACACTATAAATTACAGTAAAGTTATATTTAGTGACTAATAGGGAACGTCTTCTCTGATCAGAGTTCTTCTCTTTCCATCTTTTTCTTCTGTCCTGGGCCGTTATGAGAACTTCTCCAAGCCACAAATCCACAGAATCTGCCAGACAGACATATTAGGCTCCTCACTCTGACACCACCCTCATCTCTCTACAATCTGTATTGGCCCCTTTACACCCTTATTTAGTGGGTAGGCTTAGTCTATGTGACCCCTCTTATAATATATGCCCCCTTCTGTGTAGACCCCTATAGTACATGCACCCCTCTGTACATACCCTATTGTATACGCCCCCCATGTATTTCCCCTTATAGCTGGCCCCCCAATGTTTTCCCGCTTATACACACTACGGAATACGCATGGAATTTCGAACTGATTTCCTGTCCAAATAAACGCAAAATCCACTCAAAAATCCGTCCTAAAATTTGTTCACATGGAGGAATTTCAATCAGAAAAATTTCGTTGTGGATCTGTGTTCTCTCCAAAGAAAAATCTGCCCTGACAACATCCTGCAAGTCTCTGGCCTGGCATGGTCCCGCTTGACTTTCCGCTTTCCGACTTTCAGCTATTATGCATTTGAATGGGACGTGGGTTACCATTACAAATCACCACTGACACTTAATAAATAAAAACAAGCTTTGTTTACTGTGGTGCAGCACCAGACAGCTTTTTCCTATTTTTCTCCTCTAAAACCATGGTGCATTTTATGATCAGGTGCATCTTATAAAATGAAAAAATATGGGGGGTATCACATTTATGTAAAATAATTATAAAAGAGATCCAAACAAATGTAGTGTATCACAGAATAATGGCTACTAAGAGGGTGGGGGGGAATTATTAAAAAAGTGTTTAATTGAAACAGGACAATCACAGTATAGTGGGCCAAAAAACAGAACAAATTGCAGCCATCCTCAAAACATATTCCTACTAGACATTAAACATTTCAAACAATCAGGTCCCAGCACATTTTACCCATAGATTATGGGTTTCATCAGGGTACCATTAATTGAACAAAGAGTTATATTTTAATAACGATACCATCAGTTATCAGTTGTTCACACTACGTATATTTGAGGCTGTATGTTTGAGGCTGTATAGCAACCAAAACAAGGAGTGGATTGAAAACACAGAAAGGCTCTGTTCACATAATGTTGTAATTGAGTGGATGGCCGTCATTTAATGGCAAATATTTGCTGTTATTTTAAAACAACGGCTGTTGTATTGAAATAATGAAAGTTATTTACCGTTATATGGCGGCCATCCACTCAATTACAACATTATGTGAACAGAGCCTTTCTGTGTTTTCAATCCACTCCTGGTTTTGGTTGCTATGAGGACCTGACATGAGGACCAAATACAGCCTCAAATATACATAGTGTAAACCCAGCCTATATATACTGTGAATAAATGTACAATATTTTCTAACAATTAAATTATAGTGGCTTAATACTCTGGCTTAGAGGGTAGTAGCAAGTGAGTATAATGTCCTTGTTACCTTTTAGATCACTAAGAAAAAGGTTGTGATACAGTCCTTCTCATGAAACTCTGAATGCTTGACCTGTAGATATAAAATTTGTAGATAAAATAAGACTGGCCTCAATTTTCTATATTTTTTATGTGCCTTGTCTCTTTTTTTTTATTACTTTCTTCATGAAATATGCTTATTGCTTGAAATAATTTTGTGACAATAAAAATAGTTATCAAAATAAAGCACGAAGCCAGACACCCAGGCAGCAGTTTGTTCTATGTGATTTGGACAGCTTTAAGATATGCAGATGCAATCAGCCATATTGTGGTAATATGTAATTTAATCAGCTGCAATTTTATTATGAGACAATTTACTGTCTTTTCATGCTCCATTACTCAATAGATATTTTCCCTTGTATCAGTAATATAAACAACAAATGTGTCACACCACCACCTACAAGAACATCCTTTGCTATGTACTTTCCTATAAATATTACAATATATGTTCTTACATAATTGGAGACAAACAGCTGCTATCCAGTGAAGAACAAAAAAAAAATACTGCTAGGGATTCATAATAGGAGCAATAACATAGTGAAACATGTCACAGCTTTTTTTTTTATTCTGTACCTAAATAGTTCTATTTTTTCACATCAAAGCAATAATATTACATTGCTATGCACAATCTAGATAGCAGCAAAACAGCTGTAGTACTACATAATGGTTTCACTGAGTGAAAAGTTCATCTAAAAAAGTTAAATCTAAACTTAAATGCGTAATACTGTAATAATACTAATACAAAATGACAGCTGTACATTTGTGTTAGATGTAGTGCAGCCAGAATTTTTTATCTAACCCTTTTCCTTCCTACAACTGAAATCTGAAATTGTACTTTTATTCTGTTCTCTCCAGCTGAGCGGAAGGTTCTACCTGGTGGGATAAGAGAACTGTTTTCATGGGTTGTGATCATATGCAGAAGGCCTGCTGGTCAGGACACAGAAAGACTGCTGTCAAATGATGAAACTGCTTCCCCTACTAAGGTTTTATTTTTTACAATTTTATGTAAACAAATACATTTTGCTTCCACTATACCTACAAAAAAATCCCCTATTGGTTTCTCCTTTAACAACAACACATATTTTTCCCACCCTCTAAATTAAACCGGATACCAAAATAAGTTAATTTAATCTTTATTCAGTCTATGACTTAGACACACTGAGTGTTTGGGCGTCTACTTGGCAAATGAGGTTCAATGTGGATAAATGTAAAGTTATGCACCTGGGTATTAATAACCCGCATGCATCATATGTCCTGGGAGGAGTTACTCTGGGAGAGTCGCTGATGGAGAAGGATCTGGGTGTACTTGTAGATAATAGACTACAGAACAGCACACAATGTCAGTCAGCTGCTTCTAAGGCCAGCAGGATATTGTCATGCATTAAAACAGGCATGGACTCTCGGGACAGGGATATAATATTACCGCTTTATAAAGCTTTGGTGCAGCCTCATCTGGAGTATGCCGTCCAGTTTTGGAACCTGATTCATAAAAAGGATGTTCTTGAGCTGGAGAGGGTACAAAGACGGGCAACTAAACCAATAAGGAGAATGGAGCATCTTAGTTATGAGGAGAGATTAAAAGAATTACATTTGTTTAGTCTGGAGAAGAGATGTTTAAGGGGAGATATGATTAATTTATTTGAATATATAAATGGCCCCTACAAGAGATATGGGGAAAAGATGTTCCAGGTAAAACCCCCTCAAAGGACAAGAAGGCACTGCCTCCGCCTGGAGAAAAAAAAGTTTAATCTCCGGAGGCGACAAGCCTTCTTTACAATGAGAACTGTGAATCTGTGGAACAGTTTACCAGAGGATATGGTCACAGCAAAAACAGTAGAGGGCTTCAAAACCGGCCTAGACAAGTTCTTAGAGCAAAATAATATAAATGCATATGTATAGAACCTATCACCCCTCCCCCTTCCCTGTATCCATCCCCTCCTTGGTTGAACTTGATGGACATGTGTCTTTTTTCAACCGTATTAACTATGTAACTATCTATATCATAAAAATCAAAGTCTGTCTGTCTGTCTGTCCTTCTGTTTGTCTGTCTGTCTGTCTGTCCTCTATAGACTTCCAAACGCCTGAACCGTTTGACCCCAAATTTGGCACACAGATACATTGGGTGCCCGGGAAGGTTATTGCGAAGGTCCCGTCCCCGCCAAATGTACAGGAGGGGAGGGGGAGGGGAAAGAGAGGCGCCCCATAGAGATGAATGGGAAAATCTCCTCACTGCAAACACAGGTGATATAATTAGCTGCAGCAAACACGGCAGTTGGAGCCTTAGCAACCAATAGGATTACTGCTTTCATTTTCACAGGGAGCAATGGTTGCTAGGGAAGCTGCCTCACAACATCCACAGTAATAACTGGTAGACCCCCTACTCCATCTATACAGTACATGTATATACAGGACCCCCTACTCCATCTATACAGTACATGTATATACAGGACCCCCTACTCCATCCATACAGTACATGTATATACAGGGCACAACAGGTATACTAAACTGTGACTGGGTAACACTGCTACACCAGACCTGACCAATACCGCCATACTGTGCTGGATAACACTGTCATACCAGACCTGACCAATACCGCCATACTGTGACTGGATAACACTGCCAGACCTGACCAATACCGCCATACTGTGACTGGATAACACTGCCAGACCTGACCAATACCGCCATACTGTGACTGGATAACACCTCCATACCAGACCTGACCAATACCGCCATACTGTGACTGGATAACACCTCTATACCAGACCTGACCAATACCGCCATACTGTGACTGGGTAACACCGCCACACCAGACCTGACCAATACCGCCATACTGTGACTGGATAACACTGCCACACCAGACCTGACCAATACCGCCACACTGTGACTGGATAACACTGCTATACCAGACCTGATACCTACATACTGTGACTGGATAACACTGCCATACCAGACCTGACCAATACCGCCATACTGTGCTGGATAACACTGTCATACCAGACCTGACCAATACCGCCATACTGTGACTGGATAACACTGCCAGACCTGACCAATACAGCCATACTATGACTGGATAACACATCCATACCAGACCTGACCAATACCGCCATACTGTGACTGGATAACACCTCCATACCAGACCTGAACAATACCGCCATACTGTGACTGGGTAACACCGCCACACCAGACCTGACCAATACCGCCATACTGTGACTGGATAACACTGCCACACCAGACCTGACCAATACCGCCACACTGTGACTGGATAACACTGCTATACCAAACCTGATACCAACATACTGTGACTGGATAACACTGCCATACCAGACCTGAACAATACCGCCATACTGTGACTGGATAACACTGTCATACCAGACCTGACCAATACCGCCATACTGTGACTGGATAACACTGTCATATATGACCTGACCAATACCGCCATACTGTGAATGGATAACACCGCCACACCAGACCTGACCAATACCGCTATACTGTTCTGGATAACACTGTCATACCAGACCTGACCAATACCGTCATACTGTAACTGGATAACACTGCCATACCAGACCTGACCAATACCGCTATACTGTGCTGGATAACACTGTCATACCAGACCTGACCAATACCGCCATACTGTGACTGGATAACACTGCCATACCAGACCTGACCAATACCGGCAAACTGTGACTGGGTAACACCGCCACACCAGTCCTGACCAATACCACTATACTGTGACTGGATAACACCATCATATCAGACCTGACCAATACTGCCATACTGTGACTGGATAACACCGCTATACCAGACCTGACCAATACCACCATACCGTGACTGGATAACACTGCCACACCAGACCTGACCAATACCGACACACTGTGACTGAATAACACTGCCATAGGGTAAATACAACCCTGCAGGTATACAGGACACTACAGGTATACAGGACCCCAAAACTATACACTACAAGTGCACGGGACCTCCACAAAACTATATACTACAGGTATACAGGACCCCAAACTTTACACTACAGGTATACAGGACCCCAAAACTATATACTACAGGTATACAGGACCTCCACCAACTATATACTTCAGGTATACAGGACCTCCACCAACTATATACTACAGGTATACAGGACCCCAAACTATACACTACAGGTATACAGGACCCCAAAACTATACACTACAGTTATACAGGAACTCCACCAACTATACACTACAGGTATACAGGACCTCAAAACCATACACTACAGGTATACAGGACCTACACCAACTCTATACTACAAGTATACAGGACCCCAAATATACTACAGGTATACAGGAACTCCACCAGCTATATACTACAGGTATATAGGACCCCAAACTATACACTACAGGTATACAGGACCTCCACCAACTCTATACTATAGTTATACAGGACCCTCAAACTATTTACTACAGGTATACAGGACCCCAGACCTATATACTACAGGTATACAAGACCTCCACCAATTATACACTACAGGTATCCAGGACCCTCAAACTATAAACTACAGGTATACAAGACCTCCACCAACTATACATTACAGGTATACAGCACCAACTATATACTACAGGTATACAGGACCCCCGAACTATACAGTACAGGTATACAGGACCTTCACCAACTGTACACTGCAGGTATACAGGACCTCCCTCAACTATACACTATAGGTATACAGCCCCCCAACTATGCACTACAGATATGCGAGACCCCTAAAAACTATACATTGTGGGTATACAGAACCCCTCCAACTATGCACTACAGGTATAAACTAATTCCACTGATTAACTCAGATGAAACAATACCTTTAGCTTGGTCTCCTGGGCACCTTAGAACAAATCTAATTAACACACTGACACTTTATACCCGGGCAGCGCCGGGTACATTTTCTAGTTATCCATATAAAACATTAAAAACACCCCATAAAAACAATAATGGTCCTGGGTCTCTGTTTGCATGTAAACAATATATTAACACATAATAGCATATGACTATAAGTGGAACTTAGAAAATGGACATGAAATATTATAATATATTATATGGTATTGTAACAATCACTAAATACAAAATTGGCCTAACTATTGAGTGATTATATTACCCCTACATGGCATGTCATTATCATTCTGGTTAGTAAAGTGCATATGTATTTATAACAAAATATACAAACTTCCAAGGGTAAAACACTGTTAAATATTGGGCTGCCTGTATACTGCAAGCCCTACTCAGTTACTAATGCAAGCATGCAGTAGAGATCCTCTAGTAGTATACAATACCCTTCACAATGACCCAAGTGCCACCTGGACATTATAGTCCCTCTTTTAACTGACAATTAGGTACCTTCATGTAAAATTTTAGCTTTATTACAATTTTACCAGAAAGAAAGAATTAATAATACGTTTTTGTCATTACAATTAACACTTTTTATCTCAGTTGACTATAGTAGTCAAGCAGGAAGTTACACTATAGGACTATGTTTACACATTTGGCACTCAAAATAATGACTGTTGTTTTGAGTATCAAACAACGGTAGCTATTTTAAATGAAATTGCATTGGAGTCTATGGTCTACAGCTGGAAATAATTGACATGATGATTATTTTGACGGCTGTATTAAACAATGGCCATCAAAAATCCCTTCTACATTAAAGGGGTTATCCAGCCTGGGGGCACTTTTTTGGGGGGACCGGGGAGGAGGTGGCTGAAATAAAAGACGTCCACTTACCTCCCCGGTTCCAGCGACGGGTCCCGCATCACAGCCCTACGGTGCCCGGCCGCTTCCTGGTGTCTGACGACTCAGTGAAGGAGGCGGGATCCGAGCGGACAAAAAAAAAAAATGAGCTTCCAAACAGCCCTGTAGAGAGCTTTGCTTTAGTGTTACCTGGATTAACTGTAGATGCATCGATGACCTTTGGTCATGAAGGGGTTAAACTGTCCAAATTCCATAAAATGATGGAATAGATAGAAATTTTTATCATGCAAGTGGTATATTTTGTGCGTGAATAATCCCATGGATTATACATTTAGCAAATTATATCCATAATAGCAAGTATATCCATAATAGCGAGTATATCCATAATATTACATCAGAAACAAAACAAAAGCACATAGCTTAGGTCTTTATCTTCAATTGCACAACTCTATAGAAACCACAGGGCCGGTTCTGAATAATAGACAAAAATAGGGACACTGAAGTAACAACAGTCCCAGTGGAGTGTGCCAGAGTCCCTACAATAAAAGTCAATACTTGTTACCCACTTTCCAACTCCAATGTAAGGGAATTTGCTGACGACATTCCTTCTAACCGGCCCAACGATGTCCCTAGGTAGCCATGCTGCAGCCGGGGCCGCACCGCTTTCCGGCCTGGCATTGCACTTGTGGCTACTATAGGAATGGCTGATTGGCTGGTGCAGCTGCCAGTCAGCCCAGGGTTGTATCTAGAGGCTGGAGTTCCTTCCCCAAAGAGGACCTGGCGCCGGGACTTCAGCTCCCTTAAAGAAGCAGTTCAGTTTGTTTGTTTTTTCAGCCCCCCGGGTAGACGCTGTCATGTATACTTACAGAAGATGATCGGTGTCGCGTTCCCGTAGGTCAGTTCTCGTCCCGCGGTGCCGTTCAAATCAGGCGCGCTCACTTCCGCCGGCGCTGTGACTCTTCTTCTCGGCCTTGTAATTTGAACGCCGGAAGTCACGCGCTTCCATAGCGAATGCATGGAAGCAATTGACTTCCAGCGTATAATCACTGGTCAGAGAAGAGGACTCGCAGCAGCCGGCAGAAGTGAGTGATTTGAACGGCACCGCGGGATGGGAAAAAAAAAACTGAACTGCTTCTTTAAAGTTAGGTCATTTCCTCTGCCTCATTGTCTGCTATACAGCCTAACTTGTTTGGTGCCATGCTCGCTCTCTCTTTGTTATCTAGTTTGCTATCTGCTATGTTGATCCTTGGCTTTCTCCCTCTGACTATACTTTTGTCTTCTGTTTTGGTACTGCGACTGTGTTTGACCCTGTGTTTTTGCATTTTTGTTTTTTCTTTCTTGTGTTTAAAAGGCCATAGCATATGCATTTTTTCACATAGAAACCCATATGAGCCCTTATTTTATGTATCAATAATTGTAATTTGCAATGGCAGACTTAATTTTTGCATAAAATATGCTGCAAATTAGAAAAAAATTATACACACGGTGAAATAAAAAAACAACAATTCTTTTTCTTTGGGGGTTTTTCATTTTCACGCCGTTTGACAGGTTATACATGTTCTTCAAGTCGGTAAGATTAAAATGATATGCAACTTGCATAACTTTTATATTATTTGATGGCTTTAAAAAAAAAAAAAACTTCTACAGAAAAAAAGTTCCTTAAAATTGCTCTATTACCATGCTTATAATGCTTTTATCCGTTGTGCTTACGCCGTTTACCATGCGAGATCAGGAATGTGATAAAATAATAGTTCGCACGATTACGCACGCGGCAATACCAAACCTGTTTATTTATTTATATTTATAAAATGGGAAAAGGGGGGTGATTCAAACTTTTATTAGGGGAGTTTTTTTTTTATTAATAAAGACTAGTGATAAACGAGTTTTAAAATGCCCGGGAGCTCGTTACTCGAGACGAGTATTTCCCAATACTCGAGTGCTCGTTTCGAGTAACGAACCCCATTGAAGTCAATGGGAGACTCGAGTATTTTTTCAGGAAACTCAAGTTCGGTAGAGGGAAGGTCGTGTGAAAACCTATCAACCTCAGAAATTGATGGAAACACAACGGAAATGGACAGGAAACAGGAGGTGCAGCATGTATGCATGCCTCTGAGGCTGCCTAATGGCACCATTATGCCTAATTCTGTGCAACAGCCTGGTTAAAACAGAGGAACAGCAATGCATTCTGGAACCTGTAGTACTGAGTAAATCTGCTCAACCAGGAAATACAGAAAACCACAAAACAAATGGATTTTTGGTAGTGTTCAAAACTGGGATAGATAGGTAATAAATAATGCTATATGCGTCTGCAGAAGTTTCATTTTTTTCTTGCCTCGATCCGGAGTTCCCCTTTAAGAAAAAAAAGTTAAATTTTAAATTAAGAAAAAAAGTACAATATATCTATACATCTATATCTATACAACCAATGAAAAGTGAGATAAGTGCTGAACTTTAAACTTTTATAAGGCTGCGTTCACACTAAGTATATTTCAGTCAGTATATGTATATTTCAGTCAGTATATTTTAGTCAGTATTGCAACCAAAACCAGGAGTGGATTAAAAACACAGAAAGGATCTGGTCACACAATGTTGAAATTGAGTGGATGGCCGCCATTTAATGGCAAATATTTGCTGTTATTTTAGAACAACGGCTGTTATATTGAAATAATGGCAGTTATTTACTGTTATATGGCGGCCATCCACTCAATTTCACCATTGTGTGAACAGATCCTTTCTGTGTTTTTAATCCACTCCTGGTTTTGGTTGCAATACTGACTGAAATATACTGACTGAAATATACTGACTGAAATATATGTAGTGTGAACGCAGCCTATTACAATGTGAACTATGAACTGAAAACAGTCACTTAACAATAGTGACATCCCATTCCCTAGTTGACTAATGTGACAATTCTAAGTGCTAACTGGTTTAAGTGCTAACAAACAAGCATGAGCACAGCTAGATAGATTTCTTTCTACTGTGATACAGCTAGATAGATTTCTGCCTACTGTGCAAACTTACAATATGTATATATCCATACAAATTAAACTGAAGGGTAACCATCATTTCCAAATTTCTGACATGTCACCAAACTTGTTAGGGTCCAAGTGCTGACCCTAACCCTACTTGCCTAAATGAAGGGACAGAGGGCCCTCAGCAGAGTGCGGCATCTGTTTCTTCCTGATCATCACTTCCCGAATAGACAAACAGAAACAAAAAGGTGACGACCTGACCACCTCTGCCCTATTTTGGCAACTGTTGGGGGTAAGGAGGCTGACATAACAATATGAAAGTTATAGCCACATCAATCGTTCTATAAAGTGATAGTTACCCTCCCCTTTAAGGCACAAACAGCATTAACAAACTATTAACTGTGGCCGTGTGTATCCTAAACGTAATTTTTGTCAACTCCATTTCCTCACTCTCCTCCTCACTTTGAGTTACATCCATGACAACAACCTCACTGTCTGACAACCGGGTCTCATCGTCATCATCAGACACCTCTTCCAACCCCTCTTGCAAGTCCCCACTCTCATCACCCACTGAGTGTGTGAGCTGCATAGTTTGGGCATCAGGACAGATCGACTTCTCCGGTTGCTCTGACTCAGGGAAGGGTCCAGAAAAGAGTTCCTGGGAGCATGGTGGTGGTTCTGAATCCCTTCTTTCCCTGGAGGGGCCAGGCTGTGGGGAAGGAGGCAGAGCTAATGGAGCAAGGGTTCCACTCCCTTGGGTAGCGTGGGTGGACTGCGTGGAAGACTGGATGGTGGATAAAGTACTGGGCACATTATCCGCGTGATCACCTGTTCACACTGCTGCGGTTTCAATATCGGTCTACCTTAAGACCATGTAAGTTGGGCAAACATGCTAGGAAGTGGATGTCTGGGGTGTGCCACTGCTACTTCCTCAACAGGTGCTGCTGTTTCACCCTGCCCTGAACCACGGCCTCCGGCAACGGCATCTCTTGGAACCTCACGCCCTCGTCCTCGACCCTTACCCCTGGGGTTCACCATTTTATGGACACTGCACAGTATGGAACTTAGATAAGCCTTGCATATGAAATACAAAAATCAGGAAAAATACTTGTAGTACCCACTGGTTTTGTGGGGCTTTACGGTACAATCTGGTAGTGGCTGGACCTAGACACACTCTCTAACACACCCTTTAATCTGTGAAAGCAGTTGTGATGCGATTTAAATTATATAGGCCTTGCGTATGAAATAAAAAAATGAGGAAAAATACTTGTGCTCCCACAAGTTTTGGGGGGCTCTACGGTACAATCTGGTAGTGGGTGGACCTAGATACACGCTGTGATATCCCCTTACAATGAGCAGTGAAGTTTTACAAAGGTGTATTACAAATCCTAGCAATACAGTGTAGTATCCACTACTTTAGGGGGGCTGTACGGTACTATCTGGTACTGGCTGGACCTAGATACACGCTGTGATACCCCCTTACAATGAGCAGTGAAGTTTTACAAAGGGGTATTACAAATCCTAGCAATACAGTGTAGTATCCACTACTTTAGGGGGGCTGTACGGTACTATCTGGTACTGGCTGGACCTAGATACACGCTGTGATACCCCCTTACAATGAACAGTGAAGTTTTACCAAGGTGTACTACAAATCCCAGCAATACAGTGTAGTACCCACTAGTTTAGGGGGGCTGTACGGTACAATCTGGTACTGTCTGGACCTAGATACACGCTGTGATACCCCCATCCAATGAACAGTGAAGTTTTATAAAGGTGTACTACAAATCCCAGCAATACAGTGTAGTACCCACTAAATTAAGGGGGGCTGTATGGTACAATCTGGTACTGGTTGGACCTAGATACACGCTGTGATACCCCCTTACAATGAGCAGTGAAGTTTTATAATGGTGTACTGCAAATCCCAGCAATCCAATTTAATACAGCAGGACCACCAGCCCCCAAATCAAAAAAGAGTACACTGAGCACTTCTTAGGGGTCTGTATGCAACACCTAATGTCCCCTTTCTGCCAGCAGCCGATCACCACAGTGTGCTGGTTAAATCGTGGTAGCAGCACTACAAGTCCCAGCCAGCAGTCTGTAGTAATACAATTAAAAATGTTTTTAAGCCCTTAAAAGGGCTGTTTGTATTGCTAGTATTCCCTGCCTACTGTAACGCTAAATCCTACACTGACACTCTCCCTGTGCGTTTTATATGGCAGGGTGATCTGATCTGGCCAACCAATCGCTGCTATCGACATGTATGGGTCCCACGTGATCGCAGGATGTACCAAAGAGTCTCCTGCATGTTTATTGGCTGAGAAATAGCACCCAAAAGTACAGGAAATGGATAATGAGATTTTCTCGAGTATCGCAAGATGCTCGTCTGAGTAACAAGTACCATCGAGTACCCTAATACTCGATCGAGTACAAAGCTCGGACGAGCATGCTCCCTCATCACTAATAAAGAGTTTTTTTTCCTTATATATTAATTAGAAGTCCCCCTGGGAGACTTCTAATACAACTACACTGATCTCTCATAGAGATCAGTGTTGCTGTATAACATAGCACCGATCCATCAGATCGGTGCTCTATTGCTTTGGTCTGCTGCAGACCATTGCAATAGAATACCGAGCCGGGATCAGCGTTATTCCGATGCTGAGCCCCGGCCCGACAAGACCAAGGGATCCAGCCCCTAGACACCAGGGATGGGCTGCAAATAACACTGTTAGATGCAGCTGTCATGTTTGACAGCTGCACCTAACGGTGTTAATTAGTGGGAGCGGTGATGGGCCTGCTCCCGCTAATAAACGCAGTCCCGTGCTGCAGATAGCATTCGCAGCAGTTCAGAGCGGGTTCACGGAGCGGCCCCTTTCTGAACTCCTCTTGCGGACATATGCCATACAGGTATGGCATATGTCCTTAAGAGGTTAAGGAGTCGGGTTCCCCAAAAGGCAGGGACAGCCTGGGAGGTGCAGCGTTAGGGCTTCACTTAGTCCGTGTGTCTATGGGTCTCTGTCTGTTGTGATAGTCATATTAAAAAATTAAATGTGATCAGTTTCGCATTGTGCAAAATAGTCTAAAATACTTCTCCAGACCTGAAAGTGCTGGGTTATTGAATTACTAATACATTTATTACATGTAGCTTTTTCCTAGTCATCTTTACAAAACTCTTTTAACTATGGAAAAGAAATTATAATGAATTCCTACATTGTCATAGAAATAGGAACATAGTATATATACTGTACTCGTTTAAAGGCTAATTCTAATAAAAGGTCATTGCAAAGTCAAACTTCATCTTGGTGGTGACATTTTTTGGATTGTGTTTTGAACTCATTATATGACCCTTAAACAAATTACAGTACTAGTATCCCCATGTTGAGGTAAAGTCTTGACATAACAGATTTAGAACAGAAAACAGATGTTTCATGTTCTATAACGGCATCAAGAGAGTTATTACTACAGTGAAATTGTAAAATTATCTCCACAAGGACAGAATTACATCTCTTTTATTGGCAAGTGACAAGGTCCAATTGTATTCAATATAAACTGAATAATTGGGGAAAAAACAAGTTAAGAAATTGGTTGTACCTTTACAAGCTTCAAGAAGAGTTTGGGAGAGGTTGAGCACATGTTGCTTTAATCAGAAAGTGTGTTTGGTTTATAATGTCTTTTTCTGGTCACTTGTTCCATTCTATACATTTGGATAATATAATCAATTGTTAAAAATTGTGTTTAAACAGTTTTTTTATGCCATTACACTACACATTACACAAACTTCTAAGTTAGACCAGTTTAGTCATATCAGTACAAAAAAGGTAGAATTTTCTGTAATGGATAAATTGCTATCTAGACATTCAAATTTATTAATATTTTTTTAACCCTTAGAGGACCCTGCCAATTTCAATTTGCGTTTTCGTTTTTCCCTCCTTGTGCTTAAAAGGCCATAGCACTTGCATTTTTTCAACTAGAAACCTACATGAGCCCTTATTTTTTGCACCACTAATTGTACTTTGCAATGACAGGCTGAATTGTTTCATAAAGTACACTGTGAAACCAGAACAAAATACAGTGTGGTGAAATTGAAAAAAAAAACACATTTCTTTTTTTTTTTTTTTTTTTTTTCATTTTTACGCCATCCGCCCTGGGGTAAAAATGACTTGTTATATATGTTCCTCAAGTCATTACGATTACAACGATATATAACATGTACAACTTTCATTGTATCTGATGGCCTGTAAAAAATTCAAACCATTGTTAACAAATATATGTTCCTAAAAATCGCTCCATTCCCAGGCTTATAGCACTTTTATCCTTTGGTCTATGGGGCTGTGTGAGATTTATTACAATTTTTCTGGATTTGATGCTACCAAAAATGCGCAATTTTGCACTTTGGGATTTTTTTGCGCTTAAGCCATTTACCGTGTGAGATCAGTAATGTGATTAATTAATAGTTTTGGCGATTACGCATGCGGCCATACCAAACATGTTTATTTATTTATTTGTTTATTTTTATTTATAACATGGGAAAGGGGGGGGGTGATTCTGACTTTTTATAGGGGAGGGGGCTTTTTACTAATAACCACACTTTTATTTTTCCATTTTTATACTTATACTAGAAGCCCCCCTGGGGGACTTCTAGTATAAGTGCACTGATCTCTCATTGAGATCTGTGCTGCATAGATATGCAGCACAGATCCATGAGATAGGCACAGTGATTGCAATCGAAGCAATCGAGTGCCGAGTGCCGAGCCGGGATCAGCGCCATTACGGCACTGACCCCGGAAGGGGTAAGATGTGTGGATCGCTCCTCCCCGCTAGACACCAGGGAACGGCTGCATCCGATTACTTTGACAGCTGCATCCGATTACTGTATTAGCGGGCATGGCGATCGGCTACGTATTAGCGAGCATGGCTACGAGCGGCAACCGGGACCGCGGCGGTTAAGAGCGCTGCCGCCGCGCGGCCCCGCTCTGAACTCGGTGAGGCGGCCCTGGACGTACGGGTACATCCAGGGTCGCCTAAGGGTTAAATATGGATTTAATTAAATATGTTCTTGGGCACCCATTGAGCCAATATTATATTTCTTACTAGTTTGAGAGTCACTTTAATACCAGTTTAAGCATAAACATTTACTTATTTATAGTATCTTCATAAAACATTAGAATTTCTCAATAGTTAGACAACATAAAAAAAAAAAATAGAGATCAGTAAAAAAGTTCTCCAAATTAGACACATCTGCTTCTGGAAGATTCCTTATATGAAGTAACTAATATGTTTAATCTTTTTTTTTTAGAGGGTTATCTTTATTGGCTAATTTCATGAATGGTTTTGGGTAACACAGTAGCGCACAATTGTTTGTAATATGTGCAAATCATGATAAATCAGCCATAGGAGAACACCACACTTCCTCTCCACCTCATTAATTTCAGTGGAGTTTGTTAATCGAGTTAACACTCAAACATTTAAGTGCTCGTGCAACACTACTGAATATTATTTAAAAAGAAAAACAAATAAGTCTCTGTGATGTCTCTGAGTGTACTATTGATATAACAGAAGCTTGCAGTGCAGGACAAGTGCATCAAATGTGTTGTACCAGTATTCCAACAGGTGTCACTACAGTAAGAGGTAATTGACTGTTGCATAAACTCTATTAGATAGGTCAGATTCCACGAGAGCAGTTCCCTGCAGGGACTGGCTATGCTGACACTGTGCCCTATTGATGGGAGTAATATTATGGTAAACCAATCCAAATATGAAGTGGAGCTGGCTACTTACCAGATCATCCCTAGGCTATGCCAATCATCCACTCCACCGTCCAGATTGATGAGGATGGACACGCTTAACTTCCTAATGATGATGGAGTAGCTTAGAGCCAAGAAGCACAATACATATGAGAAATTTATCTCTTGATAGGATTCATGGATACAATTTAAATAAACACCTGCTCTGCCCTGGTGAATAGCTGCCGAGGATCTGTCTATGGGGCCCACACATGATACAGTCTAAGGTAAATGGCGACTAGGGCTGCTAATAATCTTAACCTCCGATTTTCCTATCCTTCCTCATTCTCATCCCTCTTTCACCTCACAACATTCCCCCGAACCAGTGTCCTTTTTTGTTGTTGTAATGATGTTTTTCATCTGTTACTTATTGCCCAAATCATCTAGGTCAGTATTACAGAGTAAGAGGAAAAGAAGATCGCACAGCCATACTTCACCATACCTAAATAAAGCCGGATTGTTGATTCACATCGGTGAGTGCCGTCTACCTTCTATTTTGAATCATTTAGGTCAGTGTTTCTTAACTCCAGTCCTCAAGACCCACCAACAGGTCAGATTTTGAGGATCTCCTTAGTATTTCACAGGTGATATAATTATACTCAGTGCATCAGAAATGATCACAGGTGTTCTTTGTATGAGATATCATCAAAACATGACATGTTGGTGGGTCTTGAGGACTGGAGTTGAGAAACACTGATCTAGATCCATGGACTTCATGTTTTAAGCTAATATTTACAGTATTGTTATTCTACTTATGCTTGACAGTGTTCATTGTATAATGACTTGAATATGTATAGGCCCAATTCTAATCCTCTTAATATTCAAGTTAAAGGGATAATTCAGAGAATTTCTTTTTTCTTTTACATCATCCAGTGTCAGAACGTTATATAGGTTAGTAATTCATGTATTATTAGTAATTTAGCTGCTGTATATCCTACAGAAAGTGGTGTATTCCTTCTACTCACACACCTGTTCGTGACAGGAACTGTCCAAAAAAGGAAAGGTTTTCTATAGGCATTTGCTAGTGGTCTGGTCAGTTCCTGTCATGGACGGTGGGGGCAGCACTGTGTCAGAATGGAAAGAACATAACACTTCCTGCAGGACAAACAGCAGTTGGTTACTGGTAGACTTTTTAAAATTACAAATCTGTATAACTTTTTGACACCAGTTGAGTTAAAAGCAATAGTTTTTCTCTGAAGTACTCCTTTAAAAGCATTGTTCAGGATTACAAAAATATTGTTGTTATCTTCAAGAAACAGCATGAAACCTGTTCTCAGTTTATAGCCCAGTTTATATACTTCAATGAAAGTAAGCTGCAATATCACATACTGTACCAACTGAGGACCAGAACGGAAAAGTGAAAAATCTTTTTCTAATTCTGAATAACTCCTTTAAGTTTTAATTTATTACATGTCCACGGGGAAATCATCCTGTTTGCTGTTCTTGGGAAACTATGGTAATCAAGTTTGTTTCTATAAACATTGTTTTTTTCTTTAATGCAAGTATGATACATACTTTTCACAGCTCGCATGAGCTTTTCTGGCTAACACATGCCAGAAGATTTTTTATTTTTTTTGCTATTTACCATGGTAAGTTCTACATAGAAAAACTACTCTATTAACCCCTTAAGGTCAAAGCCAATTTTAATTTTTGCGCTTTTGCTTTTTCCATTTTATGTTTAAAAGTCCAGAGCGCTTGCATTTTTTCACCTAGAGACTTATATGAGCGCTTATTTTTTGCAAAACCAATTGTACTTTGTAATGACAGGCATTATTTTTCCATAAAATATGCTGCGAAACTGGAAAAAAATTATTTGCGCTGTCAAATTGAAAAAAAAAAACGAATTTGTTTTGATTTCGGGAAGTTTTGCATTTACGCCGTTCGCCCTATGGTAAAACTGACTTGTTATGCATGTTCCTCAAGTCGTTACGATTACAACGATATATAACATGTATAACTTATATTGTATCTGATGGCCTGTAAAAAATTCAAACCATTGTTAACAAATATATGTTCCTTAAAATCGCTCCATTCCCAGGCTTATAGCGCTTTTATCCTTTGGTCTATAGGGCTGTGTCAGGTGTCATTTTTTGCACCATGATGCATTCTTTCTATCTATCGGTACCTTGATTGCGCAAATACGACGTTTTGATCGCTTTTTATTACATTTTTCTGGATTTGATGCGTCCAAAAATGCGCAATTTTGCACTTTGGAATTTTTGGGCGCTGACGCTGTTTACTGTGCGAGATCAGGAATGTGATTAATTAATAGTTCGAGCGATTATGTGCGCGGCGATACCAAATATGTTTATTTATTTGTTTATTTATTAATTTATATTTATAAAATGGGAAAAGGGGGGTGATTTGGACTTTTATTAGGGCAGGGGATTTTTTATTAATAAAAACACATTTTTACTTTTTTTTTTTTTACGTAAACTAGAAGCCCCCCTAGGGGACTTGTATATAGACAGCACTGATCTCTCATAGAGATCAATGCTGTGTATATACACAGCAAAGATCATTGTAATCGGTGACAGATTGCTATGGCCTGCTGCAGGCCATAGCAATCTATTGCCGAGCCGGGATCAGCGTCATTCCGACGCTGAGCCCCGGCACGGGCAGGAGAACGGATCTCCCCCCCGCGATCACATCGCGGGGGGGAGATCCGTGCCACTAGACACCAGGGACGTGCAGTACAAAGCACTTCAATGCGGCTGTCAGGTTTGACAGCTGCATTGAAGTGCTTAATTAGCCGGCGCGGCAACGGGACACGCGCAGGCTAATAGAGGCACTGCCCGGCTGCAGATTGCAGCCGGGATCGGTGCCGTTCAGAGCGGGGTCCCTGAACACCCCCCGCGGCACCATGACGTACCAGGTACGTCATGGGACGCTAAGGGGTTAATATTGTCTAAAGCATGAGTATTCTGATGGCATGTAGGAAGGTACAGCTAACAAAACTCTATAATTTTTACATTCTTTATTATAAACATTAGTTAATATAATGATAATTCATTGACAAAACTTATTAACACAGCGCTCTCTGCTGACATCTCTGTCCAAGACAGGAGCTGTTCAGATCAGCAGCAAATCCCCATAGAAAACCTCTCCTGCCCTAGACAGTTCCTGTCTCGGACAGAGATGTCAGCAGAGAGCACTGTCATACTGGAAAGAAAACAAAATTTCCTGCAGGTTATACAGCAGCTCATAAGTATTGGAAGACTTGAGATTTTTTTAATAGAAGTAAATTACAAAGTTGATTTGAAAGAAAAATATTTTTGCTGGACAACCCCTTTAAGTATACACTGCTAAAATGTTCTGGACAAATGTCTTACATTCCAAAAGTTTATTATCAAGAGCTTGTGCTCCCAGATTCTTTTGTCTTTTGGATTTGAAATTAAGTCACATATAAATAATGAAAAGGGCAGCAAGACAAATCTACCTGTAGCACAACCGTTTTGTAGCAACATGACAAAGATGAAAATATTGTTTTAAAAAAGACATTCCAAACAGAAGAATCTGGAAGTAAAAGCTCATGACAACCTTTGACACAATCCAATCAAGAATTAAAGGGGTTGTTCAGGGAGCATAATAAAAGCCGCATTGCATGGCACAGGGATGTAAGTACCACTGTAGCAGCCATAGCGGCTGCTAAGGGGCCAGCCTCCTAGTTTAGAAGTTCCCTGAGCCCAGCCACTCGGTATACTCCTGCCTGTCAACCCAGTCACAGGCTCTATACAGTAAGCTGGATAACCACCAGCTTACTATATAGAAACAGTGATAATGACAGGCAGGAAGTTATAGAGATGCAGGGCCCCCTCCCCTCCCCACCTTCTCACTATGAGCTCAGGCTGCTTCCTGCTCCCCTACAATGTTGGAACAGAGCAGAAGGAATGTAAATGCTGCACACTGTCAACTGCTGCTGCAAGGGAAGAGGGGTGACTGTAACCAACCTGAACAACCCTGGAGCTTCCCTTCATAACCAATGAGTGTAATTGTGTGTATGTAGTGTGCCTATCTGTGTGTATGTATATGTGCATGTGTGTATTTACTATATATAGTGTGCCTATTTGTGTGTATGTAAATGTGCATGTGACTGAAATATACTGACTGAAATATACATATATTGACTGAAATATACGTAGTGTAAACGCAGCCTTTATGTGAAGCTGGGTGTGGGGTGGGTAATCAAAAGTTTGCTATGGGGCCCAGTCATTTCTAGTTATGCCCTTCACACAGCGCATTGTCAGGAAGATGCGAGCGCCAACGTGTCAAATCAGTGCTCGCTTCCTCCTTGTTCCCTGCTCGCTGCCTGTGCTATTACACGCACATAAAGCAGTGTGTGTGTGTGTGTGTGTGTGTGTGTGAAAATAATTAGTCGACATTGTGCATGACCTATGCATGACCTATTACATCAAACAATTATCACCCAGAGTGGCCAGTAATCGGCCAAATACAACCAGCAGATGTGGTTGGTAAATCTACAATAACAGAATTTAAACATGCCTAGGATAAACATAAATCTATCCTAAGATAATAAGAATGGAAATACTAAAAGGCCAAACTAGGTGGACCCAGTGGTCTTTTTCTCCTGACAATCTTCTATGTTTCTATGATAATTGCTTGGTTGATGCCCTCTGCTCCCCTGCACTCACTTCCTCTCTTTCCATGTCTCAATGTTGTGGCAACATTGTTCAGCTATTCGACGGCCCCTAACATTGGTAACACCCATGTGATTATGAAATAATACATTTCTAGTAAGAATACATGGGAACAGCATAACATAAGACTATAAAAGCAGGCATGCAGAATTGTTATTCCATGGCCATTGGGCTACGATTTTAACCACTGTTATATGTTAAAACAAAGATTGAGAAGGTAATGGAAGCTGCCGATCCCCTTTTCTATTTTCTATTGGACAGCAAGGACAGGTCCTCTTTAATATGGTTTAGGCAAGAGCAACAGATACTGTGGATGATATATAACTTTCTTTAGTGCCTGTCGTTTGATAAGAAGAATTTACTTGCATTAGTTACTTTTCAGGGGAAAATCCTTTTTCTTGCTAAAATATTTATCTTTGTCTTCACCTGCTTGTGCCTGTAGAGACCATTAAAACAGCCTATAAAAAGAGAAAGATATTGAGAGCTTAATATAAGTACAGTGAAACATGCCGCTTGCTAAAACTAACTAATGAAAACATTATATTTCCATCAGAGTGAAAATAGAATGAAACCACTTGGCCAAAATATAATCTTTTTTTTATTATTCATCTATATCCCTGCTGCTTTTTAGTATGGCAGCTTTTTCATTTGGTGGATCTCAAGTGAAAGCAGCATTTGCAATAAAACTTTTGCATTAATTAAATGTATTCCCACATTAGCTGTTTACTAGTGGTGAACTGAAAGTGAGCAGATAATCCAAAGTGAGGCTAGAAAGTTAGAAAAAGTACAAAATGGTGGTTTAGAGGAACATTTCCATGAAAAAAAAAAAAACACAAGTTATTAATGACTCCAGTGTCGACCTTTTGGATGTTCCGGGCAGTGACAGCCTGCTTAGCCAATAACTTGCCATAGTGCTGTCATGTTCCAGTCGGTGATTGGCTGAGCGGGCTGTCACTGTCACTGAGGTCATTACGGAAGTGGTGGCAACAGCAGGGGATCAGAGATTCTGCAGGAGAACACTTAAGAGCAGAGCTATATCAAAATTTTTTAAATGATGGAGTACCCTTTTAAATAATGATTGTTTTCGGGGTATAAAATAAATATGAACGCAACTAGAGCATACTCAAGTCTGATTGTTCTTCATTTGAATACCAGGAGCTGAAGAAGTCAGATGCAACTCTAGGCAGTCCGGGAAAACATGGATAAAACCTACAGACTGCAGCATGCTTGAGTTATGCTCATCTCTAATAATGATTAAGGAAAAATATTGTAATAAACTAGTTTCATAGCTGTCTCTCTGTCCTTACTTGCTTCTCTCTCTGCACTGTTTGTAAAAGAAGCCAAGTGAAGAAGCTGTTAATTTTGCTGTGAGAGGCCTACTTCTGACCATTTCACTAAGAAAATCAGAAACTAAGAAAATAAAATGTCTCCCAATCTGTGACCTTATGTTGCAGCTATAAATTAGCAGATTTAACCCTTGCACTGCTTCCCTGCAGTGCTAATGCAACTATAATCTATGCAAGAAGGCAGTGTAACGATTAAACCTGCTCAATTGTTACTGAAATTTTATGTCAAAGATAATGAGTCTACACAAACGGCATGGCAACATGGTAGAGAAGGAGAATATGTGTTTTACATCACTACCATGCAAAAAAGGAGCTTCATCTAAGAGTCTCAAAACACAGGACTAGCCACAGGACTTGCCAGGGATTTCTGGCTAGTCCTGTTTTTCGAGACTCTTAGATGAGGCTCCACAGGCTCCTTTTTTGTGTTTTCATGTTTCCCAGGGAGCAGTGCACCTAGGATTTCATTCCATTAAGCTCTTTAACCGGCAGTGTTATCTTTGTGATCTGTTTCTCTTTACATCATTACCAAGCACAGAGGATTTCCCTGCAATCACACAGCTCTTTGGCTCCATTTCCATGTCTATAAGACTCCATTCACATCTGTGTTGGAGCCCCATTTAAAGCTGGAAGGTCTATTGCACAATAGAGAAAAATAGATCTCAACAGATCACATTGATTTTAATGGTGTCCATCAGGTTTATATCCAGTGTTTGTTTATATGACAGCATTTGAGTAGACAAAAAAATTATTGCTTGTAATTTTTGCTCAGGTCCTGCTGTTAAAATGGGTTCTGCAAAGGAACAGCTTCAGCTCAGATGTGAATGAAACCTCATAGAGATGCACAAACTTAATGTGCCACTAGTAAGAAAGCTTCTTATATTTTATTAACCTAATGCAATGCACCCAGGCACCTAATGCATATGAAAAGTGTTCTCTATGGTGTAGTGAATTAGCTTACTCCAAGGTAAGATACAGGTAGAGATCTAAGGAGGTCAAATGACATTGCTGCCTACAGGAGTATGAATAGGACTAAAGTTATTTCAGATGATACATTCAGTATCTTAGGTTTTAATCTCTGAACCTTTAGGGAGGTCTGTCCCTTGTCTTTTGCTGTCATCATTTAAAGGGTTATTCCAGCTATAAAGCTCCCTCCCCCCCATTTGTAATTTGCTTCTATTTAAATTATCAAGCCTTCCAATGCTTATCAGCTGCTGTATGTCAAGCAGGAACTAGTGTATTCTTTCCAGTCTGACAGTGCTCTCTGCTGCCACCTCTGTCCTTGATAGGAACTGTCTAGAGCAATAGCAAATCCCCATAGAAAACCTGTACTGCTTTGGGCAGTTCCTGTCTTGGACAGATGTGGCAGCAGAAAGCCCTGTGTCAGACTGGAAAGAATATACAACTTCCTGTATGACATTCAGAAGCTAATAAGTACTGGAAGACTTGAGATTTTTAAATATAAATAATTTACAAATCTATTGTGATGACAGGTCAATGACCCACAGAAATAAAGACAATGTGAGACCCTGGTGCTGCTCCCTCTAATCTGTCCCTTCCTTTTGGGGAACCTGACTCCTTAATAGGCCGACCCATATCTGAAGACTGCAGGCTGCGCTAGCTAAGTGCACACACAAGACAAGACAAGATACACAGGTAAAAGGTCAAGCTGATATAAAACGCTAGTGTAGGCACTTCAATTAGGCTTTATAGCAGACAACTAGAACATGGTAGGGGTAGTAGTATATTGGAGATGAAGTCATGGCCTCAGAGATGGATTGGGGCAGGGATTCCAGCCCCTCACACTATGGCAGAGCTGACTGGCAGTGGTGCCTGCCAGTCAGCATTACTGAGAAGCAAAGCAACTGAGTGCTGCTGCCCTAGCAGCGATGCTGATTATTAAGGATGCCGATGGCACGTCCCTACAGCAGTTCATCTGGTTGCTAAGCATATACACTCACCGGCCACTTTATTAGGTACACCATGCTAGTAACGGGTTGGACCACTTTTGCCTTCAGAACTGCCTCAATTCTTCGTGGCATAGATTCAACAAGGTGCTGGAAGCATTCCTCAGAGATTTTGGTCCATATTGACATGATGGCATCACACATTTGCCGCAGATTTGTCGGCTGCACATCCATGATGCGAATCTCCCGTTCCACCACATC
Source organism: Dendropsophus ebraccatus (assembly GCF_027789765.1). Lineage (NCBI taxonomy): Eukaryota > Metazoa > Chordata > Amphibia > Anura > Hylidae > Dendropsophus > Dendropsophus ebraccatus. Next base: position 129,534,547 of record NC_091456.1, read on the forward strand.
CCAAAGATGCTCTATTGGATTGAGATCTGGTGACTGTGGAGGCCATTTGAGTACAGTGAACTCATTGTCATGTTCAAGAAACCAGTCTGAGATGATTCTAGCTTTATGACATGGCGCATTATCCTGCTGAAAGTAGCCATCAGATGTTGGGTACATTGTGGTCATAAAGGGATGGACATGGTCAGCAACAATACTCAGGTAGGCTGTGGCATTGCAACGATGCTCAATTGGTACCAAGGGGCCCAAAGAGTGCCAAGAAAATATTCCCCACACCATGACACCACCACCACCAGCCTGAACCGTTGATACAAGGCAGGATGGATCCATGCTTTCATGTTGTTGACGCCAAATTCTGACCCTACCATCCGAATGTCGCAGCAGAAATCGAGACTCATCAGACCAGGCAACGTTTTTCCAATCTTCTACTGTCCAATTTCGATGAGCTTGTGCAAATTGTAGCCTCAGTTTCCTGTTCTTAGCTGAAAGGAGTGGCACCCGGTGTGGTCTTCTGCTGCTGTAGTTCATCTGCCTCAAAGTTGGAGGTACTGTGTGTTCAGAGATGCTCTTCTGCCTACCTTGGTTGTAACGGTTGGCTATTTGAGTCACTGTTGCCTTTCTATCAGCTCGAACCAGTCTGCCCATTGTCCTCTGACCTCTGGCATCATTAAGGCATTTCCGCCCACAGAACTGCCGCTCACTGGATGTTTTTTCTTTTTCGGACCATTCTCTGTAAACCCTAGAGATGGTTGTGCGTGAAAATCCCAGTAGATCAGCAGTTTCTGAAATACTCAGACCAGCCCTTCTGGCACCAACAACCATGCCACGTTCAAAGGCACTCAAATCACCTTTCTTCCCCATACTGATGCTCGGTTTGAACTGCAGGAGATTGTCTTGACCATGTCTAAATGCCTAAATGCACTGAGTTGCCGCCATGTGATTGGCTGATTAGAAATTAAGTGGTAACGTGCATTTGGACAGGTGTACCTAATAAAGTGGCCGGTGAGTGTATATTTCGCCAGAGTTCCCCATTAAAGGGGAAGTAGTTCTACATAGATTTCCACTGTGTTAAAAGGACAATAAAACCTGAAAAGAAAAAATAAATACAGATATAAAATTATAGCAGTCCCTTTTCATTGTAGCTTTGTGAATATACTCAAAGCTCTCTGCTTCTGTGAGGCCCAGAGTAACATCTATCTTTGTGGCCACTAGTGGCTCTAGTAGTCTCTAGGGCTGAGTGGGCAGGCATACAGTGCTATTGTTCAGCGAAGCAGAAATTGAATCAGAACTCAAATCGAAAAACAAAAAACATGAAATATACTTTTTAAAAACCTACTTTACATGATATTGTATATAAGGTATGTTAATATTTTACTAGATTTGTCTTGTACACAGTCCTTTAGACACTGCTTTGTCATTTCTTTTCAGCCTTCTTTTTATTATTGTCCTTTTCTGATTAGGCCATTTTTATCTAGGTCTATCAAGAGAACAACAGAACAGGTTTTTTTTTATAATGAGGTTACCTTGGAGATAATCTCTTTCCATTGTAGTTGGTTGTAAACATTTGTATGCTCTACCATTTAGGAGGTGTTTCTTTTTTTTTTTACTGCAGTTGGAGTATTTTGTATTTAATATTCATTGTTTACTATTTAAAAAAAATCTTTAAATGAGTTAAAGAGAAAACTTCTTACAATAAATTATATTGATTTGACATTTGTTAACATATACCCCATAAAACTAAAATCAGACTTTCTTTCTCCAAGCTGTGTTGTCCTGCTCTGTGGTGAGTCTGTCCATAAGATGGGTGAGCATGGAGCAGCATGAGACAGTGCCATTTTCACAGTGTCCACTACTTAGCCTGTATTTGCCTATGGAGGGCACAGAGGGCGGGGCATAGTCTAATGCTCCGCCATGCTGGCTATCTTATGGGCAGAATCACCACAGAGCAGGGCAGCACATCCTGGAGGTGGGGAATCTAATTTTAGCTCTATGGGGTACACAGGGAGTTGCAGTGAATACAGTGGCCAACCCCTTTAATTCTTTGGCCAGGACAATTTTTATTTTTGCACTTTCGTTCTTTCCTCCAGGTGTTTAAAAGGCCATATTGCTTGCATTTTTTCACCTACAAACCCTCATGATCCTTTATTTTGGGTGATACCAATTGTACTTTGCAATGACAATCTTTTTATAAAAAATGCTGCAAGCCTGGAAAAAAAAATATTTGTGCAGTGAATTTTTTTCGGTGTTCACCCTGTTTGTTCTATGGTAAAACTAGCATGTTATTTATGTTCCTCAAGTCAGGACGATTAAAAGGGCAACTTATATAACTTTTATTTAATTTGACTGTTTTTAAAAAAATAAAATCTTTTTAAAACAACAAAATGTTTAAAATTGCTCTATTACCATCCTTATAATACTTTTATTACCCCAAAGGGGATGGGGGGGGGGGGTGATCCCGCCACTAGACTGGGTTTTTAAGCCATTGGAGTAAGGAATGTTCAATGGCAGGCTAACAGCCACGGTCACCGCCTGGTTTCCACTCTTGCCATCAACAAAACTGAATTTTATCCCCTTATAATTGAGTACCAGTAAGACTGAAATTTCTTTATAAATTTAGTCCTACAGCAATTAAAGTTATAAAACGACAGCGTTTCTCCAGTCTTTGAAAATATAAAATGATAATAAAGGTGAAATATTAGATCATCCTGATATAGAAATGCATACTAGGCATCCAACTATTTGCCATTTTTCATAGAACCTGTAGCTCTACATGTAAGGAAACCTGAAGAGTATGATAATAAGTAATAAAAAAAAATGAATATAAAGAAACAGAGTCCCAGTGTGTCATTGGATATAAATAAGTGTTTGAAGTTGGGGACCATGACAGTTTTCATTTACCACTATGTGCATAGATTGATTGGTGCTGTCGTAACTGTCAGACATTCATCAAATCAATGTCTACTATATTTGTGTATCTCTTTCTGTGTTCATCATGTCTATAAAATGGATAATACCAGCTTCGATTTTATAAAATAGCAAGGCATTAACCAAGTCAGCAAAATAGCAGATCATTAATGTTCATCTCTGAATAATCCAGTAACTTTAGTAAATACTGCTAACTAAAAGAGAACTTAATGTGCACTAACACTGTAAAATACCCGCTATCAAGATTCACAACATTTAGGCCTTAACATATCTGTGCTTCTGACTCCCCCTCAACTATTATCATGTAATTTATCCATCATATCCAACATTCTGTGATGATTAGTTTTTTATACACCTTTTATAGTATTTTCAGCTTTCTGATACACAGCTTCAAATCCTCACTAAAGATAAAGATTTCAAAGTTTTAAAAGATTTAACAGTCTGCAGATGCCACTGGGATGTGCAAGAAATCCTAGTGAAGACTTATCATTAAGTCCAGTGTTAGGCCATGTTCACAATCAGTATAACACTGGCTGTTCTGTGACCCAGATGGATCACAGAACGGCTGGTGTTACTGAAGATCATCCCAGCCGTTACTGCAATACTGGCCGGATAATCTTTATTTCTACTGAATTTGGATGCAGGCGCACACGTGTGTCACACGCTCCATTGTGTGATCTGACAGGTTCTCTGCGGCTGCTATTCAATGATGCCTCTAGCGGTCCCGGACAGAGTGTATACTGTGGGGGAAATGTTTAAAACTGGTGTAAAGCAGAATTGGCCTATTTGCCTCTAGCAACCAATCAGATTTTACCTTTCATCTTTCAAAGAATATGTGAGGAATGAAAAGTGGAATCTGATTGGTTGCTAGGGGCAACTAACAAAACTCTGTTTATACCAGTTTGATAAATCTCCGCCTATGTGTATACACTCTGGCCGTGATTCCATAGACGGCAGCACAATATAAGTTTCATATTAACCGCCTGTCACCAGACGACCCTGGGCATAACTGTACGTCCTGGGTGTTTATACTGCTATAAAGCGCGCTTCGGAGTGGAGCGCGCTTCATAGCAGGTGGGGGCTGCTGCAATGAGCAGCCGGGCCCTCACCGTTAATGACAAGCTGCAGCGATCGCGCCACACCCGGCCATTAACCCCTTAAACGCTGTGGCGCAATCATGTCACCTACCGATCGTGACCCCCGCAGTGTGACTGCGGGGGTCCCGATCATTTTAATGGACTGCTGGAAGTTTGTTACCTTCCTCTGTGCGGTCCAATTGGTGCTCTGCTGATTAAGTTTGCCACAGGCCTATAACACTGATAAATGCTATGCCTATGGCATAGCATTGTACAGTGTATGCAATTTAATGATTGCAGGTAAAAGTCCCCAAGGGGGACTTAAAGTGTGTAAAAAGAAAAAAGTAAAAATGTTTTTTACCCCAAAGCCCCTCCCCCAATAAAAGTTAAAATCACTTTATAAAACATAAAAAAATAAATAAAGAAACATATTATATCATAGTGTGCATAACTATCCTATCTATTAAAATATAACAATTGTCATCACTAACGGCGAATGGCGTAAACGAGAAGAGGGAAAAAAGTGCCAGGATTGCTGATTTTTTGTTACATTATATCTAAAAAAAATAATAAAAAGTGATCAAAACATCTGAGCTACACAAATACACCACTGTTAATAAAAACTAGAGATCATGGCGCAAAAAATGACACCCTATACAGCCCCATAGGTGAAAAACTAAAACCGTTATAAGTGTCACAATAGGACCTTTTTATAAAAAATTTATTGAAAAAAAAAAGGATTTCAGAAAAAAAAAAATATAACATAAAAGAATCTGTGTAAACCTGCATATGGTTGTGTTCGGACTAAACTATAGAATAATGGTATCATGTCACTATAGAGTATTACGTAAATACAGGAACCCCCCAAAAGTTACCATGTTGCATTCTTTTTTACGATTTCACCGATTTATATTTTCATAAATTATATTTTTGGGGTTCCATCATACATGTTATGGTAAAATGAAAGATGTCATTACATAGTACACCTTTTCCTGAAAAAAACAAGCCCTCACATGGCCCTATAGATAGAAAAAGGAAAGTTCTAGAACTCCTAGAAGGGGAGAAGGAAAAAACGAAAACGCAAAAATGAAAATTTTTGCAGTTTACTGGGTCATTTTGGGCTTGGACTTCAAAGGGTTAATCACAACCGTTGTTGCAAATCTGCAACAATGGCCATGATTTATATGAAACCTACGTAGGTAGTGTAAACATAGCCATATGGTGTGTCTACACAGACAGATTTATCTGACAGATTTTTTAAGCCAAAGCCAGGAACAGACTTTAAGCAGGGAACAGGACATAAAGGAAAGACTGAGATTTCTCCTCTTTTCAAATCCATTCCTGGCTTTGGCTTCAAAAATCTGTCAGATAAATCTGTCTATGTAAACAAACCATAAGAATACGCAGCTATCCCCCAAGCTCCCTCCAATGGTAGCTACAGTTGCCCAGCTTGTTATGATTTAACTTATTAACCCCTTAAGGTCAAAGCCAATTTTCGTTTTTGCACTTTTGCTTTTTCCACTTTATGTTTAAAAGTCCATAGCGCTTGCATTTTTTCACCTAGAGACGTATATGAGCGCTTATTTTTTGCGAAACCAATTGTATTTTGCAATGACAGGCATTATTTTTCCATAACATATGCTGCGAAAGCGGAAAAAAATCATTGGCGCTGTCAAATTGAAAAAAAAAAAGGAATTTGTTTTGATTTCAGGGAGTTTTGCATTTACGCAGTTCGCCCTATGGTAAAACTGACTTGTTATGCATATTCATATTATGCAAGTCGTTACAATTACAACGATATGTAACATGTATAACTTTTCTTTTATCTGATGGCTTGTAAAAAATTCAAACCATTGTTAACAAATATATGTCCCTTTAAAATCGCTCTATTCCCATGCTTACAGCGCTTTTATCCTTTGGTCTATGGGGCTGTTTGAGGTGTCACTTTTTGCGCCATGATGCGTTCCTTCTATCGGTACCTTGATTGCGCATATACGACTTTTTAATCACTTTTTAGTGATAGAGATCAATGCTGTGTATATACACAGCAAAGATCGATGAGATCGGTCATAGATTGCTATGGTCTGCTGCAGGCCATAGCAATCTATTGCCGATTCGGGATCAGCATCATTCCGATGCTGAGGCCCGGCACGGGCAGAAGAACGGATCTCCCCCCCGCGATCGCATCGCAGGGGGGAGATAAGTCCCATTAGACACCAGGGACGTGAGGTCTGAAACCTCTAAGTGCAGCTGTCAGGTTTGACAGCTGCACTTAGAGGCTTAATTAGCCAGCGAGGCAACGGGAAAAAAATTTCTGTTACACCAATATGATATTAATAAAAACTAGAGATCATGGTGCAAAAAATTACTTTTCAACCAGCCCTCTAGGTGGAAAGATAAAAGCGCTATGGCTCTTAGAAGGAAGGAACATTGCAATAATTTGACCAGTACTTATTTAGTTTTGCTTTGTTTAATAAAGTTATAGAACTCTATTAAGTTATTTGGAAGCCTTTCCAGTGAAATATACCACTTTGCTCTAAATAGTCTTTTTTTGTTACAGAAACCATTGATTCTATTTGTTATAGAACTGTTACATATGTTATGTATGCAATTTGGCATTCATGTATAATTTCACAAGTACATTAGTATTTTTTGTTATCCTCCTCGAATAATGACTGCTTTATTATGTTCCATGAATCTTTTATAGAATATAAATCAACTGTACACAAGTGGCAGTAACAAAATGTGATCAAAGTTATGGCAGGCTCCTTGCTCTGCACAGCTTAGCCACTGTACACCCACAAATGAAATGCTCTGTGTTGCTGACCTTGTGCTTTTGAAGCTTCCATTCTTTTTTATGTTTATGTCTTCATGTATTATTGAGATCATTTGCTCATTGAAATTGATGGTGTCAGTGATGTCTGTAAAATAGGACAGCCAGCTTTGAATGTATTTCTTCTTCTACAAAGGCTGTAGTATACAACTGTGGAGGACATTAGACAGACCTAGTAAAGATTGATCTACTAGTTACACTGTAAATAGAGCTTGTATGTCTAAAAAGTCTCTTTCATAGATGCCAGCTTCAAAACCTGGCCATTATACTGCGCTTTCAAACATTAATTTAACCAAAGGGTGATAAATGTCTTCTTTATTCAGACACTTATCTACCCTGAATTTCCCTTTCGTTTCAGTATCTACGTAAGTGTCCAAAGTCTTATTAATATGAAAAACATAGGCAACTCTTCAAAAATTCATTGTACATTTTATGGTATGACATTGAGGTTTATAGCAAATTCATTACACATTGTTTATACTTAAGCCATGTTTTATAGACAATAGAGGAATTTAATGGAAAATACAGTTTTTGGCTTGTTGTACAGTTCAAAAAGTTTTAAAAAAAATTACACATTAGATGTGCTATAAAGAATATTACTGGAGTTGTCTCAGATTAGCACATCTATTTTCATAAAATGAGACTGCACTGCAATATCCCATGTATAGACATGGCTGTTAAAAAAAAAAAAAAAAAAAAGAAGAAGAAAATTTTAATTAGTAGGGAGTGCTCAGACCCCTACCATTGGTTAGATATTACCAGAAGTTGTGCAGGGCTATGTCTTTTACTTTTCAACTCAATGTCTTTTTCTATCTTCTTGCACAAAACAAGGTCTATAGACTTATAACATCATCTTGTACAGGAAGACAGAGATTGCTGCCATCCTGGGAGTGAAGCGCATAAGCACATGCTTCTTTTTGCTCTATCTAATGATCACTGGGGGGTCTGAATACTGAGACCTGAAACTGAGATCACTAAAAACTTTAAAGTGTGTTTGTGACATGTGAAATGGTTTTTCTAATGACTCAGAACACCTTAACTTTAGGTATAAACAGCAGTTTCCTATCAGCCGCTGACATGGTTCTTTTTATGCTATTTTGGAGACCTGCCAGGTATCATTTGCTACAGTTTCCAAGAGCTGGTGGCATGCGTGGCTATCAATTCATTAAGTGCATATGCAGCAATTCACCAGGACATATTGCCTTTTGTTTGCCAAAATAGAACATGGTTTATGGAAATGGGGCATTTATTAGGTTCAGCATTTTTAGCGTCGGGCTTAAAAATGTCCCCTTAGCGCCAAGGCTTGCTGGATTTATGTAGAGACACAATGCCGTGCACACTGAAGCCTCTCTGTGTGCAAATGTAGTTAAACCTACACCAGAGTTCTTTAATCTTTTCCACCGGAAAACATTTTTTATGTGGCGCACGCAGAGGCTGGAACCCCCTGTGTGTGGCCACACCCTGTTACACCCTCCACACCCCGTGTGTTATGCAGAGGATCCCGATTGGAATAATTTAATTGCACAACAAGCATGTTCAAATAGATTTTTCAGCATTTATGCCCCCTGCACCGGAAAATGCCATCTTCACCACGTCACAAATGTCTCCCTTTGTGTTGTATACAAGTAAATATGTTGAGGCCTCATATGATTTGTAACACCATATTTTATATCTACACAAAAGTCCATCTTATAGAATATCCTGGTAAGATTAAAATTGAAACTTATTTGAAGACATAGAGGAACACATTGGCAGAATTATCATTGTATGTGGTATTTGAGCCTATACTTTTCTCCCATGCTATAGGTAACTAGGAGAGATGTTCAACAACATTAGATTTTTAGATGCACCAGGCTTCAATGCTCAGGACTTCGTATATGTAAATTTAATAAAGAATAGAACTTGCAAAACAAACACCTAAACTGAAGTAAAATGTTGAGCTGGCTTCACTATTTTACATCTGACAGAAGAGCATAAAAGGCATAAAAGGGTAGGCACCTTCATCTAGATTTATTGAACAAAATCACTGCATGTCACAATCTGAGGAGCCCAATTTTTATCTTGTTGATGCTTTTCACAGCTGTCGTTTTTTTTTTCTTTATGCTTTACTAAGGACGGAAGTTTTGATCTCTTTCATCTTAGGTGCTGATTGAATCTTTAACTTCTATCACAAGAATTTTGATGTGTTGGATATTTTTAACACCTTATGGTATGACTGTAATAAAATTCAGTAGGCTTTTATGCATGAAACTTTAATCCCCATGCACTTGAAAAATGAAAATCATAAAACACCCTTCTGTCTTGTAAGCAGCTATACTCGTCAGAGTGTATTACATGAACTGTAACATTCCTATAACACATATTCTTATTAAAGATGAAGCATTCTTGCATTGTCAGCTTTCTGTCCCTCAAATAAGCAATTTCTTTTGTGAGATCATAAATACTTCCATGTATATAAAATATGTCTCCATAAACCTTTGTAAATTAGCAGTGTGAAAATAGTCTTAGCCTGCTGTCACAATTGCCTTGCCTCCCATGCCTTGATATCAATTGCCAAATGTGTTGATTGTACCTTATAAAGACTTGAAGCCAAAGATTTTAGATAGCAATAATTATTATTGCAATCTTACAGAGTGCTAAATACATACATAAGATCAACTTCATTGCTGTAAATAAAAATTATTGCTCAATGGTCTTTGGTAAAAAGAATGTTGCCATCCAGGCAGAAGCAGAACTATTACCATAGCAATGAGACCTACACTGTCTGAGGGATCTAGCCAGGATCAGACCAGAGAAGACTGGGCCACCAACATGTTTTTGTATTTTGCCATAAAATGCAATTTTGCTAAAATCTACACAGATCCAATCAGCTACATCCAGAAACACTCACTGGTAAAGGCCATTGACAAGAAAAAAAATGTTTTCAATGTTGCAAAAACCTCCCCTAGGGATGATAAAAGTGTGTTCATAAGCCAATTACAATTAATGCAATCAGGAAACATACGTTTTACAGATGGCATATTAAAGAAGTCTATATATATAGAAAACACCACAAAGTACCAGACAGAAAAAAACCCTTTTTTTAAATTTATTGATGGTATATATATATATATATATATATATATATATATATATATATATATATCATATATACTGTACCTACAGTAAGTAATGTATATACATTTGTCTTGTTCACAAATATCTTTTAGGGTATCTTCACATGTACCACATTGCAGAGATTTCACAATACGAGTTCCCACATTACCTGCCTGTGCTCCCGCTTGCTTCTTAGGCTCTCGGCTTCCTAGTGTGCTGCTCAGCCAGTCAGTGCACTGTCCCGCCGCAGACACTGATTGCCTGAGTAGGTTTTCAGGGAGCCAGGAGCCTGAGTAGCAGGCGAGAGCGCAGGTAGGTAACTTATTAGCCCGGCAGTGTTGGTTTACATGGAAATGAAGGTTTACATTGTTGCAGAGGAATAAAAAAAAAATCTGCTGCAAGGATGTAAGGCTAAAAGTAAAGTACAGTACTGGATATCGCAGCAATTTGGCTGCAGAACACGTGGTGTGAAATCCACTGCAATGTGGTATGCGTGAATCTACCCTTAAACAGAGTCTGCATCACCCCGAATGTCTTGATGCTGCAGCATTGTTAAAGAGACTCTGTGCCCATAATCTGCCCCCCCCCCCAAACCGCTTGTACCTTCGGATAGCTGCTTTTAATGCAAGATCTGTCCTGTGGTCCGTTCGGCAGGTGATAAAAAACAACTTTTAAACTGGCAGCCCCGTGCCCATCGGCAGTGGCTTACATTGTGTATGCATTAGGCTAGCACAACCTCTCCATACCTCCATCCCTCCTCCCCACCCTCTTCACTATTTTTCCTATTCCTCTGAAATGAAAACTACACAGGTGCCTTAATGATCCAGCCCATGTGCCGTCCTCTCACAGCCTGGAGCATTCCTAATGATGAGAAGGGTGGGGAGGAGGGACAGAGAGGTTGTGACAGCCTAATGCATACAGAATTTAAACTACGGCCAAAGAGCACGGGGCTGCCAGTTTAAAAGTTGTTTTTTTATGACATTAACTGCATGACCTGCCGAACGGACACCAGGATAGATCTTGGATTAAAAGAAGCTATCTGAAGGTACAAGTGGTTTTTTTGGGGGGGTCAGATTGTGGGTACAGAGTCACTTTACCTAACATGTACAGGATGGATAGGGTACAGAAGTAGCGCCTGTGCCTTTTGGGGCCCGTCCTGGCTGTCATTGTTAGCCGGGCACTGACCGCAACTGAATGGAGGTAACATTTAATCACTGTATAGTGGTAACATTAGGTCCTGGTAAAGTGTTTTACAACTATATATATATATATATATATATATATATATATATATATATATATATATATAAAGAAATATATCTCTTGCATGTGTGGCGGTGGCATATGCCTTGGGGGATTATTTTTTGTATAATATATGTAATTTAAAGAGGTTATCCAGTTCTACATAAACATGGCCACTTTCTTCCAGAGACAGCCCCACTCTTGTCTCTAGCTTGGGCGGGGTTTTGCTGGTCAGTTCCATTGAAGTGAATGGAGCCTAATTGCAAACCGCACCTGAACTGAAGACAAGAGTCGTGTTATCTCTGAAAGAAAGTGGCCATGTTTTTGCACTGGATAACCCCTTTAATATGGCCACAGCTAATTGATTTAGCAGCAGTATTTTGTCTTGAAACCATATATTTACACTAAATTTGCATTTCCAGGAAAATACATAGTGCTTGAAAAGAGCACCCCTTTAACAGTGACTTCCCTTTAAGAGAAACTTGGATCCCATTCCTTTAAGAGCGACATGGGTCCCGTCCCAATAAGAGCGACATGGGTCCCGTCCCAATAAGAGTGACTTGGGTCCCATACCTTTAAGAGCGACTTGGGTCCATTTAAGAATGACTTGGGTCCCGTCCCTTTAAGAGCTACATGGATCCCTTTAAGAGCTACATGGATCCCTTTAAGAGCTACATGGATCACTTTAAGAGCGACTTGGATCCCTTTAAGAGCGACCTGGGTCCCTTTAAGGGACCCAGGTCGCTCTTAAAGGGACCCAGGTCGCTCTTTAAAGGGAATCATTTTGCTCATAAAGGGACCCAAGTCGCTCTTAAAGGAACCCAGGTCGCTCTTAAAGGGACCCAGGTCGCTCTTAAAGGGACCCAGGTCGCTCTTAAAGGGACCCATTTAGCTCTTAAAGGGACCCATTTAGCTCTTAAAGGGACCTATTTCACTCTTAAAGGGACCTATTTCGCTCTTAAAGGGACCCAGGTCGCTCTTAAAGGGACCCAGGTCGCTCTTAAAGGGACCCATTTCGCTCTTAAAGGTGCCCAGGTCGCTCTTAAAGGCACCCATTTTGCTCTTAAATGGACATATTTCGCTCTTAAAGGGACATATTTCGCTCTTAAAGGGACCAAGGTCGCTCTTAAAGGGACCGATTTATCTCTTAAAGGGACATATTTCGCTCTTAAAGGGACCCATTTTGCTCTTAAAGGGACATATTTCGCTCTTAAAGGGACCCATTTTGCTCTTGAAGGGACATATTTCGCTCTTAAAGGGACCGATTTTGCACTTAAAGGGACATATTTCGCTCTTAAAGGGAACCATTTTGTCCTTAAAGGGACCCAGGTTGCTCTTTAAGGGACATATTTCGCTCTTAAAGGGACCCATTTTGCTCTTAAAGGGACATATTTCGCTCTTAAAGGGACCCAGGTTGCTCTTAAAGGGACCCATTTTGCCCTTAAAGGGACATATTTTGCTCTTAAGGGGACCAAGGTCGCTCTTAAAGGGACCGATTTTGCTCTTAAAGGGACATATTTCGCTCTTAAAGGGACCCAGGTCGCTCTTAAAGGGACCCAGGTTGCTCGTAAAGGGACCCATTTTGCCCTTAAAGGGACATATTTTGCTCTTAAAGGGACCCAGGTCGCTCTTAAAGGGACCCAGGTCGCTCGTAAAGGGACCCATTTTGCCCTTAAAGGGACATATTTTGCTCTTAAAGGGACCAAGGTCGCTCTTAAAGGGACCGATTTTGCTCTTAAAGGGACATATTTCGCTCTTAAAGGGAGCCATTTTGCTCTTAAAGGGACCAAGGTCGCTCTTAAAGGGACCGATTTTGCTCTTAAAGGGACATATTTTGCTCTTAAAGGGACCCATTTTGCTCTTAAAGGGACCCAGGTTGCTCTTAAAGGGACCCATTTTGCCCTTAAAGGGACATATTTCGCTTTTAAAGGGACCAAGGTCGCTCTTAAAGGGACCCATTTTGCTCTTAAAGGGACCCATTTTGCCCTTAAAGGGACATATTTCGCTCTTAAAGGGACCCATTTTGCTCTTAAAGGGACCCAGGTTGCACTTAAAGGGACCCATTTTGCCCTTAAAGGGACATATTTCGCTTTTAAAGGGACCAAGGTCGCTCTTAAAGGGACCGATTTAGCTCTTAAAGGGACATATTTTGCTCTTAAAGGGACCCATTTTGCTCTTAAAGGGACCCAGGTTGCTCTTAAAGGGACCCATTTTGCCCTTAAAGGGACATATTTCGCTTTTAAAGGGACCAAGGTCACTCTTAAAGGGACCCATTTTGCTCTTAAAGGGACCTAGGTTGCTCTTAAAGGGACCCATTTTGCCCTTAAAGGGATATATTTCGCTCTTAAAGGGACCAAGGTCGCTCTTAAAGGGACCGATTTTGCTCTTAAAGGGACATATTTCGCTCTTAAAGGGAGCCATTTTGCTCTTAAAGGGACTAAGGTCGCTCTTAAAGGGACCGATTTTGCTCTTAAAGAGACATATTTCGCTCTTAAAGGGACCCATTTTGCTCTTAATGTGACATATTTTGCTCTTAAAGGGACCCATTTTGCTCTTAAAGGGACCCATTTTGCTCTTAAAGGGACATATTTCGCTCTTAAAGGGACCAAGGTTGCTCTTAAAGGGACCGATTTTGCTCTTAAAGGGACCCAGGTCGCTCTTAAATGGACATTTTTTGCTCTTAAAGGGACCAGGGTCGCTCTTAAAGGGACGGATTTTGCTCTTAAAGGGACATATTTCGCTCTTAAAGGGACCCAGGTCGCTCTTAAAGGGACCCATTTTGCTCTTAAAGGGACATATTTTGCTTTTAAAGGGACCCATTTTGCTCTGAAAGGGACATATTTCGCTCTTAAAGGGACCCAGGTTGCTCTTAAAGGGACCAAGGTCACTCTTAAAGGGACTAATTTATCTCTAAAAGGGACATATTTCGCTCTTAAATAGACCCAGGTCGGTCTTAAAGGGACCCATTTTGCTCTTAAAGGGACATATTTCGCTCTTAAAGGGACCAAGGTCACTCTTAAAGGGACATATTTTGCTCTTATAGGGACCCAGGTCGCTCTTAAAGGGACATATTTCACTCTTAAAGGGACCCAGTTCGAGCGAAACGGGTCTCTTTAAGAGCGAAATATTTCCTTTAAAGGGACCCAGATCACTCTTAAAGGGACCCATTTCGCTCTTAAAGGGACCCAGGTCGCTCTTAAAGGGACATATTTAGCTCTTAAAGGGACCCATTTACCCCCTCAAGGGACCCAGGTCGCTCTTAAAGGGACCTGGGTCGCTCTTACAGGTACTTAATTCGCTCTTAAAGGGACCCATTTAGAGCGGCTTGGGTCCCTCTAAGAGCGACTTGGGTACCGTTCCTTTAAGAGCGGCTTGGGTACCGTACCTGCTACATGGCTGCCTCAGCTCTGCTATTTTACTGACTGACCTCTGCTACTTATAATGGTAAAGATCATTGCTCGGTTACCATGACAATCTTACTCATGTCAGGGAGACAAAATCATTTAGGACCTTCCATATATTACATCTTCTATTGGCCAATAGTGGACATGTGACTGTGGATGGTGTGATACATTGCCTGACGAGACCTTAGAGTTCCTATTGGCTGCTATATTTCAGCTATTTGCATATGTGCTGTGATTGGCTGTCAGCTGTTAGAGTGTGGCCATTATTTGCAATGGGCCATTATTTTCCATGGGAAATTTGGGGTCTTTAAACGTAAATTTCTTAAAAACGACAAATCCGATCGAAACGAAAAATAGATAGCACACCACACACCACCGAGGGCTTCGAAACGCAGTTTGAACGGAGTCTGTGCGCAAAGCGGTTCGGGCTGTATTACGTGCAGAAAAATGGCTGGAAGAAGAAACGGAAGAAGAAGAATACGGATTACAATATAGTGCTTTTCAAGCACTATAATTAGAATACAAATCAATGCACTTTTTTCCAGTGACAAGTAAAACCATGTAGGTCAATTTTATAGAATGTTCTGCAGTGGTTAATCACAGCACTGATAGTCAGTAGCAGATCAATTCTTCCTGGAAAATGTGTCCCCTGTGACTTCTAATAGTCGCATGTTATCTTTGGTTAGACATGGACAATTCCTTAACATTGTTGATGTGTGCTTTACTATATAAGATCTAATAAACCATGATTTACAAGAATTCAAGGTTGTCAATTATAGCATAACAAGATAGATTTACAGCAGAGATATGAAGTATTGTTGCAGCTAAAGTTTGTTCTCAAGTAAATCTGTAAAACTAGACAGTTTACCTACAGTATATGTACACATTATTTTGGTATGTACTGTATCAGGTTTAAAAAACCTAATCTTAAGGAATCTCAGCAGGCTACAGCTTTAAGTTTTGCCATGGGGAAAGTGTTGCAGCCCAAAAGGGACACATGTAGAATAAAGGAAGGAGGCCTGTAAGGATGCTGAGGCTTATAGGTATATAGTGAGTATAGTGAGGCTCCTTGATCTGTGAAAGGGGGGATTGCACCTAAGACGGTTGTATCTGTAGTAACCCTATACCCCCTCCCATAACCTGTCAATGGTGTTTTGCACTCAGGTGCCAATATTAAAGCCAGGCACAAGTTATAGAAACATACAGTTATGTTTACTGAAGTTCAACCAAAATTATCCAAGGAAGAGACAAAGGGGGATATTTAGCATGTACAGCGGGCGCAGGTTTGAGCATGCGCTCAAAATGAAAAACTTTATTAGTCTCAGAGTTGCAACAATGAAAAAAAAAAAAAAAAAAAAGGTAAACTGGCAAAAAGCCCACAACAAAAAAAGTAAACTGGCGCCCAAATTGTCTTGGTAACTAATAGAGATGTGCGAAGCGGTTCGCCTGGTATGGGATCCGGTTCGGATTTTCCAAAAAATCCGAGTCCGATCGGATTCAGATTTTTGAAAATCCACTCCTATTTTTTTTTCCCCTTGCTTTCTAAAATGGCAGCCGCCATTCTAGAAAGCAGGAAGTGTTCCGGGAGGAAAAAGCGCTTTCCCATGATGCCCGGAACACATCCAATCAGCAGGGATCTTGTACAAGTCCACCCCCTGTGTGACGTCGGTATTGCTTTAAAAGGAGCAGTCACATGACCGCACCACGCAGCGTGTAGAGGGAGATATATACTATATATATATATTTATATATATATATATATATATATATATATATATATATATATACTGTGTATGTATATATATATATATATATATATATATATATATATATAAAACGTCCAGTATGGAGTGCGCTCTGGTCAGATAAGTGAAGAGGGTGCCCGCAGCCGGAGACCGAATCCACGTCTCCCCGTAAATACTCCAAGAACTCTGCAGCACAACCGTATAGTGAAAAATTCAAAATGTGATTTTATTCCATATCAGTGAAAAATTCCATGCAACGTGGAGGATGGAGGAATTCCAGGAGAGGGGATACCCCAGGGATTTACTGACAAAACACAAAGACAAAGTATATGAATTTGACCCCACACATAGAAGTGAAAAAAAGAAAAGAATACCGTTTGTTTCCTCTTATAATGACCTATCTCCTAAAATAACAAATATTGTTAGACACCATTGGAGGATTGTGAGTAACAGTTTCCAAATGGTGGAAGACTTTCAATGCCCACCACTTATGTCTTACAGAAGGAGTGGGAATTTGAGAGACAAGTTGGTCAAGACTGACCTACAATGCATCACGTGTACCTACATGCAGAAAGGAAAAGAATTTGTACATCCACAAACGAACAGAAAATATGACATCAAATTTTACCTTACTTGTACATCTTCTAAATGGATAATTTATGTACTCTGGTCAGTTACTTTACATGGGTGAGACCCTTTGTGAGATGCGCACCCGACTTAATCAACATCGATATTCTATCAGACAGAGGAGAGAAGATCTCCCTGTCTCGAAACACTTTACAGAAATGAAGCACAGTGAAAGAGACCTGAGATTTATGATCATTGATCATATTCCCCCACCCCCTAGGGGAGGGGATCGAGTAACAACACTAAAGAAGAGAGAACTATTGTGTATATTTCGGTTGGATACCTTGCAACCAAAAGGTCTAAATGTGGAGTTTAAATTAAATGCTCATATGTACAGGTGAATACTAGGAGGGGGTTTGTCTTGTCTGTATCCCGAACATGATGGTCGTGCACTTTGTTAATTTTGAGCAATCACACTCTTTCTCTTTTATTTTTTTTCAGAAATGATCTAGACTGAGCGAGAGGACTCCACCACAACCCACTGCTAGCCAGCATGATCAGGATGGGGTTAATTCCAACAGCGGGGTTAGTACACGGAACACGTACAATAGTACAAGCTACAACTTACTCATGGGTTAGGGCAGGTAAGGGAGTATCCCACTCTGCTTGCAGGGAGGTTGAGACACCCTGGTACACTTTCGCTGTATCTCGGTGTGTGAACACGGAGCTATCAGCGTCAGGCCGGATAACCCGAGGTTTGAAGGATGGAGTTCCTGATAGCAGTAGTCCTTTGGATTTCTATTATGTACACAATATATCCCCGGCTCCTAGAAGATCGCAATTGTCCAACAAGGGTTACATCAGGATCACACAACAACATGTTTATTCATTATGATTGGAGCAACAGACATGAGCCCTCATAGGTCCTCCCACGTATCCACCCACAGGGGCGTGCAGAGTGAGAGCCTGCACACACCTGCACAGTGAGGGTGTTTACACCAGGGTGATGACATCCTGAAGTATAGACATGCAAATGAAGAAACAATAGCAGTGGTTAGTGGTGGCTGACTCCGCCCAGCAAATTATATATTATTTTAATTTTATCACTATATGCACAAGGATTTTTAATGTAATATGTATATGAAATGCACAAATAATTGTATATTATAATACACATTGTCCTACGGGACCCGACATTGTAAATGTATTTATCTGCACTATGATTTTGTATTGATTGATAATCAAATGTATTTGATTACACGTGTGTATAAAATAGATGTGTTGCTCACTAAGATTATGCTTGAGAAAGGTCTCAGGAAGAGACAGAAACGTTGCATGGAGTTTTTCACTGATATGGAATAAAATCACATTTTGAATTTTTCACTATACGGTTGTGCTGCAGAGTTCTTGGAGTATATATATATATACATATATAACATATATATATATATATATATATATATATATATATATATACCCAATATATACCCAATTTCCATACTTGGACCCTTCTGATTGAAAGTGTGTATATCACGTCCATCTTATCCTGAGAGACTAAAATACCTGGTTCAGGTGTATAGCATTATATCTTAAAAAAGTGCTATATATATAGACAATTTCTATAGTTGTCCTATATATTACAAGTCCTATCTATATATACAAGTCCTAAATATTACAGAAAATACTACTGTTCTCATCTACCAAGTATAGAAATCATAATTTGAATATAAAGTCATGGCACAGCGGCAGCAGGAAACCTTACAAAGCGGTTCAGGCAGAGGGCAGGGCAGAGAGTCTGACTCAAGGGGCAGAAGAGGAAGTAGCGCAGGAAGAGGGTCCAGTGGCAGGCCTGAGCTTCCTTTGTCACACCAGGGTTGTGTCCACACGTCTAATTCCACAGTCCTGCAGTGGCTGGCTCACAGTTCGCCGTCCACAAGGATGAGTAGTGAGACAGCCAGCCAAGTATCTAAGGGTACCTCGGATACGACCCTGACTTGGCACAGGCACGCAGCAATTCCCCCATGTCCTCCATCTGACATCCTCAGCAACATCCTGCTAACTTTTGACCCGCCGCCCACCTGGCCAAGCTGCTGATGCTCCAGGCTCTGCCGTTTAAAGTTGTCGACTTGGCCGAGTCGACACTACTTTTCCAACACAGCTATCCCGGCCATGTACAGCTATGTTGGCGAAAAGGTTGCTGACTCGCTGAGCCTTTCAGTGAGCACACATGTACATTTAACCACAGACATCTGGAGCTGTAATTATGGGCAAGGGCAGTACATGTCCATAACTGCTCAGTGGGTAAATGTAATATGGCCGGCGGACCCCCAGCAACTTGGCCAGGGAAGAGCGATGACACCACCCCGTTGTAACAGCAGGGTTCCTGTGTTGCGGTCCTCCTCCACCTCCTCCAGTAGGTCTAGAACCTCCTCAACTGCCAGCGTTCCTCCCTTGTACCACTTGGGTGTAGAAAAGAGGTGTCATGCTGTGCTGAACCTAGCCTGCCTGGGTGAAAGGAGACACTCAGGGGAAGAGCTTCAGCGCCTGCTCGAGACGGAAATCCTCTTGTGGCTGACTCCACGCCATCTTAAAGTTGGGACGGTGGTGAGTGACAATGGGAGCAACATTCTCTCTGTGCTGCGGCGCGGAGGTATGAGGCACGCCCCATGTGTATGGCACATGTTTTAAACCTAATAGTTACACACTTTCTAAAGTCTTCATCCCATTTACAGACTGTACTGTCAATGGCTCGAAAGCTGTGTAACCATTTCAGCCATTCAAGTCCCTCTCACCACATCCTCCTCGACCTGCAGCGGAGGAATGGTCTTCCCAACCATCATCTCATTTGCGATGTAGCCACGCGGTGGAACTCCACCCTCCACATGCTGGACCGGCTCTATGAGCAGAGGAAGGCCTTGACTGATTTCCTCTTGATGCAGGCGGACACGGCGACTCCCCTGTGTAACCTGGAGCTCGGCCAGTGGCAGCTCATGCTACCTTTCTGGTCAGTGGGCAAGACACAGGACTGAGCGCCACCATACCCATGCTTCATGTACTGGAGCTGATGCTGATGCGACTCAGTGGCGAGGGGGAAGAGGTCTTGCCACTGTCGCAGCCTGGGTCTCTGGAGGAAGGCTTGGTGGAAGAGGAGGGAGAGGAAGTTGAGGAGGAGGAGGACCTGAACGCACAAGAACTCTTAGGGGAGACGGGTGGAGGAGAAGGAGATGAGCCTTCCTGCCAGACCAGAGGGGGGCCAGAGGAGGATATGCAGTGCTATGAGAAGTATGAGGCGGATGGAGGCAGTACCCATTGGCAGTATGCTGTGGAGATGAGGCGGGGACTCCTTCCCACTTCCTGGGGGAAATGACTAAGCGGTGGAAATTATATGCTTTCGGGCCGACCCACGCTTGCAAAGGATTCGTCAACGGGACGAGTTCTGTCTGGCCACACTACTGGACCCTGAGTATTGCAAAAAGCTGTGTGAATACATTCACCCTTCCCAACGGGAGGAAAAAAATGAGTTATTATAGAGAGGAGGTGGGTGCACAGTTAGTGGAAGCCTTTGGAACATGGCACTCTAATTCACGCCATTCCCACCAGGGCCACACCAGCAGCGCTGCCTCCTCCACATCCTCCTCTTACAGCTTGAGTGGCATGAGCAGCGGCACCAGTCTGAGCCTGATGTCCATAATGCACGCTTTCATGCAGCCACAGGCTGGGGTAACAGGAGCACAGCAGCAGGACATGGCGGCACACCTCAAACAGCAAGTCCAGGTTTTTTTGGACTCTACGTTGCCACCTAACGTCCACAAACCCCTGGACTACTGGGTGGGAAAATAAGATGTCTGGCCACAACTCGCTGAATTTGCTTTAAACATACTCTCCTGTCCGGCCAGCAGTGTGTCATCCGAGCAAATTTTAAGCGCAGCAGGTCATATTGTCAGTCCCAGGAGAACCAGATTGTCCTGTGATAGTGTGGAACATCTGACTTTCATCAAAATGAACGCCACATGAATAGATAAGGACTTTGTGACACCTGCTCCTTATATCACAGAGTAGCATTTGGTCCTGTTGTCACCAAGATGTAGGACCTTTTCTGCATCTATTATGGCCTATATGTGAACTAGACCTTACTGGTCATTCCACCTTTCCTGCTGCCCTGCTACCTCTCGCCTGTCCATGGACCTCATTATTCTGCTTCTGCTGCACATACAACTGCTACTCCTGCCCTGGCCTCCATCTTGGCTACTGATGGGCCTTCACTGGCCTCATAATTGGCTACTGCTTGGCCTTAACTGGCATCCATGTTGACTACTGCTGTGCCTGCCCTTGCCTCCTTGTTGGCTACTGCTAGGCCTTGACTGGCATCTAGGTTGACTACTGCTATGCCTGCCCTTGCCTCAATTTTGGCTACTGCTGGGTCTTAACTGGCATCTAGGTTGACTACTGGTGTGCCTGCCCTTGCCTCAATGTTGGCTACTGCTGGGCCTTAACTGGCATCTAGGTTGACTACTGCTGTGACTGCCCTTGTCTCAATGTTGGCTACTGCTGGGCCTTAAGCGGCATCTAGCTTGACTACTGCTGTACCTGCCATTGCCTCAATGTTGGCTACTGATGGGCCTTAACTGGCATCTTGGTTGACTACTGGTGTGCTTGTCCTTGCCTCAGTGTTGGCTACTGCTGGGCCTTAACTGGCATCTAGGTTCACTACTGCTGTGCCTGCCCTTGCCTCCTTGTTGGCTACTGCTAGGCCTTGACTGGCATATAGGTTGACTACTGCTTTGCCTGCCCTTGCCTCAATGTTGGCTACTGCTGGGACTTGACTGGCATTTAGGTTGACTACTTCTGTTCCTGCCCTTGCCTCAATGTTGGCTACAGCTGGGCCTTGATTGGCATCTAGTTTGACTACTGCTGTGCCTGCCCTTGCCTCAATGTTGACTACTGCTGGGCCTCAACTGGCATCTAGGTTAACTACTGCTGTGCCTGCCCTTGCCTCCTTGTTGGCTACTTCTGGGCCTTGACTGGCATCTAGGTTGACTACTGCTGTTCCTGCCCTTGCCTCCTTGTTGGCTACTGCTAGGCCTTAACTGGCATATAGGTTGACTACTGCTTTGCCTGCCCTTGCCTCAATGTTGGCTATTGCTGGGCCTTGACTGGCATTTAGGTTGACTACTTCTGTGCCTGCCCTTGCCTCAATGTTGGCTACAGCTGGGCCTTGATTGGCATCTAGTTTGACTACTGCTGTGCCTGCCTTTGCCTCAATGTTGACTACTGCTGGGCCTCAACTGGCATCTAGGTTGACTACTGGTGTGCCTGTCCTTGCCTCCTTGTTGGCTACTGCTGGGCCTTGACTGGCATCTAGGTTGACTACTTCTGTGCCTGCCCTTGCCTCTATGTTGGCTACTACTGGGCCTTGACTGGCATCTAGTTTGACTACTCCTGTGCCTGCCCTTCCCTTAATGTTGGCTACTGCTGGGCCTTGACTGGCATCTAGGTTGACTACTGCTGTGCCTGCCCTTGCCTCTATGTTGGCTACTGCTGGTCCTTGACTGTCATTTAGGTTGACTACTGCTGTGCCTGCCCTTGCCTCAATGTTGGCTACTGCTGGGCCTTGACTGGCATCTAGGTTGACTACTGCTGTGTTTGCCCTTGCCTCAATGTTGGCTACTGCTGAGCCTTGACTGGCACCTAGGTTGACTACTGATGTGTTTGCCCTTGCCTCAATGTTGGCTACTGCTGAGCCTTGACTGGCACCTAGGTTGACTACTGATGTGCCTGCCCTTGCCTCAATGTTGGCTACTGCTGGGCCTTAACTGGCATCTAGATTGACTACGGGTGTGCCTGCCCTTGCCTCCTTGTTGGCTACTGCTTGGCCTTGACTGGTATCTAAGTTGACTATTGCTGTGCCTGCCCTTGCCTCAATGTTGGCTACTGCTGGGCCTTAACTGACATCTAGGTTGACTACTGGTGTGCCTGCCCTTGCCTCAATGTTGGCTACTGCTGGGACTTGACTTGCATCCAGGTTGAGTAATGGTGTGCCTGCCCTTGCCTCAATGTTGGATACTGCGGGGCCTTGACTGGCATGTAGGTTGACAACTGCTGTGCCTGCCCTTGTCTCAATGTTGGCTACTGCTGGGCCTTAACTGGCATCTAGGTTGACTACTGGTGTGCCTGCCCTTGCCACAATGTTGGCTACTGCTGGGCCTTAACTGGCATCCAGGTTGACTACTGGTATGCCTGCCCTTGCCTCAATGTGTGCTACTGCTGGGCCTTAACTGGAATCTAGGTTGACTACTTCTGTGCCTGCCCTTGCCTCTATGTTGGCTACTACTGGGCCTTGACTGGCATCTAGTTTGACTACTCCTGTGCCTGCCCTTCCCTTAATGTTGGCTACTGCTGGGCCTTGACTGGCATCTAGGTTGACTACTGCTGTGCCTGCCCTTGCCTCTATGTTGGCTACTGCTGGTCCTTGACTGTCATTTAGGTTGACTACTGCTGTGCCTGCCCTTGCCTCAATGTTGGCTACTGCTGGGCCTTGACTGGCATCTAGGTTGACTACTGCTGTGTTTGCCCTTGCCTCAATGTTGGCTACTGCTGAGCCTTGACTGGCACCTAGGTTGACTACTGATGTGTTTGCCCTTGCCTCAATGTTGGCTACTGCTGAGCCTTGACTGGCACCTAGGTTGACTACTGATGTGCCTGCCCTTGCCTCAATGTTGGCTACTGCTGGGCCTTAACTGGCATCTAGATTGACTACGGGTGTGCCTGCCCTTGCCTCCTTGTTGGCTACTGCTTGGCCTTGACTGGCATGTAGGTTGACTATTGCTGTGCCTGCCCTTGCCTCAATGTTGGCTACTGATGGGCCTTAACTGGCATCTAGGTTGACTACTCGTGTGCCTGCCCTTGCCTCAATTTTGGCTACTGCTGGGCCTTAACTGGCATCCAGGTTGACTATTGGTGTGCCTGCCCTTGCCACCTTGTTGGCTACTGCTGGGCCTTGACTGGCATCTAGGTTGACTACTGCTGTGCCAGCCCTTGCCTCAATGTGGGCTACTGCTGGGCCTTAACTGTCATCTAGGTTGTCTACTGGTGTGTCTGCCCTTGCCTCCTTGTTGGCTACTGCTTCTCCTGCCTGGCCTCCATGTTGGCTACTGCTGCTTCTGCCTGGCCTCCATGTTGGATACTGCTGTTCCTGCCTGTCCTCCATGTTGGCTACTGCTGCTGCTCCTGCCTGCCCTCCATTTTGGCTACTGCTGATCTTGCCTGGCCTCCATGTTGGCTACTGCTGATCCTGGCTGGCCTCCATGTTGGCTACTGCTGCTCCTGGTTGCCCTCCATGTTGGCTACTGCTGCTCCTGTCTGGCCTCCATGTTGGCTACTGCTAATCCTGCCTGTCCTCCATGTTGGCTACCGCTGCTCCTGCCTGTCCTCCATGTTGGCTACTGCTTATCCTGCCTTGCCTCCATGTTGGCTACTGCTGCTCCTGCCTGGCCTCCATGTTGGCTACTGCTGATCCTGCTTGCCCTCCATGTTGACTACTGTTGCTCCTGCCTGGCCTCCATGTTGGCTACTGCTGCTCCTGCCTGGCCTCCATGTTGGCTACTGCTGATTCTGCCTGGCCTCCATGTTGGCTACTGCTGCCCCTGCCTGCCCTCCATGTTGACCACTGTTGCTCCTCTCTGCCCTCCATGTTTGCTACTGCTGATGCTGCCTGGCCTCCATGTTTGCTACTGCTGATGCTGCCTGGCCTCCATTTTGGCTACTGCTGCTCCTGCCTGTCCTCCATGTTGGCTACTGCTGCTCCTGCCTGTCCTCCATGTTGGCTCCTGCTGCTCCTGCCTGGCCTCCATGTTGACTACTGCTGCTCCTATACTGGCCTCAAATGACTATTGCTAGACCTCCACTGGCCTCCAATGACTACTGCTGCTCCTTTACTGCATTTGAGACCTTTTTCCTGCATAGACCCTGTAATGGTATATTTCCTGCATAGACCCTGTAATGGTGAGTTTCCTGCATAGACCCTGTAATGGTGAATATTGAAGTCTAAAAAAAAAAAAATGACTTTGAGATATCGAAAAGATAATGATGTTACTGACATGTAGAGCCCTAAATTCAACCAAATACACTACCCCCGTATCATATAGATGCTTTAAACTATGAAATCCGAAGAAATCCGAAATTCGGTCGAACCAAACTTTCCGAAAAAATTTGAAAGTCCGGTCGGACCGAACTTTTAAAAAGTTCGCTCATCTCTATAACTAAGGGGTTACAAAAATCCTCATTATATTACCTGTTGGGGTTGATTGAGGTGAGGTCTGGGAAACAGTGGTCTGGAGGTTTTCTTTTCCTAGCAATCTCTTTAAACTCTGTCTCTTTTTAAAATCAGTCCTTATAAATGTTATTTTGCCATATAAATAAGAACTAGAAATGTCATACATAGGAAAGAACAAAATAATAGAACAATAATGACATACTCGATGAAGACAATAGAAATCAGAAGCTCTTATCCCGGGTACGTCATCCTGTCACAATATTGTACACACACAATCATGACTGCAATGGGTATAACTATTATCTTATGGCAATTTTCCTTTCTAATAATAAACTGGCCCTTCACAATGGATTTTAAGCAATTATATTTTCCCTAAACATAGCTATATAAAAAATATTTCATTTTTGTTCAAATAAAGAATGGAAAAAATTAGAGAAATGTACAAAATTGAGGTGAAACACTTTACTGCATATGGAAATGTAAACAATTATGACTGTTACACTCAAATCGAGTTAACACAGAAAAGCAGAATAGCATGAACTCAATTGTAGTCAGATGCTAAAAGATGAAAAATAAAAAAAATAAAAAATCTGCCATTCCAGGAAAACTAAATTGTGGAGCATTATGTAAAATCTTGGCTTAGCATAATTTTGTTTTATTTTAAGACAATAATGCATTTATTAATGTTAAAATGTACTGAGATTATTGATACCTATACATTTCAATAGCTGCTGATGTTGATGCTAAATTAGACTTTAGAGCTAAGGACTCTAAAAAATTTTTTTTATTATTTATATAATTTTATTATAAATTAAGAAACTTTAAGTCCTCATTAATAATGTCATGGTATTTAAATCATGTAGAATCTTTGTAACTACTTTGCATAGTCATCTGTCCTTCTGTTTCTACCATAGTCCTGTCAGTGAACTGCCACTAAAATAAGAGAAAGCCAGCTCACTTGTTCTGCTACTTCTGTCCCTATAGATTTTAATGATCAAATACATATTAGATACCTATTTTTACCTGGATCAACTTTGCTCCAACTTTAATCAACTCTGCCTCCGCTCTCCACAGCTCCCCTCTCAAAAAATTGACATGTCAGTTTTTTGAGTGGAGAGCCACGGAGAGTGAAGGACTCTATACATACCTGTGAGACCATGAGGCAGGCAGGATTTTGAGTGGAGTCCGAGGCGGGGATTCTGTTTTTCTCAGTGTGAACAAACCCTTAGAGTGGAGATGGCATACACCTAAGCATCCTTGTCTGTCAATGAAATTAGTTTGTTCTTGAATAAGAAAGCTAAATGAGGCAGCAGCATAGATGTCAAATCTAGCATATATCACTGGCACAGACACATCCAAATAAAAAATAAATCTGAAACTGAGTGTGCCTTTTTTTCACTGGCAGTAACCTCTAACATACATAAAAAAATATTTTCCATGTCAAAGTTGTCTATGCCCTTTGGGAAGTCTAAATGTATTAGATTGAGAGTAAAATGGACACAATTTCAATGGATCTTCAGTGAAATGTGTATACTGACAATAATATCAATCCTTAGTATCGATATACAGTACTTTCTACTCTTTAATTGCATTTTTAATGCTTCGTGTATAATTAGTTCTTGGTATACATTATGGACAGTAAATATTAGAACTTAAAATATTACAGTATAAGGCTATGTTCACACTACGTAAGTTTCATATTAATCACAGCCGTTGTTGCAAAAATAACGATTTGCAACAACTTATTGTGCTGTCGTCAATTGAATCCCGGCCAGAGTGTAAACACACAGTATACACTCCATCCGGGATCGCTAGCGACCACGCAAAAAACTGACATGTCAGTTTTCTGCTGCCGCTATTCATTGAATAGCAGCCGCAGAGAACCTGTCAGTGCACACAATGGAGCATGCGGGGGCGAATCCGAATTCAGCAGATATGAAGATTATCTGGACTGCACTGCAGGTACTGCCGGGATGATCTTTTGTAATACCGGCAGTTCTGTGACCAGGTCGGGTCACAGTACGGCCGGTGTTATACATACTGTAGTGTGAACATGGCCTAAGGCCACATGCTGTCAGAGCTGTGTCACAGGACGGCCGCTGTCTGTGAAGTTCACCCTGGCCGGTACTGCATCATCTGTTGGTGAAAAGTCCACAGCCTTCCATATACTTGCCACAGTTGGCCGAACCCACCAGCAGCAGGTTGATCAAAATTTTTTATAAAGTATTTGGGCAGATGTAGCTCATAGGCCACCGATCAGGCATCTAATGGTAAACTACATTCATCTTTCATTAAACTAATATTCTCCATTAGTGATGAGCGAATAGTGAGATATTCGAATATTCGATATTCGTACGAATATCCCGCGAATATTCGAATATTCGATCCTATTAGAGTCTATGGGAACAAGTATTCGATTAGTGATAAACATCTATTTGACCATTTGGATGGTAAAACCGGAAGCTGGGGGATTTGAATGCTTATCGAATATTTGTTGAATATTTGCGGGATATTCGTATGAATATCCAATATTCGAATATCTCACTATTCGATCGCATATCTATTTGATCGAACAGTATTCGCTCATCACTATTCTTCATTTTGCAAAAAACTTTTATTATTTTCAATGTCTCTCATGTATTAATACTAGAGATGAGCGAACCTCTAGCATGCTCGAGTCGATCCGAACCCGAAAGTTCGGCATTTGATTAGCGGTGGCTGCTGAACTTGGATAAAGCCCTAAGGCTATGTGAAAATCATGGATATAATCATTGGCTGTATCCATGTTTTCCAGACAACCTTAGAGCTTTATCCAAGTTCGAATCGACTCGAACCCGAACCCGCTTCGCTCATCTCTAATTAATACCAGATCATAAAAAATTCCCAGTAGTTGTGAAATAATCTAGTGAAATATTAGTGTTTATTGGCAAAAGCCATTTCTTTGAATCTCGTAAAAAGACTAGTTGATGCTGCACATTCAAAGTCTCTATTAAGTTGACGAAATGTATACAGCTACATTATCTTTTTTCCATCTTTTATTTTATTTTACACGACAAGGCCAATATGTCTGCCTAACATTTTAATAACCGTGCTTAAGTGAGCAGTGCATTTGTTCAACCATGACCCTTCTTTTCTACCTGTTAAGTAGTGTCCTTGCCACTCTTAATGGTAGTACTTTGGTTTAATGGCCCATAGCGTATTCATTAACCTTGTACTTCTTTTTACTTTTACTTACCTTTTTAAACTTTTTTTCCACAGTATTTACTTTCCAAATAATTCCTATTCCGAAGAAGTCCTATATATTAATTCATAGTAAAGTAAAAATAATGCAATCATTAATATAAAATAACTGATACTGTAGGCCAACCAATGGGTCATGACTAAAAATCCTATTTGCATGCCTAAAAGTACAGTATGTTCTAAAAAATGAATGCTATTCCTAGTTCTAACCTTTTCCATGCCTTTCCTATGCATATTCGTTCACATTTTCTATGCTATATTATAGTACTGTACTTCACTTACCTAACCCCACTTCTAGGTCTACAGGGTTAAAAAATCATAAAATACTCAATACACCATTGCTTTCAGTGGTGGCAGCGGGATCAAGAAGAGTAAGTATACTTTTATGTATTTGTTCTTTATATTTAATTGTGGCCCAAGCACAATAAGTTAGGTCAAACATTCTAAATCATCCCTTTATTTTTTGCAATATCATTGAAAGTATTGTTTGTCCAAATTGTGCAATAGAGATTGGCTTTGCTTAATTCTCTTCATGATGTGCTCTCCCTGAACTTTCGACTTATTTCTTTTAAATAGAAAACAGCTATACTTACCCAACTTGTTCCCCACTGTGACCATTTCCTCTGTGTTGGTCCCTGCTGCATAGAACATTGTCAGTGTTGGCACAAGATACAAAGCCCCTGACTACTGACTGACAATCAGGAGAAGAGAGTGAAGAGGCTGTCCAGAGTTCTCTGCATTTTAGGAGCTTGGAAATAATCTCTTTGACACTTTGCATGGGAGAATAAAAGCATTTTTGTATACTCTGGAAGCAACAAGAGATATATGCCATGCACCTCCTTGACCTAACAGATCTCTAACAGTCAGAAGTTTAGAACCTAAATTGCAGCTCACAGATTCCAGACATGATACGTAGATAACTTTTAATATGCCAACAGGTATATTAAAAGCTATTGCAGTGCGCATGTCAAAATCTAAGCAGTGCGATCAATAATTGCTTGCTAATATTATCATTTAGGTGTTCACAAGTTATACTCATTAACATTCTTTCCAATTTATATGTGAACTTCACCCTGCATGCATTACTATTCATTACAGTCTATTGGCTTTGGATTGAACTACATGAAAGTTTTTATGAAAAGTTATCAAAATAATGTAGCTGCGTTTGTACATTATTAATAAAACTGATCATACTGATAAATGAGTGAATGACTTTTATCCCTTTTCTTTAATGCCATTATCATGTCTTCCTTGCCTCTGTTTCTGTTGCTCTCCCTGCTGTGATTCCTATAGTGTTCCAAACGTTTGATCTAAAAATGAGAGTTATTACAAACATAATTATATTTTTCCAATCAACCCTATGGGAAA
The DNA here is from genome assembly GCF_027789765.1 of Dendropsophus ebraccatus. Lineage (NCBI taxonomy): Eukaryota > Metazoa > Chordata > Amphibia > Anura > Hylidae > Dendropsophus > Dendropsophus ebraccatus. The sequence continues at coordinate 129,564,312 of NC_091456.1, forward strand.
ATAACTGCCGCCACACAGTGATGTATCATCTTTCTAGGCACTGGCTCCAAAGTTTTAGACTGTCTTTTCATGTGTACACCCTTTGTACTCATTTAATTTTGTAGTTACATTCACTTTGAAGCAATTTTTTTTAAGCTATACTTTTTTTCAGATCTGTCCCAACATTAATTGTAACACAAAACAGCAGTACCTGAAAGAGTGTATATATTACTACATACTGAGAACAAATGCTGGTTTCCATCACATAAATCAATGATTACAAGTGTTCTGCAACATGCTGATGAGACACAATGCTGTTCCTATAGTATTATAACAAGAGAAGGTTATCAGGCTGATTAACGATCTTGTAAAGGTGAAACGTTAAGAAGCTTATCAGAGGTTTAGATTAAAATGTACACAGAAAATGACTTAATAGCTCAGAATGTCTCTTCTGCTTTTATCTTCCATTAATGATTTGTAGACATGACACAATTAATCCAAACTGTGACCAAAATATACATTACATAAGCTGCAAAGTCAGTCTATAAACACTTGATCTAGAAAACACCTGAGTACACAACAATATAAAAAAGGCAACAAAATCTAGGGTGGAGTACTGTTGGGAATAACCCTCTGAAGGGGTTCACACACATTGGGGGACATTTATCAAGACTTGTATACCGGTTTCTGCCACAAAAAAAGTCCACTTTCTGGTCTTGTTCAGCACGGTGCATAGCTTTAGTATAACAAAGGTGCGCTGCTTTGGCAGAAGGGGAGTGTTTTAAGTGTAGTGTAATTCTTAGACACATTTATCGTTGGCTGAGAAGTCTATTACTGCCGAGAAGAGATGGTCTCCCCAGCAGTGGTCAGCGGGGGAACCGGAGACACAGCAGGAGGAGAGCGCGGGAGCATGGTGAGGTAGGAATAAAATGTTTATGTTTTACATATCGGTAGCGCTATAGAAAAGTTTTTAAGTGTCAGTGTAACTCTTTAAGATGCAACACTGAGGGGGAGATTTATCAACGAGTGTAAAATTTAGACTGGTGCAAACTGGCCACAGCAACCAATTACAGCTCAGCTTCCAGCTCTAGTGAAAGGAAAGAGGAGCTGTGATTGGCTGCTGTGGCCAGTTTCTACCAGTCTAAATTTTACACCCTTTGATAAATCTCCCCCTGAGTGTCAAACTGTGGCAGAATTCTTTAGACAAATATTGATAAAACAGCCTAAGCTATTTTACTAATTCTGCTACATCCCTACACTGTCTAGTCTAAATTTACACTGTATATGAATAAGACAGTTTTAATAAATCTTGGACAGGGTAGTGCCATACAATTTTCTGGTAACTATTGCTAAAATTGTACATCAATTCATATATTGATCAAAATGTGCTCCCTTGCAGCTTTTTAGAGACCTTGAAGTTTCCTACTCTGATATTAGGTACTTAACTCCACAGTGACCATTAAAACTTCAATGATGCACTTGTAAACAGAGCAACCAAGCAATTTAACAGTACCCTTACTGGCAAGCTATGCCTTCTTCCTGGGCATAGTACCACAATAAAAGAGACCGCAACACTGCACTGAAACTTGACAAATGTTTATAATCGAGAAAATAGTTAAAAATGCATTAAAAGAAATTCAAAAGATTGATAGTACAATATTTTGGGAATTATTCTTCCTAGGGTTCACTTTACTATAATTAGAAAGTTTTCTGCACTATGTAAAATTGGATAACTTTAAATAAAACAGGTAAATATCACAGAATAAATACAGGACCGAAAAAAAAAGTGTTTGATCCCTTCCAGATGTTCTGTGTTATTACATATTTGGTTTCTGCATTTTACACAAACTATCCCATTACACAAAGGGATGCTAGTAAATAGGCATATCAGCCATGGAAATGTAATATCACTCCTTGCTCTTAATAACTGGTCGCATCAAATATATCAGCAATGATTGCAAACAGACTCTTCCTATAATTTGATATTTGTCTACATGGCTGTTGAAGAAAGTTTGCTTCAGATAGAACTGATTAATGGTATTTGGGCTCTTAATACTGTCGGTACATAGTTAAAACGGAAATTTTTTTACTATTTTAAAATATACTCAAATTTACTGGCAATCCAAGCAAACAACTCACACTGGTTTCTTAAATAGTGAGGCAATTAAAAACATATGTAACATGATGTCTTCTTGGTCACTTTTTCATTTTTGTCAGTATGTGTATATCTGCTCATAAAAGTAAAAATGCTCACCACAGTGTAGAGAGGCTCCAGCAATAGGATTCAGCTGACAGTTATTGAGGTTTTTAGGATCGCAATGTTACAGGAGAAGGGTAATCCCTGTTCAAAATGGTGGTTTCCCACAGTGGAGGCTGGTTGGCTGTTTAAACTTGTTGTGTCACCCTTGCTTCTCCCCGGGGAACAGCTCCTCCAGCTAGTCTCAGTTCCCTGGAACCTTCTCCGTCCGCTGGCACCCTAGCTTCGGCGCTGGCACCTCTTCCCACAGCTTATCTAGCAGCCACCATCCAACACTTTCCCTGGGCCACCGCTGCTTCTCCCCGCCACGGGGGACAGCTCTTACTGTCTGCCCCACCCCATTTCCAGGCTGCTGACACCTGTGCCGGCAGCCTGAAAATGGGTACCAACATCTGGGGCAGGCAGGAGGAGTTGTTCCCCATAGCGGGAAGAAGCAGAGGCGGCCCAGGGAAAGCTCCGGCAGTCGACTGTAGGATCAGATGTTAGGAGTGTTGCAAGCACCAACAAAAGCTGAGGGCTGCAACCTTCCCCAGGGAGCTGGGGAAGGTTGGATGAGCTGCTCCCAGCAATGGGGAGAAGAAAGGTTGGTGCAGCAAGTTCAAACAGCCATTTACATTGTTCCCTATGGGAACACACAGCTCGATTGTCGAACTGCTTGGTTCTGAAAAAACAGCCTTTCATTACCAATTGTGCTCGAAAATGCAGGTATTATTCTATATATATAGTTTTCTGATTATGCACCGATATTTTTTTCAACCAAAACCAGGATTGGAACTTACAGGGCAAAATTATAATGGAAAGATTTTGGTTGAAAAAAGGCTGACCAGAAGACTGACCAAAAGAAATACCCTGTGTGAACATCGCTTTAAACCCTTAATAACGCATGACGAGTATACTCGCCATGCCGCCATTAATGAGATGCAGAGAAGGCTCCCATTATGAACAGCCAGGGACCGCACGCATTAGATGCAGCTAAACAAACATACATATTTGGTATCGCCACGTGCGTAATTGCCCGAACTATTAAATTATCACAAAAACCCACCAAAATGCAAAATTTTTTTGTCACATTAAATCTAGAAAAACTATAATAAAATTCCATCAAAAAGTCTTATGCGCATATGCGCAATCAAGGTACCGATAGAAAGTACACATCATGGCGCAAAAAATTACACCCCACACAGCCCCATAGACCAAAGGATAAAAGCGCTAAAAGCAGGGGAATAGAGCAATCTTAAGGAACATATATTTGTTAACAATGGTTTGAATTTTTACAAGAAATCAGATAAAATAAAAGTTATACATGTTACATATCGTTGTAATTGTAACGACTTGAGAAACATATATAACAAGTCAGTTTTTCCCCAAGGCAAACAACGTAAAAACAAAACCCCTCCAAATAAAAAAAGTATTGTTGTTGTTTTTTTTTTTTTTCAAATTTCACCACACATTTAATTTTTTCCTGCTTTTGCAGTGTACCTAATGAACAAATTCAGCCTGTCATTGTACCTGTCAAAGAACAAGTGGCGCAAACAATAAGGGCTCATGTGGGTTTTTAGGTAAAAAAAAATGCAACTTCTATGGTCTTTTAAGCACAAGGAAGAAAAAAAGAAACGCAAAAATTTAAATTTGCCCGGTCCTCTAAGGGTTAAGAGCTACTTTGATACTGTCCCTTTAAGAGTGATTTTGTACCATCCCTTTAGAAGCGACTTTGGTACCACCTATTTAAAAGCTAATTTGGCCTTATCCCATTAAAAGCGACTTTTGCTTGTCTCTTTAAGATCAACGTTGGTTCCATCCCTTTAAGATCAACTTTGGCAACTTTGGCAAGAGTGACTTTGGTGTTGTCCCTTTAAGAGCGACTTTGGGACAACTCCTTTAATCACGACTTTGGTACTGCCCCCTTAACCCCTTAGCGACCCATGACATATCTGATACGTCATGGTGCCGCGGGGACTGAACGGCGCTGATCCCGGCTGACATGTGCAGCCGGGCAGTGCCTCTATTAGCCGGTGCGGGTCCCGTTGCCGCGCCGGCTAATTAAGCCTCTAAATGCAGCCGTCAAACCTGACAGCTGCACTTAGAGGCTTTGATCCACATGTCCCTGGTGTCTAGTGGGACGGATCTCCCCCCCCCCCCCCCGCAATGCGATCGCGGGGGGGAGATCCGTTCTTATGCCCGTGACGGGCCACAGCGTTAGCGTCGGAATGACGCTGATCCCGGCTCGGCAATAGATTGCTATGACCTGCAGCAGGCCATAGCAATCTATGACCGATCTGATCGATCTTTGCTGTGTATATACACAGCATTGATCTTTATGAGAGATCAGTGCTGTCTATATACAAGTCCCCCAGGGGGACTTTTAGTTGAAGTAAAAATAAAAGTAAAAATGTTTTTTTATTAATAAAAATTTCCCTCCCCCATTAAAAGTCCAAATCACCCCCCTTTTCCCATTTTATAAATATAAATAAATAAATAAACAAATAAATAAACATATTTAGTATCGCCACGCGCGTAATCGTCCAAACTATTAATTAATCACATTCATGATCTCGCACGGTAAACGGCGTCAGCGCAAAAAAATTCCAAAGTGCAAAATTGCGCCTTTTTGGTTGCATCAAATCCAGAAATTTTTTTTATAAAAAGTGATCAAAAAGTTGCATATGTGCAATCAAGATACCGATAGAAAGTTCATGTCATGACGCAAAAAATGACACCTCACACAGCCCCATAGACAAAAGGATAAAAGCATTATAAGCCTGGGAATAGAGCAATTTTAACCCCTTAACGACATCGGGCGTAAACTTACGCCCTGGCGCCATGGTACTTAGCGCATCAGGGCGTAAATTTACGCCCGATGTTTCCCCGATCGCTGCGTGTTCACACACAGCGGTCGGGGAAGATGGCCTGCTATAAATCATAGCAGGCCATCATAGCTTCTCGGCACGGGGGGTGGTTAACACCCCCCGTGCTTACGATCGCTGCTATAGGCTGATCAATTCAGATCAGCCAATAGCGGCGATCGGAACCTTTCCGGGTCATCGGTGACTCGATGACCCGGAAAAAACTGGCGGTCGGTGCTGTCCGAGGACGGCACCGACCGCCATTACTGTAAAAAGTAATGTTGATCGCCGTGCCACCGGCCCGATCGCCGTGAACGGCCGGCCGGCCGTTCACGGCGATCGGGCCGGTGGCACGGCGATCAGAGTCCCACAAAATAGTAAATACCTGCCCTGGACCCCTCAGCTAGGTAGCCGAGGGGTCCAGAGCAGGTATTTGTACATTACTCACCTGTCCCGGGCTCCTGATCGGCGTCTTCCGGGTTCGCGGCGTCCTCCGTCATTCCGTTCGGTCTTCGGGTCTTTCCGGCGGTCCTCGTCGTCTTCTTTCGGCTATTTTCGGCTCCAGCCTCGTCATTTTCCGGATTTTGCGCTCTGCTGCCCCCTAGCGGCTGATATGTGTAATACACTTATCAGCAGCTACAGGGATATTCAGAATATAAAAAAAAATTATTTTTTTTTCCCAAATTTTTTTTTTTCTATTTTCCGCACCCTATCGCCGCTGAGTGTTGATCAGCATCGCACGAAAGTGCGCTGCTAATCAGCAACTCCTCCTTTTTGGCGTAGGGTGTTTTTTTTCTATATTCTACTGCCACGGTCTGCATTTATCAGCAACTCCTTTGTTGGCGTAGGTTTTTTTTTTATACTTACTGTAAAAAAACACGTAAAAAACACTACATTACACCACACTACATTGAATAAAGTTTGACACTACACCACTACATACCCCATATACTAGTCCCCGTATAAAGATGGCCCCCAGGGTGTTTTCGGCGTCAGAGGGATACGTTATTATTGCCTCCGACACCGAAACAGCCAGTGAGGATGAATGGGGGGATCCTTCTTTCCTCCATTCATCCTCATCATCCAGTGACGTGTCTGGGGGTAGCGTAGCGTACGCTGCCCCCCAGACACGTCTTTTCCGCCAGTACCGTCCCAATAAGAGATGACGGCATGGTGTGAAATTCTACACACTCTGTGACAGTACCTCAGGGTACACTTACAGATTTCGGGTACGTGCAAACTGCGGAATGGCGAAGGATAACCCTTTGTGCATTCCGCAGCTGGCACCCACCGGCGGACTGATGCGGGCGCATGTCTCCACCCGTGTCATAGACTCCATTCTATGCACGGGCGGAATCCGTCGTCCATCCAAAGAATGAACACGTTGGACGGAGAGGGGAATCCGCCCGTGCATAGAATGGAGTCTATGACACGTGTGGAGACGTGCGCCTGCATCAGTCCGCCGGTGGGTGCCAGCTGTGGAATGCACGAAGGGTTATCTGTCGCGATTCCGCAGTGTGCACGTACCCTTAGAGTGTATGTAGGAAGGGACACCCGAATCCAGCCCCCAGATGCCCCCTTCCCCCCCATCCTTGGAGTTAGTGGGGAGATCGTCCGGGAACTGATCTTCCCACTGCTGGATAAAGGTTACCACCTGTACGGGGATAACTTTTATACCAGCGCCCCCCTCTTCCAGTCCCTCGCTGCCCTGTAGCTTGCGGCACGATCCGAAAATATCAGAAGTAGTAATAGCGCCCTAATATTTAGCAGCCATGGAGCGGACCCAGCGCTTCTGGATATGAAGGACCCCGTATCGCACCAGGACAACATTTTCCAGGTGACGTCCCCCACACTGGAGAAAGGGAGACCCCAGAAGAAGTGCAGAGTGTGGGGTAACAGGGGGATCAGGAAGGACGCCATTTTCCCGTGTGACACCTGTCCTGATCCCCCCGGCCTCTGCATACTGGATCGCTCCAAGGTGCACCACACGTCACTGGGGTTCTACATTATCTAAATTCTGTCCCTTATTCCTATTTCAGGGGTCACGTTGATCCGGGGATTATTCTGATCGCCATTATGGAGTCAGGAAGGAATTTTTCCCCTGTGATGAGGCTACTGTCGTCTGCCTCACGAGGGGTTTTTGCCTTCCTCTGGATCAACACAGGTTGAGTTTGATGGACACCTGTCATTTTCAACCTTATAAACTAATAATTGGCCCAATACCCCCAAATAAATTAGAATTGTCCCTTTTCCCCAGCTAAATAGGTATGGCCGCCATTCCCATTAGAGGAAGCCATGATGCAATTACAAAGCCTCTGTGCGGCCAGGACAGTAGAAACCCCCCACAAGTGACCCCATTCTGGAAACTACACCCCATAAGGAATCTAAGAAGGGGGGCAGCGGGGATATGGCCCCCTGGTGACGGCCACATTTGGCGTGAAAATGAAAAAAATTGTATTTTTTATTTTCTCGGCACATGTTCTACGTAAGTGCCCGTCACCAGTGGGGTTCATATGCTCACTGCACCCCTTGTTAGATTCCTTATGGGGTGTAGTTTCCAGAATGGGGTCACTTGTCGGGGGTTTCTACTGTCCTGGCAGCACAGGAGCTTTGTAATTGCGACATGGCCTCCATCCTCCATTCCAGCCTCTAAATGGCGCTCTGTCCCTTTGGTGACTTGCCCTGTGCCCATATGGCACATTATGCCCACATGTGGGGTATTTTCGTACTCAGGGGACACTACCCTACACGTTTTGTGTTCATTTTCTTTTTTTACCCCTTGTGGAAATGGAAAAAAATCAAGGCTAGACCAACATTTAGTGTAATTTTTGTAAAATTTTTACTCTAAATTATTAATCTTGTCATGTTTTTTCATTTTCACAAGGGGTTAAAAGATAAAAAAAAACATTTAATGTGTAGAGCAATTTCCCCTGAGTACGGAAATACCCCACATGTGGACATAAAGCGCCATGCGGGTGCAGGGTGAGCCTCCGAAGGGAAGAAGCGCCATTTGGTTTTTGAAGGCTGGATTTGGATGGAATGGATTTCGAGGGGCCATGTTGCATTCAAAAGGCCCCTGTGTTGCCAAGACAGTTGAAACCCCCCACAATTGACCCCATTATGGAAACTGCACCCCTCAAGGAATGTAACAAGGGGTGTAGTGAGCATATGGACCCCACTGGTGACGGACACAAATGTGGAACAATGTGGCGTGAAAATGAAATATTACATTTTTTACACTATAATGTTGGTTTAGCCTTGAATATATCATTTTCACAAGGGGTTAAAAGAGGAGAAAAAAAACAAAATGTGTAGCGCAATTTCCCCCGAGTCCGTAAATACCCCACATGTGGACATAAAGCGCCATGTGGGCGCAGGGCAAGCCTCCGAAGGGAAGGAGCGCCATTTCGTTTTTGAAGGCTGGATTTGGATGGAATGGATTTTGAGGGGCCATGTTGCATTCAAAAGGCCTCTGTGTTGCCAAGACAGTTGAAACCCCCCACAAATGACCCCATTATGGAAACTACACCCCTCAAGGAATGTAACAAGGGGTGTAGTGAGCATATGGACCCCACTGGTGACGGGCACAAATGTGGAACAATGTGGCGTGAAAATGAAATATTACATTTTTTACACTATAATGTTGGTTTAGCCTTGAATTTATCATTTTCACAAGGGGTTAAAAGAGAAAAAAACACACAATATATGTAGAGCAATTTCCCCCGAGTCCGTAAATACCCCACATGTAGACATAAAGCGTCATGTGGGCGCAGGGCAAGCCTCCGAAGGGAAGGAGCGCCATTTGGATTTTGGAGGTTGGATTTGGCTAGAATGGATGATGAACGCCATGTCGCATTTACAGAGCCCTCGTGCTGCCAGGACAGTGGAAACCCCCCACAAGTGACCCCATTCTGGAAACTGCACCCCTCAAGGAATCTAACAAGGGGTGCAGTGAGGATATGAACCCCTTGATGACGGGCACATTTGTGCCATGAAAGTGAAAAAATGAAATTTTTCCCTTTCACGTCACATTGTTCCACATTTGTGCCCGTCACCAGTGGGGTCCATATGCTCACTGCACCCCTTGTTAGATTCCTTGAGGGGTGTAGTTTCCAGAATGGAATCACTTGTGGGGGGTTTCCAGTGTCTTGGCAGCACGAGGGCTCTGTAAATGCGACATGGCCCTTGAAATCCTTTTCAGTGAAATTCAGCTTCCAAAAGCCAATTGGCGCTCCTTCCCTTTGGAGGCTCGTCCTGCGCCCCCTTGGCACTTTATCGCCACATGTGGGGTATTTCTGTACTCGGGAGAAACTGCGCTACACATTTTTTGTCTTTTTTTGCCTCTTATCCCTTTAAGAAAATGAAAAATTGAAGGCTAGAACAACGTTTTAGTGTAAAAAATAAATTTTTCTTTTTTCACGCCATATTGTTCGGAAAATCTGTGAAGCACCTGTGGGGTCCAGATGCTCACCGCACCCCTTGTTACATTCCTTGAGGGGTGTAGTTTTCTAAATGGTGTCCCTTTAGGGGTGTTTTTTAGGTTTTGACACCCCAGAGCCTCTGCCAACCTGAAGTGGTACAGTCAAAAATGACCAAATATAACGGAGGCGTTGAAATTCACTAGGCGCTCCCTTATATCTGAGGCTTGTGGTTGCGTCAAATAGCGCAATAGGGTCACATATGGGGTATTTCTATAAACTGCAGAAACGGGGCAATAATTATTGGGGTGCATTTCTCTGGTAATAGGTTTATAATTATGAAAAATATTGGATTACAATAAAATCTCTGCACAGAAAATTAAAATTTTCAAATTCCTTACACACTTCGCTTTTATTTCTGTGACTCCCCTAAAGGGTTAAAACACTTTCTGGATGTGCTTTTGCAGAGTTTGGGGGGTGCAGTTTCTGAAATGGGGTGCTTTGTGGGGCTTTCTAACATACAGGCCCCTCAAATACACTTTTATAAACCTGAACAGGTCCCTAAAAATATCTGATTTTGAAATTTTACTGAAAATTTGGAAATTTGCTGCTAATGTTTTAAGCTTCCTATCGTCTAAAAAAATGAAAGATAGTTTAATAAATGCCGCCAACATAAAGTAGACATGTTGCTAATGCTATTTAATATATAATTTATGTGGTATAACCACTTTCTGTATACGCAAAAAAGTTTCAAAGTTGGAAAAATGCATTTTTTCACATTTTTTCACATTATTTGGTTTTTTTTCAAAAAGATTTGTTATGAGTATCGACTCCAATTTACCAGAAATGTAAAGTACAATATGTCACGAGAAAACAATCTCAGAATCAGCCGGATAGGTAAAAGCATCCCGAAGGTATTAATGACTAAAGTGACACTGGTCATATTCATAAAATTTGTCTCTGTCATTAAGGCCATTTCAGGCTCTGTCCTTAATGGGTTAAGGAACATATATTTGTAAACAATGGTTTGAATTTTTTACAAGCCATCAGCTACAAGAAAAGTTATACATGTTAAATATCGTTGTAATTGATATAAACTTGAGAAACATGCATAACAAGTCAGTTTTACTATAGGGCGAACAGCGTAAAAACGTCCCTAAATCAAAACAAATTCCTTTTTTTTTTCCATTTGACAGCGCAAATGATTTTTTTCCAGTTTCGCAGCATATGTTATGGAAAAATAATGCATTTCATTGCAAAGTAAAATTGGTTTTGCAAAAAATAAGGGTTTATGTGGGTCTCTAGGTGAAAAAATGCAAGCGCTATGGCCTTTTAAACATAAAGTGGAAAAAGCAAAAGTGCAAAAACGAAAATTGGCTTTGACCTTAAGGGGTTAAGAACAAATTCTGTGCAGGCCCGTTAAGATTGACTTTGGCACCAGACCGTTAAGAGTGACTTTGGTGCCAGACCTTTAAGAGTGACCTTGCTGCCGGACTATTAGGAGTGACTTTAATACCAACTATACACAAAGTATCCCCAGTGGATTTCTCACAAATTCGCTGCAAGTATATCAAACTTAGCGCCATTAACCCCTACGGCCCGGGAGTATACATTACCTGCTTGCGCATTGATTAAATGTTCTCTGTGAGACGCTGGGATCCCCCGAAGCAAGCCGGAGCAGGTAATGTATGCTTAATGGCGCTGAGTTTGACATACTCACAGCAGGATGATAATCCCACTGCGAGCATGTCAGCCCATTGAAGTGAATGGGCAAGTATCCGCAGTGGATTTTGCTGCAAATTCTCAGCGGGAAATCCCCTACAGATTCGTTGTGTGTGAGGCTACACTTACAGTGACATCCACAGCAGCAGTGTCGGACTGGGCCACTGGAGGACCAGAGGATCCTCCGGTTGGCCCCTCCCCCACTCCCAGTGACCGTCCAGCAGCTGGGGCCCCCAGACACCATAGAGTGATGCTGTCTGTCCTCAGTGGGCCCCAGTGTTGGACACTGCGGCAGCTGTCAGGTCTTCAGCAGCTCTGTGAGGATTCCTGGACTCAAGCCCCAACAAAACCATGTCCCGGAAATCACCCAGAAGTATCGCCCCTGCCGCAGGAAGCCCCGCTACCTTCTGGTGTAACTGATCTCTCTCATACAGGGCGGGGAGAGGAGTCGCTGGGGGACTAGAGGAACCATACTGGTGAGGTAAATATAGCTGTTTTTTGTTTTAAATACAGATGTAGGGGCAGAAGAATGATGAAGGAGGCTGTAGTATGGTGTTGATGGGCAAAAGGATGAGAGGGGTACTACTATGATGATGGAAGGGCAGGAAGATGAAGGGGTAGTAGTATGATGATAAAGGGGGTTGTAGTATTATGATGAAGGGGTAGTAGTATGATGCTGGAGGTGCAGGAGGATAAAGAGGGGAGTAGTATGATGATGGCAGGGCAGGAGGATGAAGGAGGTAGTAGTATGATGATGGAGGGGCAGGAGGATGAAGGGGGGAGTAGTAGGATGGCAGGGCAGGAGGATGATGAAGTGGTAATAGTATGATGATGGAGGGCAGGAGGATGAAAGGGGGTTTAGTATGATGATGGAAGGGCAGGAAGATGAAGGAGGTAATAAAATTATTATATGGGGTGCAGCTGCATCAAATGGGCACAAACTACCAGTATATACAGTCAGTCATTGGAGTGCTATCTCTATAGCCTGCTCTGATTGGGGGACAAGGGAGTTGTCGCAGATCCAGATGAATCCAGAATAGGGCCGGGTCAGTATGTCGCTTTTTACCGATTCTTCTTTGGTGGGCCCCAAGGATGATTTCCTCTGGTGGGCCCCAGGTATCCCAGTCCAACACTGCACAGCAGTCTTATAATGGTAAGCAAACCTTGTTGGTTACCCTGACAGTCTTGTGGAAATCTGTATTTCTGTATAGCAATCGCAGTTTGAACGGAGTCTGTGTGCAAAGCGGTTCAACCTGTATTAATTGCAGAAAAAGCTGGAAGAATAAAGACTACGGATTACAATATAATGCTTTTTCAAGCACTATAAAAATGTAATATTTATATTAAATGTATATTATTTGGAATTCTAAGTATAAAGCAATGGCTATAACAAAACCAGCTCAGATTTCTCATTTAGTTTAAATGTTGGACGGGATTAAAAAATAATTAATTTAATTATAAAAAAATATATTCCTCTCAACTCTTACAACAGAGAAAAGAATTTTCAGAGCAAGAGATCATTTGATGTAACATAAATTACATACTTTAAAATCAGTAATATATATCTTTGACTTGGATGAGCTTAACCAGAGCTCACAGAACATTACATAAAAGAAGCATATCTGAGAATGTTGAAAAAAATGTCATTTTTTTGTACCCTGAATTAATTTTGTATAATTCCTTGCAGTTTGTCAAATTACCTTTGTTATACAAAGCTTTTATTTCAACAGATCACATCCTCATACAACATAATTCTCATATTACAAACATGAATAATAATAAAAATGTAAAATATATAATAAAACTTTATGCTGAACACTCAGATTATACGATTCAATGTCAGGAGATAGCTTATTGTAAAGGTTTTGCCTGGCTTCATGCAAGAGCTTTTCTTTAATCCCAACATTAGACCAAATTTAATATAAGTATATGGCTTTGTACACAGCAGGGGCATTGCTAGGGTCCTAAAACATTTGGGGTTTCCAATAACTGTTAACTGATCTAATCTAGCCAATTTTATTTACGTTTAAAAGTAATCCCTCTTCTCATACAAGCAACATAAATCTAAATTATATTGCAAGACACAAAACAAAATGTACTTTATAACCAAAAAAATCTTAAACAAAAATCCTCAGAAAATATAATATATAGTAAATAGTAATATAACAAAATAATACTGCCATGTCATGACTACATATTACCGCTACTTAATGACTAATACCATCATACTACAAACACTCTATATGAGGACCATTTACTGAATACCTTCATACATTGAGAATATTACAGCACAGATACTTTACATCCAGCGACTCACAAGTGACGTCTTGGATGTATTGGAGTATTCCTCTTTTGTTGTCTTCTCCACTTAGCCCAGGCTGTCATGATTTTTCATCCATACAGAATCTGTCAGACAAACATCTTAGGCACTGCACTATTATAACACCACTTACTGTGTAGTCCCCCTATTATAGATGTTCCCCCCTCATATGTAGACCCCCTATTATAGATTGTCCCTATTATATATGGCCCTCTCCTTTGTAGTCCTACAATTGTAGAAGGCCCCCTCCTATGCAAACCCCTTATTATAGGTGAGGCCCTGAGTAGTCCTCCTATATTAGATGATCTCCTCCTGTGTAGCCCCCCCTATTATAAATGCCACCTTCCTGTGCAGTCCCCCTGTTATAGGTAGCCTCCTCCTGTGAAGCCCCCTATTATAAATGCCACCCTCCTGTGTAGTCCCCCTATTATAGATGGCCTCCTTCTGTGTAGCTCCCCTATTATAGATGAAACCCTCCTGTGTAGTCCTACTATTGTAGATGGTCCCCTCTTATGTAGTCCCCCTATTATAAATGACCCCCTCATGTGTCGCCCCCCATTAAAAATGGCCCCCTCCTATGCAGACTCCCTATTATAGATGGCCCCCTCCTGTGTAGTCCCACTATTATAGATTGCTCCCTCATATGTAGTCCCCTGTATTATAGATGGCCCCCTCCAATGCAGGAAAGGATAATATGATCAATACTTTGCCTTATTATTTTTCCCTTTAAAGTACTTTTTCCCCGAAAAAATCTTGGTGAATATATAAAGCCCCGACACCTGCTTTCCGGCATCCAAAAATCTCTCTCCTGGTTTGCGCAAAATTGTGTAACTTTTTAAGACTTTTCTTGCAAAGCGGTGAGGGTTTAGCGTAAGAGGGGGGCTTAGCAAAAAAGACGAAGTGTCTTCTCTTAAATACTATATTTACTACAATTTACGCCTGCAGGCTTAGGCTATGTTCACACAACAAAAGTTTCATATTAATCACGGCCATTGTTGCAGATTTGCAACAATGGTCATGATTAATATGAAACTTACATAGTGCTGCTGTCTATGAAATCCCATCCAAAGTGTATACACATAGTATACACTCCGTCCGGGATCGCCATCAGCCCCGCCAGAAACGCACATGTCAGTTCTTTGCGGCCGCTATTCATTGAATGGTGGCCACAGAGAACCTGTCAGTTGCACAATGGAGTGTGCGGCTCCGGCCGCACTCTCCATTGTATGCAGCTGGGAATTCGCAATGGCTCTGGCCACACTCACCATTGTGCCTTCAGCAGGAATGAACATCCTCTGGCCAGTACTGTGGTACTGGCCGGGATGGTCGTCAGTAACTCCGGCCATTCTCTGATCCGGTCGGGTCACAAAACGGATGATGTATCACTGAATGTGAACATGGCCTTAATATGTAAGGGTATGGTTGCATATGTAGAAGTTTCATTGCAGTAAAGCAATAAAGGATGGCTGGACTGCAATTAAATAATTACTGCAATGAAATGATTAATTACTGCAAGTAAGTGATGCAGCAGCACAATGAAAATGCATGTGAGAACAATTCCTAACTGAAGACTACTGGAGCTTTAAAGGGGTTTTCCAGTACTATAAAAACATGGCCACTTTTGCATTACTATTGTTTCCAGTTCAAGTGTGGTTTGCAATTAAGCTCCATTTACTTCAATGGAACTGAGTTTCAAAACCCCACCCAAACTGGAGACAAGAGTATTGCAAAAGTGAACATGTTTTTGTAGCACTGGGTTACCCCCTTAAGCACAGACAGACTCAGATGGGCTGGGTTTATTGAAAGGCCTGGAGCTCCTAATAAATTCAGCACAGCTGACATGGCACAGGCTTTGACTGATGTATGCAACTGTCATCTTGGTTAAAGTGGTTATCCAGGTAACAAAAACAATATTCTAAACAATCCCTCTTCCCAATACCACCCTATTTCTAATATACTGTAAATGTATACAATACAAAATCCCGGCACTCACTGAAAGCATAATTCTTCAATCTTTATTCAATAACCATTGCCATACAGGTGTAAAAAATTAAGCAGAACATGTTTCTGCATGAACGCCTTTGTCAACTGCCTAATATAGCATACATAGCTTAAATAACAAGAGAGTCCATGATAGCTAGTGGCCCAGGTGTGTCTTCATGATGTCATCTTTGCACCGGATTCATCACGAAGAGTTAACTGTTTCAGAGTCATTTTGTATCAAAGCTGCAACATCTAATTCATAAATGTGAGCCAAAATAACATAATAATTAGAGATGAGGGAGCATCGTCCGAGCTTGGCACTCGTTCGTGTATTAGGGTACTCAATGGTGCTCGTTACTCAGATGAGCATCTCACAATACTTGAGACAATGGCATCTTCCTCTTCTGCATGTTTGGCAGCTTTTTTTCAGCCAATCATCATGCAGGAGAGTCTTTGGGAGTTCTTAGCATCACATGGGAACCCAACATGTCGATAAAAGCGATTGGCTGGCCAGATCAGATGACCTGGGCATATAAGAATCTGCGTCGGTGGTGCTCGCCTTACATGCATGCTGGATGAGCATAAGAAGAGAGCTGCTGATTGTCAGGGAGAGCGTTAGGAAGGGAATTAGCGTTCCTGTAGGCAGGGATATTAGACAAAGAACCCAACAGCCTTTGTAAGGGCTTAATTTTTTTTTTTGAGTACTTCAGACTGCTGGCTGGGACTTGCAGTGCAGCTACCACGATCTTAGCTGCACACTGTGGTTATCGACTGCTAGCAGAAAGGGGACAGCAGGTGGTGCATACAGACCCCAAAGAAGTCCTCAGTACTATTATTTTTTTTGTGGCTGGTGTTGCTGCTGTTGTACATTGTATTGCTTTGATTTGTAGTACAGCTGCATAGAACCTCACTGCTCATTGTCCTGTGTAACAGGTGTCATACACCATAGAGCACCACTTACACACAGATTCTATACAACAACCTCCAAAAACTAATCTGACTATTATCTTCCAACACTGGAGCCAGTA
Source organism: Dendropsophus ebraccatus (assembly GCF_027789765.1). NCBI lineage: Eukaryota > Metazoa > Chordata > Amphibia > Anura > Hylidae > Dendropsophus > Dendropsophus ebraccatus. The sequence goes on from NC_091456.1 coordinate 129,580,862, forward strand.
ACAGCAATCTCTGCAAGCTAAGTGCTTTTTATATTGTATTTGTGCGTTTGTTGGGGAGCGTGCAAGTTTTTGATCTAAAGTGTGTTTTTGTCTCAAGTGTGGGACTTTAATATTCTGGGAAGGAGTATATAACATACCTGTTACTGAGTGATATCTGTCCTTACTGGGTTTATATATAACAAATCCCTGTACACATATAGTATATAGCAAGGTGCTATAGATTAGTTTATCTGTATTTATTTTCCTAGGGGTTATATACATTGTATCTGGTTTACTTGGGACACATTACTATAGCCTGTATACTCACAAGCTTGCTGGGTGTACACAGGTGGATGGTCAGGGGGTTGATTGCTAATTAAGAGTTGATAAATTACATCTGTGTGAAGCCTGCCAGTCTCTTCCAACACTGGAGCCAGTAACAGCAATCTCTGCAAGCTAAGTGCTTTTTATATTGTATTTGTGAGCGAGTTTTGGAGCGTGCAAGTTTTTGATCTAAAGTGTGTTTTTGTCTCAAGTGTGGGACTTTACTATTCTGGGACTTTAGATTCAGGGAGTTTTAGAGGAAAACAAATTGTTTACTTGCTTCTAAATACATTGTTTGCTTTTGTTGCTTGTTGTTTTTGTTTTGTTTAGTTATACATAATATCCCCATAAAAATGAGCGCCATGTTTGACAATGCGGCCCAATGTACATCTTGTGCGATGTATGCAATCCTTGATCAACCGATCGAGGGTGCATACCATTGTGGGAGATGTGTACATGTTGCTGGTTTGGAAGCCCAGATCCTGGATCTAAATGAGCAGCTGCGATGTTTGAGATACATTGGCAAACTGGAAAGGGGTCTGCTGATCACTGAGCAAGCGCTCCAAGGGGTAGGTGGGGGAGAGAGTGATAGCATGGAAGTACAGGAGGAAGAGGCAAGTAGTTGGGTCACAGTTATAAAACGGGGTAGAGGGAAGAGTGTGAGGAAGGCCAGTCCTGATCTGGCACACCCCAACAAGTTTGCCAAATTGGTGGATAAGGGGGATGTTGATTCAGGGGTGGCATTGCTGCAGCAGGACACTGCCTTTGAAAGCCAGGGGGGTGTCTGCTCCAGTAAGGTGGGAAACAGGAGTTCAGGGCAGGCCAGGCAGGTACTGGTAGTGGGGGACTCAATTATTAGGGGGACAGACAGGGCAATCTGTCACAAAGACCGGGATCGTCAAACGGTGTGTTGCCTTCCTGGCGCTCGAGTTCGTCA